>NC_044303.2:64092392-64692392 GCF_007474595.2 Lynx canadensis
AATAGTTCAGAAGTCTGAAATTCTTATCACTGGGCCAAAATCAAATTATTGGCCAGACCAAACTCCCTCTAATGGCTCTAGGGAGAATCCATCCCTTGCCTCTTCCAACTTCTGGAGTTTCTAGGCTTGTGGCTGCGTCACTGTGACCCCTGACTTGTGATCCCACTGTCATCTTCTCTTCCTTCCTTTAGAAAGAAATCTCCCTCTGTCTGCCATTTAAGGAGATATAGGTGATTGCAGTTGGGGCTCACCCAGATAATTCAGGGTAATCTCAAAATCCTTAAATGAATCATTAGTGCAAAAATCTTTTTGATGTTTAGTGCAGCTGACTGAGGAAAGGGTCTAAAGGTACAGAACTTTCTAGGCAGGGAGGATGGAGTGTGTCAACCCTGAGAGATGTGGCAGAAATCATTTAAGTGACTGAGAAAAGATAAGAAGAAGGGAAGTAAAGAGAGTGAGGGAGAGATTGGCCACATTTCCTCAAAGGTGTGGAATCTCTAAGTCATCTGGGCCAGAAATACCCAGATGGGCTATCAGAAATGTCCTGTATTCTGTGTATGCATATTTTTCATATAGTGAGTCAGCCAAATTTGTTTCTGGGGTATATACAGTTGTTGGGGATCTAAAAGTCCCTAGGCATGTATAGTTCTGTCTGTGGAACTAAGTCCAGCTGTTTTCTGCACAGCACAACTGTTTGCCAAAAAATAGCTGGAGGAGAAATTTTCTCATATATGCAAGTGGACACATTAAATTCTGTTATGCAAGTGGACTGTTTTCTCAGGACTGTGTGATAACAGAAAGTTGGCTATGGTCTAGTTAAGATGAAGTATGGACAAAAAGCTTAGTTATTTCCCCACCTTCACCTCCTCCTTGCTCTTCATAATAACTATGATTTGAAACCTATCGATTTGTATTTTGAGATTCAACAGACCACAAAATAGAATTGTTGGACAGAACTTCAAGTTGGCATCAGAGACAAGATTGAAACTGGAGATTAAAACTGACGTGTTAAGCTCCAATTCTAATTGCTTTCTAAATACTAATTATTGCTGGGTTATTTTTGTTAAGAATGGCTATTTACAAATCTTCAAAACTTGAAATCTCTTCCATGGGCCCAGAACTCCAAGTTCTTGCTATTGAAAATACAAATAAAGTATATATAAACATTTTTATCCATTTAGTTCTTGTGATTATGCCTGGCTTTTATTAATTCCTAACTAATTTGTGCGATTATGCCTAAGATAAGAGCAGACGAAAAGTGTTCATAATAAGAGCTACAAAATGCAGACTTTTTGACCTCCTTGACAGGCTCCCATCCCTATCCAAAAATATACGAACTGTCCAATACATTCAAGACCATCAAAACATCAAGACCATCCAATTCATAGAACATTGATGATGGGCCTGTTTTAAACTTTGGAAATTGAATCTACCAAATAATTTCCTCTACAAAGCAACAAGCTACATGTTTTGAAAAGTGATGGAAGAGAAAAGAAAATGATCCCATTAAATGTAGGATGTATAAATCTATTAGAAAACATTTAACTGTCAGTTAAAATGTGTCGTGCCATTACACCCACTCTTCCCCTCTCATTGGTGTTTATTTATTGGTAAATTGCTTGTCGTGTTCCTATTTGCCATGTAGTACAGTAGAGACCATGCATGCAGCTCTTCAGACCAGACCTCTGCTTTCTGATCTATCTCAAGTCCCTTTGACCTTGAGAGTCTTTGTTTATGGTGCTTCAATACATTATCCAGAGAATATATTCCTTGTGAGTGGTGAAATGAAATATCAATTAAAAACAAAAGTAAATTCAGGGAAATATTAACCATCTGCTCTTCTAAGTTCTCCAAGGCTACATTTTTCACCAAGTCAGATAACCAAGCCCCAGGAGAAATGCTTGTTCAGAACTAAAATCTAATATCACACGGACAGCTCTTAACAAAGATTCATATAAAAAAGGATCATGTGTACTTATATCTTTGGAAACTTTGAAATTGCTATTGAAGATAATTTTGGTTGTATTATTCATTGTCTGTTACTTAAGGACTCAAGTGCTGTGCTTGAGAGTTTAGGGATACCAAAAGCAAAACAAAACAAAACAAAACAAAACAAAACAAAACAAAACAAAACAAAACAAAAGTGGCTGTTGACATTTGCAAATACCACTTTGATTAACTAATAAGAGCTATTTGAATTCTGGGTTTCCTTTTAGCCTTTACCATCAAGAGGCTTAGGGCTAAGTTTTAGGCTGAAGTGTAGTGTCTCTTTACTAGGTCTTCTTTTATAATTGTCATCTGCCTCTCTTCATTATTCTGTCATTGTGCCCTTGTTTTATAGTGTCTATGCCTTTTATTTTAAGCTGTCTCAAAGGCTTTTCTGGAAATATACAGTACATAGGTGCAAAATGATGAAATAAACATACCTCTTCATTTGTTTTAAAACATGGTTCAGTTGGACTAGATGACCTCTAAGGTCCTCTCCAGCTTTAAATTTATGTGACTGTCACTAAAGACAGACAACAGATCTATTAGGCTATAGGCCAAGAGCTGAATGCCAAGTACTATATTCCTGGAATAGGTGTATTTCTTTTTGAAAGCAGAGTGCTGTCTTCAGCAACCTGCTAAGTACCCACACAGTCTTATGGTGATAAAACAGGAGAACTGATTGCTAAATAAAAACAAAAACTAAGCAGACAAAAGATCTCGGTTAAAATCTTTTCACTCTTAAGCATCAACAAAAAAATAAATAGAAAGGAGATAAGCTTAATTATTTCTTTTGAGGCATTTATATAGATTTAAGCAATGAAGTTTAGCTTACTGAGTACAGCTAATTCAATGAAATTAGTCATATTTGAATATTGTCACAGCCTTGCTACCACATTAGCATTAAGTATGATTATAATTTATTCTTTGTGCTTATATGGGTCCCCAAAGAATCAACCGTCAACACCTTCATGATAAACTAGCCCTTCATAGCTTTCAGGGAAAGTTTACATTCAGGGCAGGTGGTTGGGCTGCTGCTTAAGAGGAGAACAAATCATATTTTAAGATTCTATTTCCTGTTTGTATGAATTTGGAACACAGGAAATTATCAATAGCATTGTTTACTTTTGCTAGTAAGATGAAAATCATTTAGATTACAGGAAATGCTAGATACTAGGTACTGAAAATTTCCAAAGGTGATTATTTTCCTTAAGGATAACTGAATTGTAATGAAAAAACCCAAGCTATAATTTGAGAGCTGTATTTGAGAAATATAAATATTATTTTGTAGTAAATAAAATTTCCCTAGAATAAAATAGATTATGACTTCAAGGATAGAGGTTTATATGTAAAGTCTATTGATTAATTAAAGTTCAAGGGGAAATTTGTTTTCATGCAGGTAGCTTCCAGTTTCTTTATAATACTCTGTGTAGTGGGGTGAATATGGTGGCCCTAGGAACCTAGTGGTGGTACTAGTAACCTAGTATAGTCTGAAATTCAGAGGTTCTTTCTCTCTGATTTTATTATGGTATATATTAGTAAGAAGTACCTAAGTGTTTCATTTGGATGATACGTTGGTAGTCTTAGATTATTGTATCTTGCGCCTAATTTTAAAGTATTTATGATGCAGTTGATAGTTTTATATCTGAAATTTAATTAATGTTGGTGTCAATTACATTTAAAAAATACCAAAACAGGCTGTATAAGATTCTGGGAACTTTTAGGATTTAGTGATGTCTAATACAAGTTTGGTTAAATGAAATTTATACCCTAAACAATTTCACGTCATTTTTTTTGGCTCTAATAGTATTTAATTTATTAGTACTCAGACAATAACATTTTACTTTCATATATTGATAGCAAACAGTGAAGGGAGACAAAATCAGTACAAAATGATGATTATCAGCTATCATAAATCCATGAAAGATAGCTTGTCTCTTACTAAGAAGAATTTAATTTTGAAATGTGTGCCTGGGAAACAGAAGTTAGTATAACATTTCATAATTCATATAACAGTATGTGCAATTGATGGTAGTTGGAAGTGATCATTTTAAATTTGACAGTTACCTTGAAGAAAATGAGGATAATTAATTAAACAAACCAAAGTTTTCTTATTACTTGCTTTGAATTTTTAATTCAAAAATTTTAAACCATAAAAACAGAGCTTTTGCTATAATTAAGATATTGATCTTTTCTTGGTAAGATTAGGGAGGGGTTAGGAGAAAAGAAATCATGTAAGGAATGTACTTTTTTTTTTTTACATGGGGGAAGTTTACTTTTAATACAATTTTTATCAGGTAATCAACATTTGTCGAAGTGATAGCCTTCAGAACACCACTGGTTTTGCATGTATAGTCACTAGTTTCTCATGTGCAAATATTTTGCAGGTTCACACAGCTGCTTATCTTATAAAATATCTTGAAACCTGTGATTACCTGGCTAAACTGACAAGCACAAATACATGCCTTGCCGACTGAAGTTAGGCGGAAGATTGATTGATATCCATTCTTTAATGAGTTCTTGCTTTCTTGCTTTTTCTAAACATGTTCGTATTTTATTTATGGCAGGGATCTGATAAACATTCTTCGTTGGCTACCATACAAAGCATGACGTTGCCTTATTAAAATAATGTTAACGATTGTTATCCATAAGGTATCAGAAATACAATATCTGCATCAGGAAATTAATTACCTATAAGTAATGATAACACAATAAGGTCTCTAAGATATATATTTATTTTGACTTCGTTATTTAGGTTCAGAAACATAGATCTCAAATTTAGACATTATCTATAATTATAAAGCCAAATAAATGGTAGAGATTAACTTGTAAATAGTTTGTGGCTCAGCAATTGAAATGAGATAGTGCAATCACAAAAGGTTTAATCATTTTGAATTGATTCTACAGATGTCTCTATTTTCTAAATCCCCTGTAAGCCTCTTACCTACCATGAAAGGTTAGCCCCATAAACCTGGCACATAAAATCAATCATATGACTTCTTTTCGTTCTGAGATTTCAAAGATTAAGACCTTCACTGTAGAAGAAAAGTGCTATACAGAAGCTGCCTGTACATAAAGCAGCAGTCAGCAGTGGTATTCAGTGTCACCCAAATATTTGATGAAAATTTACACACAAAAATACCAGTGCTACTTACTTTCACATTTGCTGCCAGAACCAGGAAGGGAGGCCCAGAAATTATTTGAAAGGACAATTTGTTGTCAAAAAAGAGGTTCATTGATGAATACATGTAATGTCCTTCCCAGACTTTTTTACCCAGGATGGCAACATATTTACCAGAGCCAAAAACACACAGTGTTTTGCCTCCTGGATTTTAGGAGACTCAAAACTCTGGAAATTGAAGGAATTTTAATATACAATCACCTAACCAGATCATACAAAAAAAGTAGCAAACAAGCAAACAAACAAAACACCTATTATTACTGTTATTGCTAAACCACCACCACCACCACCACCACCAACATGGTCCCCATTCTCAGTCTTAAAACTCTAACAAAGATGGTGACATGTTAAAAAGAGAAAGTCCCTGATCAAGTGTTTTTCTCATTTCGTATAAATTTTGAAGTTCTTATGTCTTGACCCAGTGAAGTTATCAAAGACTTCTCAGACCACTTGAAGTGATTTGTAATGCATTCCAGGGTCAGATTCCAAATATTTGTCCCCCAGAAATTATGTGAGCACACATCAAAATACCATACTTTTGATGTGCATCTGAAACAAATCCTGTGTTCTAAATAAAGTAAAATTAATACCAACTAGTAGGGCATGACATGAATTTCAAATAAGAAATGTTGGTAGAGTCTGGAGAAATTATTTCCTAATGACATACTGTGTGTAGATTTAATAACACTTCTTTTTAATATTTCATATGTTGAACACATAGAGAATTGGAATCTTGTTAATCATCATTTTAAAACATCTTTATAGAATGTAAATAACGTCAGTGCTTGCCTTTTTTCCATTTTAATGAAAAGCAAGTTTTACTTGGGGAGTAAGTATCCCTATTAAGTTGCTGTCATCCATTACCAGACCTGCTTAGAAGAAATCAGCACAGATGGTGGGTCTGCTACTTCTCTAACAAAAAATTGGCCTTTTTTGGGGGGTGTGTGTTTTATTCCCTTTTTCTAGTTGAAATGCAAGCAATTTTTCAAGTTGAGAAACCTCTATAGGGATCCTTGAAATGTTGTATCCATTACTTGTACATTAGAAGGAAAATGTGATTAATGATTTATTAAAATTTTATAATAAAAAACTCAAACTCTTTGTTAGAAAAATATTTATTTATTTAGAAACCATATTTTTGCATACAAAGGCAAGGCTGCAGGGAGTAAGTTTTTATATCAATCTAGGCTCCTAAATTACTAATTTAGTGATGACACCACCATTTAGACCAT
Organism: Lynx canadensis; assembly: GCF_007474595.2. Lineage (NCBI taxonomy): Eukaryota > Metazoa > Chordata > Mammalia > Carnivora > Felidae > Lynx > Lynx canadensis. The sequence continues at coordinate 64,098,792 of NC_044303.2, forward strand.
GTTAAAAATACCTGCGTGGATCTTTTATTTATAGATGGTTCAGAGACAATTTGTCTATTGTATACATATTATGGAAAAAAGAACAAGGAGGTTTTTAATGTGTTTTATTTAGGTTGAAAATACACGCATATAGTAAAATATTCAAACCTTAACTCTACAATTCGGCATTTTTTGTTTTTGTTTTTTTTATTTATACAAAATGAGCATTGTTATGTAACTAGGTCCCAAATCAAGAAACATATTACTAGAACTCCAGGGAGCCCCTTCAACCTTCTAGACCGTATCTTCTAGAGTAGCAGTTATGGTGATTTAGAACATTATTGACTCATTTTTAAACTTTTATAGATGGGGTAATAGAATATGTTCCATACCTTGCTTTTTTCATTCCACATTTAGCTTATATAAGATTTTGAGTATAGTTGTCATTCATTCATTCTCATTGCTGTATCATATATCATTATATAAATATATGACCATTTATTTTCCCATGTTAATGTTTATGAACATTGAGATTGTGTCCAGTTTGGGGCTATTTTGAGTAGTACTTCCCTGAGTGTTCTTATATCTGTCTTTTGGTAAACATTGTTGAGTATATCCCCTGGGCCACGGGATATGTTAGTTTTAAAATACATTTCAAGTAGTGGTTTACATTGGTTTATACTCTCACCCACCAGAAGAGGCTCCAGTTCCTCCTGGTATCATCTGTCTTTTTCATTTAAACCATTCTGGTATGTATGAACAGCTATTGCATTGTGATTCTCCTTAACCTTACAAAAACAGAAAAGAAGAACTTATTTTTAAAACTTATATTTCACTTGAAGTATCTTAAATGGCCTGCTGCAGAGTTTTTCCTTATTTAAATAATAAATAAGAATAGTGATCCTGAACTATTCTATAAAACACTAGTTTGGAATGAGATTCTTGATCAATTGTATTTGTGATAACATTTATCTGTGTTATCAACAGTGACAGTTAAGAATAAAAAATGAGATTCTTCAGATTAAAGTAACATGACATTCCTACATCTTTTTTTTTAATATTTATTTTTGAGAGAGAGACAGAGCGTAAGTGGGAGAGGGGCAGAGAGAGAGGGAGACACAGAACGTAAAGCAGTCTCCAGGCTCCAAGCCATCAGTCCAGAGCCTGATGCAGGGCTCGAACCCACGAACCATAAACCAAGTAACAGTTTACAGTTGATCATTGAAGAATGTGGGGGTTATGAGCATAATCAAAAATCAACATATGACTTTTGACTTCCCCCAAACTACAAATAGCCTACTGTCGACCAGAAGCCTTACCAATAACATAAGCAGTCAATGAACACATATTTTGTATATTATATGTATTACATACTAACTATACTTACAGTAAAGTAAGCTAGAGAAAAGAAAATAAAAATGTTATTAAGAAAATAATTAGGAAACAAAAATATATTTATAATATTGTATTTATTGAAAAACAAAATTTATGTATTAGTGGACTGAGGGAAGTCCAAACGTGTGTTGTTCAAGAATTTACTGTATATAAAATTAAGATACAAGACTAACTTTCCATTACTCACTTTGTCTGTGTTTCTAGAGATATAGGAAAATATTTTTTTTAATTAAAAAAATTTTTTTTTAAATTTTTGAGAGACAGAGAGAGAGACAGATACAGCATGAGCAGAGGAAGGGTAAAGAGAGAGGAGACAGAGATCCTGAAGCAGGCTCCAGGCTCCAAGCTGTTAACACAGAGCCCGATGCAAGGCTCGAACTCACAAACTGTGAGATCATGACCTGAGCCGAAGTCAGATGCTTAACTGACTGAGCCAGCCAGGTGCCCCCAAACAGGAAAATCTTAGAGCACACTTGAAGTCTATTAGTTTCTTTTCACCCCACCAGCTGGTAGTATACAACTGTTCTTTGGGATCTTTGAGGAAAATAGTACATTCTTTCCTAATTATAAATAGTAAAACTTTTGAAAATGCTGTAGTTACAGAAAAAAAGAAGAAATGATTAAAACAAACAAACAAACACTTTGCACCAAGCTAATTGTATCCCAATTTATCTTAGTTGATATCAGGAGTTTTCATTAATAATTTTTGAGTGATTGTATTTTGGACCTCATGTTCCCTGGATTCATACCCTTGCTGCACACTCAACAAAATGTTGCCTTTGGGAAAGTTACTTAACCTATTCAGATCCTAGATCCTCAATCTATAGAGTAGGAATACTTACAGTATAAAAATTATATGATGTATTAATCTGGGTTCTCCAAGAAGCAGATGCCAAAAAGGGATTAAACACAAGAGGATTTATTAAGGGAAATATCTATTGGAGTAAATGGGGTGGACACTGAGTAAAGCTGGAAAAGCTGTGAGTCATGAAGCACGTATGACCCAGAGTGAAGGGGATGTTAAAAAGGTTGAGTGAAAGCATTCTACCATGTAGTGCAGCCTAAGAAAGGTTAACAAGGGTTTCAGGGAATCCTGAGACAAACTTGGTCACCAGAGGAGCCCTGTGTCTTCTAGTGATGGCCCTGCTTATTAGCTCTGCTGCACTCAGTCACTGGTTGGGGGCAGATGCAGAAATAGATTTCAGAGCAAAGCCCATGTACCTTTAGGCAATTAAACTTCCAGTACTTTGAGGTCTATAGGCACATTCTCATGACCACAACAAATGATTATTATGTGAATAAAGTGACAAACTACAAAGGAAGTATTTAAAACAATGCCTGAATGATAAACATGCATTTGTCTATTTATGTGTTCATATTACTCATTATCGTTAATAGTACATTAACAAAGGAGCCACATGTTCAATCTGCTTGAAATATTTTGAAGAAAAATATAATAGTGCTATCGAGGAGTTAAGAAAAGCTTAATATTTAGATTTTACTCAATTCCTCCTAAGTAAAAAATATTATTACACATTAATAGATTTGTGGGCTTGGTTTCCTTCTACCACTGGTTATTGGCACATATTGACAGTGTCTAATGTATACTGGAATGCATAACTCTGTACCTTCTATTTCTGCCTGAAGAAGTGGGTTCAAGGTTGTTTTAAAATAAAAAAGATTTATTAATATCATTATTTTTGTCGTGTCCAATTGATATTATCAATATGAAAAAGTTCCATCATTTCTGTTTACATTTTTTTTAAAGTTTATTTATTTATTTTGAGAGAGAGAGCAAGAGCGAGCATGTGTACAGCAGGGTAGGGGCAGACAGGAAGAGAGACAGAATCCCAAGCAGGCTCTGCACCATCAATGCACACCATCTCCTGAGCAGAGATCAAGAGTCGGACACTCAACTGACTGTACCACCCAGGTGCCCCCCACAATTCCATCATTTAATTGGAAGGATCTAGTTAAGAATTGTTTGATCCACTTTTATGAACTGGTCATTGTGTATACAAAATTTGGGGTGAAGCTGGATATTCCTTGAAAATTCTTTTGTGTCGCCATATTGTCAACAGTGGACTCTCTTTTCATCTTTTCAAAGAGATTCCATTGCTGTAGAAAAATACAGACGGTTCATATGGATAGTTGTGATAGTCTGCTCAAATAGAGGGAAGAAAAATTATATTAAACATATGAAAATGTTTGTTGAAAAGTCTCTGAGACCACTTTATTATGACTTTTATTTAAACAAACAAATTGCTCACAGGAAAGTCTTAAGTGGAGAGAGTATGGAATGTTCAGGGTGTGACCTCCTATCTCTTACTTTTCCCTATTTGTGCTCTTTGCAAATATAAACCTAGTTATTCTTCCCTGTGTGTGTCATTCATATGCCTTTGCCTTTTCTCCTGCTGGGATGTCATCCTTTGCTCTGGAGTTTGCGTTAACTACGTCATCTAGGACCTATTCTTTCCATAATACTTCAAGGGCTAACACAAGCTCTAACTTCTTTAGTTTTTCCCCAAGTGTCTTAGTCAAGATGGACTTCTCTGAATGCTCAGTGTTTACTACCTGTGTTATTCCTACTTCTCACTTGACATACACAGTTCCTTCTAGCTATCCCCATAGCATGCTAAACCTCTCCTTCATTCCTAGGATCGTGACTGATGAATCTAAACATGTGTATGCTTACTAAGTTGATACTGTGTGATTATCATTTTGGGAAGATAGTAATTTGCAATGACTTTAACCACCTATGCAATCACCCCATTACATACAACACAATTTACTAGACCCTTGTTTAGGTATACGTTGGTGAAAGCTTGCAAAATATTTTGTCAGTTTAGTTGTTTATAATGTTTGTAATTTTGACTTGTGTGGTTAAAATATATGTATATGTATTTTATATAAATATATTTGTATATGAATACATATTTAATGTAAATACATATTTATATATACATATATATGTTTTATGTAAATACGTATTTAATTACATTTAATTATATATATAATTTCCTGACCCAATATGTAAAAGATATTGTTGGGACTCATTTGTATATTATATAAAATGAAGTAAGTTGACTCAGATAATATGGATGCAGACATATGTGTCATTCAGCAAGACTTGGTAACAAAGTGAAATGTGTATTAGCTTTCTTTAGTATATTGATAAGTGATGTTAAAACACAATCTTTGGTTGGGTCTTTCGAGAGAAAAAACATTAGAGTAGTCTATATTTACATGCTAAGCATTTACCAAAAAAAAAAATACTGTAGCTGTGCCAGGGTATATTGTCATGTACCCTTAAAGGAACAATATTCTGAACTCAAATATGTTCAAATAGTTATGGCAGATCATATTGTGACCAGGTTACTAACTCATATATCTTCCACTTTTCATTTTGTTAGCTATACTCAGCGTGTGGTTGGAAATGGAATCAAAGCCCAATCTGGAAATCCCGAAGTCAAAGTCAGAGGAACTGATCCTGTGATAAATCAAATTATTGATAAACTAAAGCACGTTATTCAGGTAAGTGACTGAAACTCTATTTATTGGTATAATCAATGGTAAATAATAAGTGGTCACTTTCCATTTCATGTGATAAATCTGTTAATCCTAATAGTCCTATCTAAGAGTGAGTATTGGAATAAATTATTTGTATCTAGAGTGTTAGAAATATTTGAGCGATTTTCATACAGAATCAATGTACAGTAGTATTTCAATGGAGGGCAGTCTGTATCTGTGAAAAGGAGACATAGCCTCAGCATTTTGATATGTGATGAAAATCTCAGGATAAGCTTCATCCCAGTGAATGAGCTTTAGACATGGAGTCTACTGTGACAATTAGAAGAAACAAAAAACAAGTAAGTCATTTGCAGGCAACTCTCTGAGCCTTGCTGTGAAGATTTTTGTTCCATTTTCTATAAAAGTTGTCGTAAATGAATAATATGCATTTTTTGTATTTATTTTCTGTATCACGTTTTACATGTTACCTTATAATCTACTTATAATCTATAATCTGGTTGTTTATGAAATACTTCTGTTTTATCTTTAATAATATGTCATCAAGTGAGTATATACTGCTGTTTTTAACATATAGCATATGAAGCATGAGAATTTCTATCAAAAGAACACTTCACTGAACTAATCTTTTAGTTAGAATCAAATATTATGTTACATGCTGTGAAGGCCACCCTCCATTCTTCATTTGTTGGAGTTTGGGGTAAGAAGGACTATTTTCTAGTTATTAGTCTTTTTATAACAATCTGTACATATATTTTCATTTTTCCTAAGTTGAACCTTGGATGGATAGTTGATTCTTATTTCTAATAACTAACATAACAAACTTAAAGTACTGACTCTATTAATATTCAAATATTCTAGAGTCACTGGTATGCTTTTCATAGTTGCTCTGCAAAACCTAAGTTTATGTAGGGTCTGTTCTTAGGATTCCATTTTTATCAAAGTCTGTATCTTCATCAAAGGAAATTCAAGGAGGATATCAGGGTCTGTGTCCAACATTTATCCTGTCCAGGAGGCAATAATGGTATTTTGCTTATTCTATGACTGGTGCGTTGGGGAAACAGAGCTCTCAGCCTGGATGGCAGAACTGAAAGTTAAGTTCCATTGAGAAAAGTGTAAGAGAAAAGTGGTGTCACATCTACTAGGGAGTTAAACTTCACAGCCTTCCCTCAGAGAGACACTTCCCAGATAAAGTAAGTCCTTTATGCTGTTATTACGCCAAGTGTTCAGACATTTCTTGGACCTCAGTGGTCGTGGGATTGTGTCAGGAGCTAAAGTGACACTGAAGGAGGTATTGTAGTGAGCAGTATCAACTAGACCGTAGCCTGAGGCAGAATGGCTGAGATCAAGATGGACAAACCCCGTTGTCCTCAGAAGCAGTGATATTAAGCCCAATAGTAAATGTCGCTCAGGCATTCAAAAGGAGGAATTTTTGGAAACTTGATTTTTCATAAAAAAAACAAAGAAGACCTCCAGGTGAAATTAGTCCTGACTCAGTGAGAACCAAATGGGGATTCAGGAAAATTTAGGGTATTATTTTAATTCTTGAATTTCCAGTGGCTCCGTAAACAATTTATTAGGAACTCGACACATAATTGTTGAGGTTTCCCAGGAAAGAGACGCTGGGACAGAGATATCTGTGCAGGAGATTTCTGGCAGCGTGACGTTATAATCAGTAAAAAGACCGGAAGAAGTGGTGCCTTAAAGAGAGAGCAGTTGAACTTTATTGTGGTTGTAATGGAAGCCTCATCTGAATCCAGTAGGAATTCCGGAGGCTTTCAGCCTTTCAGTTTGGCCTGCGTTGGATGAGGAATTGGATCATTGGACCAGTAATTGGATGAAGGCTGCGAGGGTGGGGGTGGGTGGTATGTTAACTCAGCTCTGAATCACCAGCGGCCAACAATATAACCTGTGGCTGAAGGAACAAATGCCTTGGTCTAGCCAGCACTTCCTAGCATCATGAACCGTAATAAGGTATGCAGATCTAGATTATTCAGAAATTCAAGTGTTCACTGGTCATAAAATCAAAAGAGCTTTAAGATGAGGTGGTATCTCTCCTTGGGATATGGCAAAATTTTAGCGGTCTCCAAAGTGGGGTAAGCAGTCTCCAGAGAGTGTACAGGCTACGCCACTGGGGGGGCAGGAAGGAAAAATAAAACTTCAGTGTATATTTATTTTGCTTCATTATGTTAATTTATTTGGTCGTAGGAAGGTGGGTAACATGTGTAAGAGGGCAATGGCACATGGCTATAGTGTAGAAGTATGTAGATATATATGTCAAGTAGGTGTGCATTCAATACATACATGATGAAAACCTGTTCTAAGTAAAAGAGATGGAGCTGCTATATAGGAAAGAGTATACAGATATAAGTAACCATATTCCTGAGTAAATAAGTAGATATTCAAAATATAAAGGTTTATAAAAACTCTTAGGAAACCGGTTCACGGATATGTTGTCCATTCAGCCTAACATCACCATCTTCTTGTTTCATAGGTTTAAAGCCATATCCTTTTCAAGATGGCAGAGGGAAATAATCCCACTTTTTTTTTATCTCCTGTGTTAAATTGAGTCCCATTCTTTCATCTTTACATTTGTGAACATCTCCAGTTATTCATACTTAAGTTTTGTTCTAGAACTACAAGAGAATATCATATAAAATGCTCTTTTTGAGGTCTGCCTTTTTAAAGTCTACTAGGATGATGATTGAAATTTAGATTTTTATTGAAGATAGCAGAAAGTCATATTTTGTACAGGTGGCATGAAAATATTCACACTTAATGTCTTAGAACATGTTCTTTCCTAAGGCAGCTCTCCTGGAGATGAAGGAACATTTTTGTTTTTGCTAGACTTATGACTATTGATAATATGTGTGTGCCCTGGCAACTATCAAGGGACAGTTATAAAGACCTGACAAAGTGTCAGGTCTGAAGAGTTTCAGAAAATTGTCTTCTATAAGTGATAACTTCTTAATTTTAGAGTAGTGTGAGACAAAGGGAGGAAGTAGAAGTAGGAATATATTTCAAAATCTAATCTATGGATTTAGATCATCACTTATTTCTGTTTGGCTAGAACTCAATCTGTTTGTTATTGCGATGGATATTAACTGCATTTAACAGTTAAAATGACATCTCTCATCATATGGATAAGTAAATGTTCCTCTTGTCCTTTTCCTTCTATGTAAGTATGTGGAAATAAACCATATTTATTAGTAAATTGGCTCCATACAATTAGCCTCCAAACACCTTTCTTTTGGCCTGTCGTTGAACTGTACCACCCTTCCTACCCTGTAATCTCTATAATTAGAGTCACTAACTAGACAAGTGGGTAGGAATTTCACTTTAAGAAATGGTACTTTTTAAACGTCTTAATAGCAAGTACAATAACTATAGCTGACAAATGTTATAAAGAAAACAAAACGGGATGAGGTAGGAAAAGGTACTTAAGAAGCATGTGTTTTGGGAGGCCATTAAAAGGAGGATATTTGGGTTGGTGTTAAAGAAGGAAAAGAAAAGAATCAGGAAAATCTGAGGAACTGTGTTTTGCGCAAAAGGAATAGCACATACAAAGGACCTGTGGCAGAAATAGGTTTATTGTATTCAAAGAACAAACAGAAGCCCATGTGGCCAGAACAGAGTGACTGAACGGGTAAGAGATAGAGATTCTGAATTAAGATTTGATAGTTCCAGCAGGGAGTTCAGATTTTATCCTAAGTGGGATGGGAAGCCAAAGACTGTAGGCAGAGGATGATATAATATAATTAATGTTTTATAAGGGTAGTTTTGGCTTCACTTTGGAAATGGACCAAAAGTAGAAGAAGAACAAACATAGAGGAAGAAAGTAACAAAACAAAAGATTGTGGCGATTGGGACTAGAATAGGAAGAATGGCTAATATGAGAAGCAGGGAGATTTAGATAAATAGGAGAAGGAGAGTTACTCAGGATTTGTTGATGGATTGGAAATGGGATTGAGAGGGAGAGAGCAAGGATGAAAACTACATTGGGTGGGATGATAGTATGATTAAGTGAAACAAGGAATTCTGAAAGTGGAACAAGTCTGGAGTTTAGTTGTTGGAGTTAATTGGAAATTATGGCTCTGTTACATTTGAAATACATCAGACTCTCAAGGGGAACGTCCAGGATTCAGTGGCAACCACACAGCAAGAGGTGCCCGTTGGGAGCATCAGCGTTAGATAATATGTAAGTCGTGGGACTGCGAGGTGGCCACCTTCTTGTTAGAGAATAAATTCTCAACAAAAACTGTTAGAGGATAATATAAAATAGCAGAATCATATGAGAGATGTATATTCTGAAAGTCTAGGAAAGGAGAAAGCATTTATTAAATGTATGTGATACCACGTAGATAGTTGATCTAGGACAGACAAGGTATTTAGTAACATTAACTTTTCTTTTACTGAAAGATAATCAATGTCTATTATAAGAAATTGAAATGGGTTATTTTAGAAAATTTTCAAAATGAGTGGAAAATAAACAACTTATACTTGTAAAACAATAAGCAGGATCAGGAAATAAGCAAGCCTTCTAGGCTCTTGCTAGACTTAATTATACATATAATTAGATCAATACTTTTACATTTTTGGTATAACCGAGTGAGATTCAAGAGTACATTTATTTGGTTTTGTGTCACAGAGTACTCACCTAACAACACGTAACATATTTGTTTCCATAAAATAAAATGCTCTGCAACGCTGCTGGTGCCTGTATAATATTCTATCATATGGAAGGACTATAATTTTATTTAATCTAAAACTGAAGTTGGATATTTAGGTTGTTACCAATTTTTCACTGTAATAAATACTGCTAATAGGAATGTTCCAGATGTAAATTGTTTTTATAACTGTTTCCCCTTGTGATATATTTCTAGATGCTATAACCAAGAATCTATTCATTCATAATTTTAAGTATTTTAATAAATATTGCTAAATTTTTATTCAGGAAAATTCTAAGAATTTATACATGAAGTGAAGCACAGGATATATGTCAACTTTCTCAGCATGTTGAAGGAATAATTGGGAATTTGGCAGTGATTACGCATGGGTGGTAGGAAAATCACATGGAGTTCTAGAGACCAAAGTAGCAATCCTTTAGAAATGTTGGAGGGGCGCCTGGGTGGCGCAGTCGGTTAAGTGTCCGACTTCAGCCAGGTCACGATCTCGCGGTCCGTGAGTTCGAGCCCCGCGTCAGGCTCTGAGCTGGTGGCCACCCGCTCAGAGCCTGGAGCCTGTTTCCGATTCTGTGTCTCCCTCTCTCTCTGCCCCTCCTCCGTTCATGCTCTGTCTCTCTCTGTCCCCAAAAAAATAAACGTTGAAAAAAAAAATTAAAAAAAAAAGAAATGTTGGCTTGAACTGGTGTCACCTGTGGGTACTCCAAGTATGGCCAAAATAAATATTTTAACTAGAAAATAGTTTAGAGGCACCTGCATAGCTCAGTTAAGCATCCAATTTGGCTCAGGTCATGATCTCACGGTTTGTGGGTTTGAGCCCGTGTCCTGCTCTGTGCTGACAGCTCAGAGCCTGGAGCCTGTCTCACATTCTGTGTCTCCCTCTCTCTCTGCTCCCCGCCCCCCATTCATGCCCTGTCTCTTTCTCTCTCTCTCAAAAATAAATAACATTAAAAAATTTTAGAAAATAGTTTATAAAAAGTTTCAAGGCTTCCTAGAGAAAGATCCTAGCAGACACAACTTTAATTTTATTTTGTTTAGGACAAGCCCTCTATTTTTAAAACCTACAAGACAAAAAATAAGTTGCTCACAAGATCTCATATACATGGAGACTTACAGATTGTAGGTTGGACCTCAGGGATCTCAGACACTTCAAAGTCCCCTCCTCCTCTGTAAATCCTTCTGAATTGGGAACAAGAATCTTGGAGAAAAGAAGACAATCATGCCTGGCCTTCTGCCATCTGTGATTCTGACCCCTTTTCTGGAGAAGCCATTGTGCTAACATGCTTCCCAGGGGTTTCCTACATTTTAAGCCTGTGCTGCTTGAGGTAGACAAGCTTATACCTTTGAAAATTACCTGTGATGAGTATGGTGAGGAATTTTATAAAAGGAGAAGTTCTAAAGGGTTAACATGAACTTTCTTAGATGTTTGCATCAGACGAAATTGCCCTTTGATAATAGATTGTAAACAATACTTGATTCCTCTTATAGTGGCTGAGGAAATGTATGAAAAATTTAATTCAGATTTCTTAGCAAATTTATTTTAAAACTTCTTGTTGTTCATATTGACTAAGCTTGTTTAGGGCAGAGTTGTCAGCCAAAAAGTCACAGTTTTGCAGCAATTTATCTTTAAATATTAAATAATATCTATCATTTTTCTGAAAAAGAAAAAAAAGTGATGTCAGCAGTTAAAAACCTAACTGTTGAGCATGGTTAGTTAGAAACGATAATGACCCATAGCTTAGAAATTACTTTACCTACTTTCAATGTGAAACATAAAAAGTAATATAACAATAATTTTCTATAATTCTTTTATTGCAAAACCAATAAATGCTACAGTGTTGTTAAAAGTAGTGGATTTAAGTAACATTTTACTTCTTCAAACCTCCTAATTCCAATACATAAGAGAACATTATCAGTTTCTATTAAATATTCATTTTTATAGAGAGACTAAAACTTCCTTGGAAATATGTCTTCATGTGTAAAATAAATTTGATTTTTAAATGTGAGAAAAAGCAATAATCATAACCATTTGCTTAAAACTACAAAATATATAGACATTTTATAATATGTTTTTCAATACTTATAACGTACTGGGTTCAAGCAGAGATGAAGTCTTTATTTCATGTAGGAAAAGACTGTGCTAAATTGCCTTTTTTTCTTTTTTCCCATTCTGTTCCTAGAATACTAATATGATAAATAGTAACTTTAGAGCTGTAATAGAGTGAGAAGTTCTAACTTAAAACTTAGTGGCAGTTAGGAGGTTAGTGTTTATATATACAAAAAATATATATGAGATTTTTAAAAACATTAATATGTCGAAGTTTCTGAATTCTGAAAACTGCCTAAGGTTTTTTTCATTAAAATACTGACTCTAATACACATTTTAGAAACTTTTTCTTACTGATAATAGCTTATAATAGTGATGCAGAACCAGTTAATCACCACTGATTGGTCAGTGGTATCAGGTGATTCTGTGAATTTCTTTCACTTCTACAAACTTCTTTTCTTGCTCTGAGAATTCACCACAGCACTTTGACTTATCTGTATTACGCACCAGTGTCAGGCTTAATCATATTGATATTCCAGAAAGATAGACACCTTTTGATTTTACTTAACTGTGCAGTAGTAACCAAAACACATTTAGTTATCTTTTGGTTCAGATGAAAGTATTTGAAATGTACTCAATAACTTGGAATGGTCATCTAATTTAGCAATTAGCTGGTCTGAATAAATTCAATGGAAGGTTGCTTTTCTAGAGTGTGTGGTATAATGCGCTAACTTTACTATTGGCCATTTCATTAAAAAAAAATCAACTGTCAGCATAAAACCAACCATTTCAATTAGTGTACAATCAACTGGAAATGAAAGGATTTGGGTTGGCCATTGATTTTTTTTTTTTTTTTTACTTAAAGTGTATGTAATTGTTTTATGTTGGATAAAATTTTACTTTATATTTGCTTGGATGCTGCTGATTCAATACATAAGAGAATATGTATTGGATATTATTATTACCTGTTAAAATTTGAGCCATTTATCTACCAGGTTTTCCATTTCTCAAACATATTGCGAGAATTTTGAACACTAGAACTTTTATACTTTATATTTTGGTGATTAGGTAAAACTAGAACTATTTATAGGCTAAGATCTTTAATCTTTCTGTTTGAAATATAACATAAAACATAATTTCACAAAACGAGATTCCAAATTATAACCACCTCCCATAAAAATTTATATTTATTGCAAAAAATTGAAATTACCAGAATTTGAATTTTTTCAGGAACTACAAAATGTCAAAGAACCATAATAATAAATAAATAAATAAATAAATAAATAAATAAATAAATAAACAAATAGCAAAGTCCCTTTTATTTCAATAAAATTCACTGGCCACAATATTGCAGTATGCTAAAGAGCATGACTTTTGAGTTCCCACAAGGCACATGACTAGATTCCAGCTCTTGTAGATACTAGCTGTATGTCTATAGTCACCTTAATTAACATATTTTGTTATATAATCAAAAAAATAAAAAAATCACAAGTGTGGTAGGATGTAGACAAAGTGAAACTCTCAAACACCACTGGTCGAATGTAAAATCATGCAACTACTTTGAGAATTAGATAGTTCTATTAAAGGTTAAACATAGAGTTACCATACGAGCCAGAAATATTACTGCTAGCTGTATACCTAAGAGAAAAGAAAACATGTGTTTACACAAAAACCTGTACATGAATGTTGATAGCAGTGTAATTCACTCATAATATACAGAAAGTAGAAACAATTCAAATGTTCATCAACTGATGAATGGATAAATAAAATATTATATATCTATAAATGAAACTTTGTTCAGCAGTTAAAAGGGATTACTATGGATAAATGCTACAACATAGAAGAACCTTGAAAACATGATAAGTAAAAGAAGACAGTCACAAAAGATCACATATTGTATGAATCCATTTATATAATAAATATTAATAAGTATATTTCAATATTTTGACATCAATTTTCATTTCTATATAGAACATTATTTTATACTGGCCATAATTGTATGGTATACTGAAGGCTTATCCTACGTAATCCTAACAGTTTTGCAAATACTGTGCTAAATAAAATACATAATTCCTTTTTAATTTTAATATCTGAATATCTGTAAAGTTTTATCAATTTTCCTCTTTTACTTCCTGATCCACTCAGTCTGATTGCTGCCTCCTTCACTCCACTGAAATTCTCTTGCTAAGGTCACTGATTATCTTTTGTTGTTGTTGTTCAGAATCTAATAGCCTTTTATAGGTTGTTATCTCTCTTGAACATTTGATATCACTTATCTGTGCTATTGACTATATTTTCTTTGTTCTCACTCCTTTGATTTCCTTTCAAGCTTTCTGATCACTCTATCCCAGAATCTTTGTGCCTTTCTTTAATTTCTTTAAATTGAATTCAATGGAAGGGTTTTATAAAGTTAAGGAAATATAAAAAAAAATAACACACAAAAGAGAAGGAAATAGAAAAATGATGAGACATTAGAATTTCACTCCAGAAGATCCAAGTAATAAGAATTTCAGAGGAAATAACCAAAGTAATAGAAGAAATTTATCAAATACCATTTTTTTTCAAAAGTAAGGAATCATGACTCCAAATGGAACCCACCAAGGATCCATCACAATCAATGAAACATATACCACACACAAATAATTGTGAAACTTCTGAATATTGAAGAGAAGATATCAAAATCTTCCAGTGAAAGAAATAAATATATATGTGTGTGTAATGCATACAAAGATAGGGTTAGATTTATAGTTGCTTATCAACAGGAATCCTAGACAAAAATGCAAAAGCAATACTTTCTAATTATAAAGCAACTGATTTCTGGCCTGAAATTCTATGCCCAGCTAAACTAGCAGTCAACCATGAAGATAAAAAGATTTTCAGATAGGTAAGGATGCACATATACATATTTTATTATGCTTTTTGTAGAAAGCTCTTGGCAATGGGAGTAATAACAAAAAAAGAATATATGGGGTTTAGGAGACTAAACATCAGATTGAAAACATCAGAACAGGGAAAAAGGTGGCTGTGGAAGGGAATTTTATAAGCTAAAAAGGAAAAAAATAGTAACTTAAAGTGATATGTTGGGGTCACCTGGGTGGCTCAGTCGGTTAAGTGTCCAACTTCGGCTCAGGTCATGATCTCGTGGTTTGTGAGTTCGAGCCGCATGTCGGGCTCTGTGCTGACAGCTCGGAGCCTGGAGTCTGCTTCAGATTCTGTGTCTCCTTCTCTCTCTGCCCCTCCCCAACTTGTGCTCTGTCTCTCTCTGTCTATCAAAAATAAATAAATGTAAAAAGGTGAGATGTTGGAATGTATGGAAAAGATATTACTAAGTGTTTGACAGATCTGCTAAAGCATTTGAGAAAAAAACAGGGTAGATACATAGAAAGATGTGATAGATTCAAGGCAATTGATAGATACCATGACAATTATAGATTATAGGGGAAAAATTTTACAGAAAAAAATATAATCATAATAAGATATTGCTCTGAAGTAAATAGTAGATTTGTAGATACAACTATTACATTAATAAAAACCTTGCTAAAACTATATTAGTTGGATGGGAAAAAGAAATGGGGAGTTGGTGGTATAACATAGAAAATCGATAAATATTGCCAAGAATTGACATTCAGGAAACAGAAAAACTGCCTATTTACTACAAGTTATGTAGATATGTAAGGTTAATACCAGAAAAATCCATCAGGTTGATTACTACTGCTTACAGGAGCAGGAAACATGGCATATAAAGTGCTTGGGCTTAGGAATGCTATTTTTTCTTAACATACACCTTTTGGTACTACTCAGTTTTCCATTAGATATGTTTATTACTCTGATAAATATAAACATGATTTTACAAATGAAAGAGAAACTCTACATCAGAATTTATATGGACCTGCTTGATCTCATCTTCCATGTCTCAAGCCTCATTAGCTAGTTACTCCCGTTTTCTACACAAACCTGACATCTAATCTCCCCAGAGATGTACTCCTTAATGTTTCAGTTTTTTTCAACTGTTACTTCTAGGTGTTTCATCCTGTCTTAAAAACAAGAGAAAACAAAAAAAATTGTTGTAGTTTTTAATTGCAACAAAACAATTGTACCTATTTTTTTCTTTGTAACTCCTGGTTATCCATCATGTGTCAGTTTTTTTCTGACAAAGAACCTGTGTGCTCCTGTGTTCTCCTTGGCACTCTCTGACTTACGAGAATACTTGTTTAGAAAAGAAAAATCAAGGAATTAAAAAACTGGGGTATTGGATGGTATTGACTGTGGCCTCTTTCTCTGTATCCAAATATCTTGGTTAGTCTGCTATTTTTTATTATTTCTGACCCTAATCTTTGTCTTCCTATTCTGACTCTAGTGTTTTGGGCTTATCACACAAACATTGCTAATTTTTTAGCTTAAACTAGGCTGATCTTCGTGCTGGTAAAATGAGAAACCTTTCCTCTACCTTTTTTGCATGTTAATTCAAGTTCATAGTTCAAACACCCTCACTGAACTCTGAATTCCTAGGGTCATAATAGTTTATAAGGCTTCCCAAACAGCCCAGCTTTTCTCCTCTTACTATTCACAGTTTTCTGGGCCATGTACAGTCCTCTCCTGGCAATGGCCAGAAATTGACTCCAAATACCCCAAAGTTTAGCATGCAGAAAATAATTCACCTGATTTTCTGAAGCACTCTTAGGCCACACATAAATTTTAACTGGCTTATGTGTACTCTCAGCTTTCTGCAGGTATGTTAAGAGTCTGTAGTGGCAGACTCAGTAACTGTACTCTGTAGTTACTTAACTATCATTTTATGAATGTGGTTTGAAGATGTAATCCATCAGTGCAGAGGAGTTTCAGGATATATTTCTTGCAGTTCAGAAGCACTTAACCAGATGGCCCCCTATAGTTTTGGAGCAGTTAATGCACCTTGAAAGTAGGCTGACAGTAGCAGAATATGGTCATGGGGGATTGACGGGAAAGTCTGTTAGGCACAGGGTATTGCAGTAGTGAAATAAATACTCCAAAGAGATTTATTAAAAACTAAACTAATTAAAAGTCCTATTTGTAAAATTAAAATATGAATTATAATAACCTTAAGAACTATGATAACTCTTATGAATATAAGTTCTGCATTTATTATGTATTTCACATTGCTATAATGGAAGCTTAATCAGTTTCATTAGAAATAAAACAAATCATGAGTTTTATAGGAATGAGTGTGAATAGGCATTTATATACCTTTTACAAGTCAGGTCAGTTACTCTTTCTGAAAATGATCATTTTGAAATTTTATATCTGGAAATTTATTATCAAACAAGGCCTGAAACTCATTAAACAGATGGTGAAATCTAATTTAAGTTCCTTTAACATTCCTTTTCTTTCTGTCTTATAAAAGCAAATGAGCTTGTCATCTGTTAATTATAAAAGCAAATCTGAATCTATTAGATATATATGTAACAAAACAAGATAGTTGCTAAATTTACTCGATCCTAGTGAGTTTCTATTGTACACATTCATTTTTAAGTTAATGATAAGAAGATCTTTTCAAGGTTTTTGTAAAAGAATCACATTATCAGAAAAGTTTACATTTCTAGAAAATAAATATGTTCTTAAGGCCCTTAATAAAGCTTGAAGACCTAATTTTTAGAAATTTTTAAATATTTGATTTGCACTCATTAAAATGTATAGAGTTTAAATTTCATAATTCCGCATCTTAGAAAATGTAGAAACATGCCTCAAGCCTATCAAAGTGAGTTATTTATATACCTAAATTCTGATGTAAGCAACAATATTGTGTTTTTTATTTTAATTGATAAATATTGAGTAGCAAAATTATCATATTTCATCCAAGGACACAGTAGTCTTATTACAAAACTCATTTTCCATTTCTGTTTCTCAAATATACTCATAACTAGAGTATTTGTCATGTTTCTATGCTAATTCATTAAAGTGTCATGTTTCACCCATTCTTAAAATACCTTTTTATCTGACACTTTAAAATGTATTGCAAACCTATAAATGCATTTCTTGGGTTTGTAATAACAAAAATATTGAGAATATTATCCATTTAAAACAAGCCTTTATGTAGATCATCATTTATGATGCCTTTGACTATAATCTCCATCATGTCATGGGATATACCTGTTATTTTCTCATTGTGACTAGCAGAGTGCAGGGAAAGATAAGAAATGTTTAATATATATCCACTGAATAAATAAATGAAATTTATAATTAAGTCGATCACTATGTGTAAAATTTAAATGGAACAGGAAAATGCATCTTCCCAATTATCAAGTTTTAATAGAGACTATTTAAAATCAATCTAATTACAAATACTATGCTTTCAATCTTAAATTATAACTTTAAAATTCTTCTTCTATTTTATTCATCCATATATTCATTCATTCACTGAACAAACACCAATTTCCTCACTAGGTTCCAGGTATGTTAATAATACAGGGAGTAAAAAATATGATTAAATGAGGGCATTGATGAGAGTGAATATATTATAGAAACAATACCTATAGCAATTATGATGTGGTATGCTTCTGAGTAAGTAGGTGAGAGAAGGCTGACAGAAGACTCATACTATCTCTTTACTTTATTCAACTAATGTTATTGAAGTTTTATTATGGATCAGGAAATTTCCGAAATAGTAGGTTCACAAAATTGAGTAAGACCACATTTGCTTATAGTAAAACATTTATTTCCATAATAAAAAGATAAAGGGATTCACTTTGTAGATTTTATACTAAGATTTCTGATCTAGCTTCGCAGAATTAGTCACAATTTTAAGAACCTAGAAGGCATTTAATTGAGAGTGAATATAAAGCAAATTACCAGAGGACATTTAATGAAATACTGTGGTACAACTTTCTTCAATTAGAACATAGTTCTAGTTTGTTTTAAAGATATTATAACTTGCACATAGTAGATGTAATGACTGAATAACAGAAATGCTCAACAACACCTTCGTAGCAGTTAGGCTATTGTCACAATAATTTTGTGTTAAGAAACCATGCAAAATTTACTGAGATATACCAATAAGCATTTTTTTTTTCTTGTTCATGAACCTGTGGTCAGCTACAAGTCACCTGATACAGGCCATGCTTGGTTGAGATTTGCTTAAAGTCCAGATCTGATGTACATGTTGGTCATCCTGCTGAGATCACAGAACCGAAAGCATGTTTTTATGGTAGAAGTCAAAAGCACAAGCCCATCTGTGCAAAAACATGCCACCTTTTTCTGTGTTTGTTCCTCTAAGATATCCGTTTGGCCAAAGCAAAGTCAGACAGGAAATACTAAAGCCAAGCAATGGAAACGTATATCCTCCTCCAGGGATACAGATGGGGAGAGAGTAAACAATTGCTCAAAAATGATCTTATCTACCAAAATCTTCTTGAAGAGTTAAAAATAATAATATCATGACATTGTTTTCATTTGTGTGAATAAGGCTTTGCATAAGCACAGTGCAATATAAAAATACTATTTAAACTCTTCCTCTATATTCATAACATTGCTACATATTTTCCACTTTGAGCATATTTTTATAAGCCTTCTTTGCACCAATCTGAAAACTTTGTATTTCAATTTGATCAGGAAAGGCACATCAACTTAAATCATCATATAAAATATTTCTCCGTATTTTGAATGTTTTGTGCTATTGTTAATGTTTTGTAGAGAAAACTTGAACTGATAGAATTTATTGCTAAGTTAGATACTGATTTATTTTGATGAACTACAAAAATCGGAATAAATTTCTAACAGAGAAATTACACTTGAAATACTAGTCTTAGCTCCAAAGGAGATTGGATTTTTATGTTAAACATTTGGATTGTAATTGTTTTGTTGGGACTGGTTTATTAAAGTATAATTAGTAACATTATCAGCAGAAAAACATGCTGTGCTATAATTAAATCATTTAACTAATCATTTCTTGATGACTTAATATTCTAGATTCCTCAATTCATTCAAGTAGATAAGAGTTCTCTGTAAATACAATTTATTATCGATAGTTTGCTTTTCTAGAAATGCTTGAAAATTTAGAATTCTGCCTTAACATTGTTAACAAGATGCCATTCTGATATTGATGCATTATGTTTATCTATAAAACGTGAAACAGGACAGAAATATAGGATGATCAGAACATTTGCAACCTGTTTGCCTTTGCAATTATCAGTAGTAGAATTCCTTTTCTGTCTTTTGTAAAATAGAGAGGATTTTGGAAATGTAAAAGTTCCAGGTTCAATCTAGGAAGAACTACTTTTATACTGCTGTTATGTTACAGGAAACCAGTGCTTTCAAACATAATTTTTGTTTCTTGCGTTCCATGCTTAGAATTTGTTCAACCAAGCCAGCTATTAAAACTAATAATATAGGGCACTGAGTAATGCATAGAATTGTGGAATCATTATATTGTACACTTGAAACTAATATAACACTGTATGTTAGTTATAGTACAATTAAAAAGTCTTAAAAATACATACATACATACATAAACTAGTAGTATAGAGAAGCAGTTGGGATCTCCTCATTCTTCCCAACCCATGAAATCTGTCACTGGAATGAGGAGATGGAAATACAGCCAGTTGGACTATGGATTCTTTGCTAATGATTATATATCTTCTTTTAAGAAGATTCCTCAATGGGCAAGAATATGAAAGCATGCAGAGAAATACTTGAGTTATCTTGAGTTATCTAATGCATATCTAAAGCATATCCCTAGCAAACTAGGTAGGTAGATCCATTTAAGTGAGACAAGCTCAAACTGATTTTGCACATAAGTGAGTATATAAGTTATGTGTACACACACACATATCTGTATACTCTCAATCAGCTTTCAGTTACTAAACTGTTAAGCTGAACTGAATGATCATTCTAATGTTTTTAAGAAACATGTTAACCTGGCACACAGACTGTCTTAATAAGAATAACAAACGACTTGTTGTTCTTAATACTTCCTTACATAGCGTGTCACCTACTTTCTTCCCCATGATGTCCCCCACTAAACTGGTCTCTAAACATCTGTCCCACTCAGAGACACTAGTTGATATTGTTGTTGTAAAGGACTTCAATAAGCATTTATTTTACCTATTTTTATCCTAATGTAATTTTCATATCATAGTCCCATTGGATCAAGCAGTAGGAGTTACATGGAATATCTCTATATGACATCATAGAGTAAAGAAAGGAAAGTTGTATTTGGAAAGTGATCAAGTTGATAGTGTCCCTCAACTGACCAAGGGCCATGAATTATGTTTCAGTATAGGAGGGCTGGAGTGAGGAGTTTTAAAAGTTTGTTTGCTTGTTTGTTCGTTTTGGCAGCCAACAAATGGTCACATTGCATGTTTCAGGGTTCCAAAGGATCCTCATGGTGGTGCAAATGCAGGACAAGAGGAGACACTTAATTGTGCTCTAGGCCTTAAAAGGAGGCCAGAGCAGGAGTTCCAGAAGTTAAGGATATCAGGAAGGCAAACTGTGGAAGTAGGCACCCAGGGAATCCAGAAATCTCTCCTCAGTCCCCATATCCCTGAACTTCCAGGAATCTACATCCTATTCTCCTTTAGTGAAATATCACTCATGGTCACAGCAATATCAAAAAAGAATTTGGAAAGACAGTCAACATTGGCTAAATGGAAGGCCTCATAGTCATAGCATGCTTGAGATCTGAGGAGCAAGGAGGAGAGATACAAAGAGGAAACATAGTGAAAGCTAGAATGAAGGACAAGAGGCATAATGCTAACTAATTTCTTAAATTTTACTACAAAGAAATAGTAATATTTCACAGATTGTCTTCTCAACACCAATTTCACAAATGTAAATACTTGAAATTTTTCTTCTCAGTCCTTTTCCACTACAGTTAAGTCCAGAGGAGGGCAGCTGGAATTCAGTTTCCACTATCACACTCATTCAGTCCTTTTCCAAAGGGTCCAGAAATCCTTCTTGAGTTCAGTAGGCTTCAGAGTTTTTCTTATGGCTCTGGCAATCTCAGCTTAGATCTGATTCCCTCCAACCTTACTCTTCCACACTCACCTGGACTTTTTTGGTGTTAGTGGGCTGCATGTGCTATTATTTTAGCAACAATGATATAGTGAGTAATTTCAACTTTTAGTGTTAAATAATTATGAGTTTTATTTCCTTATCTAAAATATTTATAAGAATGTAAGAATTTCAAGTCAAATGGTCTCTAAAGTAGGGGAAAAAACCCGTATTATGCATGTCTTTCAAAGAACAGAACTGTACTATTTGTTTTTAAAAATGAATTTACTTTGTGTCCTTCTAGAGTTTCAGCTGGATTGTCTGCTATAGTAGAGAGAGTCTATCAACAATAATCTTAATTTTCTTTCTTTTTTTTGAGGATTTCAAAATTAAAATTGGCACTAATCCACCAATTCATTCTTTTCTCTTTATTGGATGAGTGCACATAGATTGCTTTATCTGTATCTTAATTTTCAACATAAACTTTCAACAGAATCTTTCATGCTTTATCGCTGTGTAAGCAGATGTGATTTTTATTTTTTTCCTTTTCATTGAACAGTTACTTCATTTGAAATTTATCGCTTGATTTAATTTAACTTTTTTCGATGGTGGATACATCTGTTGCTACCTCTGTTTGGTTGTCATTTTAATGGGTTGCTAGAAGCTGTGACCAAAATAGTTATGCATTTTCCTGCCTTCCTGCTATCCCTTTATTCTTTGTTTCATGTGTATTTATTTTCAAGAAGTGGAATTGGCATATTGTCATAGATTTGCTTTTTGCCTTTCCAAAAGTCTTTTCCATAATTATTTTTATTTATACCTTTGGAAACATTTTATGATTTAATTTTACATAAAACACCCAAATTCCATTAGAACTTCTTCAGTTTCCAAAGCATGCTGGCATACGTTATTTAATAGTTATTACAAAATGATCTTTTGGGGCAATAAATTTTGATATGTAAGGACAATTCCCAAATGTAACTTAAAGGTGATAAACTAGTCTTTAATGACCTAGAATTAATGTGCATTTATCATTTTAATCTGCATAAAAGTTTAAGAAGACTATGTATTCAGGATTAGTTACATAATTTTCAAGCCTCAGTGTGAAATGAAAATGTAGGAAATTGAAATCTCTTATTTCAAAAGTTACTAAGGATTTTGAAGAGATCCTACAATAGCAGGTGCACAGGCTTTAATAAGCAGGTCACATGCCCATGAAGCCAGCCCTGAGTGTGTTTTTTTAGGCTCAACATTTGGTTTGCAAGCAAATCTTTAAATTGAGAAAACCAACACTGAAGAACATTTTTACAAGAATGTTTTAAAAGTTATATAATAATATTAGAACTGTAGAAATGAAAGACATCAAGATCACATATCCAACCTAAATTCAAAGCATGGAATTCTTACATGAATTCTCTGATATTACTTGCCTTTTGGACCTAATATTCCATCCATGGGTCCACTTTTGAATGATTCTAGATAAAATTTCTATCTTATTTTAGCCTAAAATCTAACTTTTGTAAAGTCTAAATACTGTCCCAAGTTCTTCCCTAATAAACAATTCAGATAACTATATTTTCTATTCCATTAGGTAGACCATATGAAATTGTCAATATTGAGCCTTTTTTGGCCTCTAAAAAAGGTAGTTTTATGTGTTTTCACCTAAGACATAGCAGCTCACTAAATATGTGAAAGCAGGGACTGTACAGCCACCATCCCCCATTACCAAACCCATATACATACCCTTTTCAAAAACCCTAGCAAGTCCTCTCTGCCTCAGACTAATCACTCTTTGACTCTTCACTATTATTCATATGAGAAAATTTCTAGACCCTTTAACATGTTGGTTGAGTGACTCTAACAATTAGGTTTATTAATTTTCCTCTTACAGTTTGACATTCTTTATTGAAAGGAATGCGTCAAATGTGACTAAGGAATCCTTCTGATAATGTCCTATCTTCCATTTTCTAACGTGTTCTCTCCCATTAATTTTTGAATTAAAAATATAGAAGTTTCTGTGGAGAATTCTAGTTCTTCCCACTTCTGAGATCTGAGAGACATTCTTTAAATGGGCTCTCATAAACCTATTTGACATGGTGGGCAATAAACTCAATATTATCAGAATAATGATTACAGTGTTGAGTTCTATTGAGTTCTCTTAACTTCTGTTAAGTTCGTGTATACCATCAAAAAGCAAATCAGTAAAAAAAATTCTGTTACAGACCATGTAACTAAATATGTAATTTTCTGATGATTTCAACTGAGACAAAAATAACATTGATGTGATGTAGAACATTAGATCTGCTAAAGATTTCTACCAGTAAGTTTTATTTGGAAGTCCAACACGAAAAAACTCTAGCTGACATGGAGCTGTTCTCTTCATTTGAGCTCTGTATTAATCCCACTGTGTTGGCTCCAATACCCCTTCCCACGTCTCCCCCCCAAAAAAAAAACCCCAAAACTAAAAAAAACAAAACAAAATGCATTAAATCTGAATTCTCAGTGGCTTAAATGAATCATTGTTTATTTGTTGCTCATATAAAGTTCAACATTGGTCAGGCTACCCTCTTCCATCTGTAAACTCTAGCACTCATGACACAAAACTTTGAGGCAGAAGAAGAGAGAGTATAGAAATGAGGTAGGGATTTTTTTCTCAGTCCCAATGGGGTACATGTCACTTTAATGCATAGTCTGTTTGTCAGATATTTTCACATGATCCCAACATAACTGGAAGTCCTTGAAATATGTGGAAGTGCACGAATATTTGGTGAGCATGAAATGCCTGTCATGGACTCTCTTCTGCTTTCTCAGATGCCCCCTGACTCTTCTCCACAGGAACTCTGAATGCTGTACATAGCTTGATATAAAAACACTGATCTCAAGGGATGGTGTCCCTATGCTGCAAGCAGTTCTCAAGGAAATATTATTCCCTAATACCAAACTTTCCTTAAGATATTGGCTGCAAAGAATCCAGTGTTTTATTTTTTGAAAGAGAGTGGAATACAAAAATTTTGTGTAACAACAAAATGAGAGAGTTGTGTGCTTTGACACATTGCCTAGTGTGAGGGAGGGATGATGTTCTCTTTTTGAAAGTTGGGTCTTTCAAGGATATGACTGAATGGATGGCAGACTCAGGAGAAACATGAGCATGTCCAAGATTTCCTCTGAAAGATTTCTGGGTCTTCTCTAATGAAGGAGTGTGTCCAGAAAAGTTAAGGCCTCAAGAGCAGAGATAGTGCCCTATTCAGCTTTGACTCTTTCACATGTTGTCCTGAATCTGACACCTCCTGTGTTTTAAACTAAGTTTGGTTCACTTGAAACAAAATCTTCAGCTGCCTGGTTGAAAGTTTCAGAGAAGGCCTCAAAACTCAACACTTCCAGAATCTGTCCCTTTTCTCTGAATCTCGTTCTTCCTTCGGCATTTCCAGTTTTTATTACAGATGACACAATCATTTGGGCTTAACATTTTGGAGTCTCTGTTGGGTTGTGAATATTCTTTTGTCTTTCAGTAATCATATGGCAAGGATTGTTGCTTCTGATTTATGCCTTTCTCTCAATTTTATATCTGCAAACTAAGCCATTCACATAGTAACTCACAACTCACCTTTTATAATGGTCTCCTAGCCTCCAAACTCTTCTCTTCCAACTGATAGGTCGGCTAGAACTGTGTCTTCTTAAAGCAGACTTTAGACCACATTTCTCTAAGTAAGTTCCTATAATACCCAAAATAAAAGTTTTTAGTAGATGCTGCCCATGGGGAAACAGAGATGGAAATTTGTTTAGTAAATAACTTCATAAAATTTAGGTTAAATACAGTTGGATAGAGTTTGCTTTTTTGCATTGCTATGTTAATATATACCAGAAATCTCTCAAAATGCTTTGCATATGCAGAACTTCTATAATATATTTAACAAAAGAATCCATTTTCTTAGAAGTATTCTTTCAGAGTTACATTGACCAAACTTTCAGAGATTCCTCATTATCAATAGAATCACATCCAGGCTTAGAGGACTTTTCTATTCTGTTCTGTCATCATTTCTTCACAAGTCCTTTTTGCTCAGACCTGTTTGCTGCACTCAACTTGTGTATCTTCTATTCTATGCTTTGGTTCTTACTGTTGGTTTTATGTGGAATCCCCTGCAACCCACTTCACAGTTTGTCTTTTGAAAATGTGAAACTTGGGGCTCCTGGGTGGCTCAGTTGGTTAAGTGTCCAACTTATGGTTTTTGCTCATATCATGATCTCACAGTTTGGGAGTTCGAGCCCCACATTGGGCTTTGCACTGATAGCTCGGAACCTGCTTAAGATTCTTTCTCTCTTCCTCTCCCTCTGCCTCTCCCCTGCTTGCTCTCTCTCTTTCAAAATAAATAAACAAAAAAAAAATCCAAAATTCATTTATCATGAATAAATCATCCCCTTCTCTGCTGAGATTTATTGAAACTTCCCTGTCCTTACATATCCTAGTCAGAAGTAATATCTACAAAGAGTGTTTCCATGTAAGAGTTCTACTTTAATGGAATATTTACCATGTATGCAATAAATTACCAGGTATTTACATGTGCCATTTTAATCATCCCATTCATTTATATAAGAAATATGAATCAACCCATTGTATGGATTGAAAAATACTGAGACATACACAGTTAATGCCATGTATGCAAGTTTTCTCAGCTATTAGCTAGGGAAGCTGCAATTTAAAGGATATAGAAATACCGCCTAAACTTCCTTGAGTTGTTTACACTATATTCCATATCACTTTGTGTTTATTTCTTTTGTAGCTCCTAATGTGCTCTACCATGTATCACAGTAATTTATAGCTAGAGGCCATTCCCATTAGAATGCAAGCTATATGAAGACAGATACTATGTCTCATTAGATGTATAACTATAATTGTTGTTACATAACTGAATACATAGTAATTTGAATTTGGTTAATTCTGTTACATTAACTGCCCTTGTGATGTTTTATTTGCTTCTGTATGATGTACCATTTTTTTCATGTTAAAATATCTCTGGGAACAAGGTTATATTATGTCACTAGTTGTATCTATAGCCTCCCAAATACCTGTATTGGGCTTCCCATAGACTCTCTTCTTGACACTCTTGCTCTAGGGATAAGCTTTAGGATTTCAAGTTTATGAAGGAATTTATTTTAAAAACTAACAAAAATCACCTCCCAGCCTATGTCAGTTTACCAACAAGTAGGAGATTTTCTAGGTCTGTACCAAAGTGAACAAAATCAGACAGAGGTTATAAGAGAGGTCAGCAGTAATCCAGAGGCAGAACTTTAAAAATAGTTAATTGAAGGCATTTTTACATGTGCCTTGCTCTGGGAGCAGAAGTTAGTACTATAAAGAATGGGTTAGGTATCAAGAAAGGCTCAAAAGTACTTTTCTTTTGTAGGCTCAGGCATGACCCTGAGCAGTTATGCATTGCAGATTGCTCTCTCAATTATCATCTTGAGAGTAATATTTGCTTTTAAATACATATTTTAATGTAACTGTATTCTGTGACTGATGTTCACTGTCTGAGAGTCACTGAAATAGGAGTGCTTCATTTTTATCTTAAAAACTGGGTGTCTTCCAAGGTCAAACTTGGGATTTAAGTTTTATTTCAAAACAGACTAGATGGCAGCTGAGGAATTTACACAGACTCCTGGGCAAGCACTATCCCCTTTTTGGTCCATAAACACTAAGGGTGTCCAAGAAATGATTTAGGTTATTAAATGATGTGCTTGATCCTCCTCACTCACTAGGAAAAATAAGGATCAAATGTTGAGAGGCCCCATATTCTTTGTAGAAGAATACACTATCCCTCAACTCCTTAAAGTTTCAGGGATCACACGTCACTTCAAGCTGCTATCAGGGGCACTATTCCAGAAGCCACCACTGTTGAGCAGAGGTCTATAAGGTTCTTGTCTCCAGACAATTTATGGAAATTCTTGAGAAATGTATCAGTGGATTAAATTCTGTTCTTCTTACTGCTTTTAACTCATCACAGTGATCTTGGCAATAGAAGAGTACTTCATTCTGTAGGGCAACTTTTGTCATCTCCGATCAGACTTTTCTAGAATAATGTTACTCTGCGTTTGTGCCTTTGTCCCAAGCAAAAACACAGGCTTTTCTCTTAGTTCCTCAAAGCAGATTTAATGCCATGCTCTAATATTGGTATTATATTCTCCAGGGTTTAATTACACCCATGGGAATACTTTAGATGATGTCTTCCAATTCCCATTCCAAAGAATAAAGGTATTAAGGTCATCCTCTTCTATAGTTACAATAACCTGTACAAAAGCAACTTTAAGCACTAAAATAATAGTTACCTTTTCTGTTATTAGACAGAGAGGATTATCACCTCCCTGTCTCAAATCTTTTCATTTTAGGATGAGATGGTCATTTACCCTTCTTCATTCAAAAGTCTCATTGATGTGTGTTTTTCCCAAAGAAACAAATTTTCACCTCTTACCATCAGATTAATTCATTTTATCAAGAACAAAATATATTTTACTCTTCTTTGACAAGGATTGTTGAAAATTCAGTGTAGGAGGAGTGATGGATAGGAATCAAGTGATAACACATATGATTACAGCTAGGTTGTGTATTATAATGAAAGGGGACATGGTATTATAAGGTGCTAGCACTCACTGAGGAAGTCATCTGGCCTGAAAAATAGGTAGTGGTTTATTAGGCAAAAAATAAAGTGGCATAGAATGAAAGCATCAGAAAAAAAATGGGAGAGAAGGAGAGGGAGAAGGAGAGAGACAGACAGTAAGTGCATGTAGTGTGCGGTAAGTGTGGGGCAATAATGACTGAGGGCAAAGCAGTGTGAAATGAGCTCAGAGCACATGGTGAGGAATGGGCAGGATGGTAGTGGAAGCAGGCGGGAGTGGAGCCACACAGGGCCTGGTAGTAGATGATAAATGGCTTATGTGTATCAAAGAATAAAAGTCATACGAGGGTTTTTTTGTTTGTTTTTTCAATATCTGAAGTTTATTGTCTCATACTAGGTTTTTTTTTTTTTTTTCAACGTTTATTTATTTTTGGGACAGAGAGAGACAGAGCATGAACGGGGGAGGGGCAGAGAGAGAGGGAGACACAGAATCGGAAACAGGCTCCAGGCTCTGAGCCGTCAGCCCAGAGCCCGACGCGGGGCTCGAACTCACGGACCGCGAGATCGTGACCTGGCTGAAGTCGGACGCTTAACCGACTGCGCCACCCAGGCGCCCCTCATACTAGGTTTTAAGTTGAGGCATATGTTAACTAGATTTGAATTGGAAAAAAAAAAAAAAAACAGCAGGCAGTAGGTAGAGTAGATTACATGGAAGCTAAGGAAACCTGAGAATTTAGTGGATTCTGGCAGCCATTGTAACAGTATGATTGACTGGCAGCCATTCATAACAGTATTGTGGAGTAGGATAGCGGGGGGGGGGGTGGGTTGCGGACAGAGATAGGTGGTCATGAAAGCCGTGTCAGAGATAAACTTGTCTAAATTGATCATTTGGTCCTGAGAAGGGTGGGATGGTGTGACAGGTGTAGCTCCTAGGTATTTGGCCTACACAACTAGAATGATGGTGGTAGAGTTTTCCAAAATACGAATCAATGGAACAAAACTAATACATGAAAAGGAGCATTCGTTTACTTTAAAAAAAAATTTGTTAACGTTTATTTATTTTTGAGAGACAGAGCATGAGTGTGGGAGGGGCAGAGAGAGGGGGAGACATAGAATCCAAAGCAGGCTCCAGGCTCTGAGCTGTCAGCAAAGAGCCTGACACGGGGCTCAAATGCATGAACTGTGAGATTGTGACCTGAGCCAAAGTCAGATGCTTAACCGACTGAGCCACCCATGTGCCCCATGTTTACTGTTGACTATGTGAAGTTTGGAAAGGTTTTTAGAGTTGGCATCAAATAGAAAATTGATTTTGCTTGTTTAAGTTTCAAAGGATACATCTGAGTTAGAGATACAGACCGTGTCATTATCAACCTATGTAGATACTAGGTTTCATACTTGTGGATAAAATTTCCAAAGAAATAACATGAAGTGATAAGAGAATTGGGTGTAGGACTGAGTGCTGAGGAAGAAACCCAACATGTAATATGGCTAACTAGAGAAGGATGAGCCTCCGCAGAGAAGCAGAAACATCAACCAAAGATTCGAGGTGAATTTAGAATTTCTCTGCCAGAAAAAAAGAAAGAACAAAAAACGGTCTGACTCATCTATCTGTCTACTTATCAATCTATCTAAACAAATATTCATGTCATGACCACAGTGTTCCATGTACTGTTCTAAATACTTGGCAAACGTTATGTTACTTCATTTGAAGTAACATTCTCCCTATTTCCTACCCCTGTCTCTCCCTCCCTATGCCAACAGATTTTAGTCATCTAGGTATAAAAGTTTTAAATGTAATGGAAATTATATTAACTAGGATTTTCAGACCAGTATAATAAACAATATTCACATCTCTGTGGCTTATCATTATGTTTATGTCTCACTATAATATTCATTAAAGGTAGCTCATAGGGGTTTGCTCTGAAGAGCCATGCAGGATGTAGGCTTCTTCTCTCCATGGCACATGGCTCCCCCTTCTCTATGTTGATGGAATTCTTTCCATTCAGATATTGGGTAGGGAATGAGCAAGCTTTTTAAAAAATTTTTTTCATGTTTATTTATTTTTGAGAGAAACAGAGAGAGCACGAGTAGGAGAGGGGCAGAGAGAGAGGGTGACATAGAATCTGAAGCAGGCTCTAGGCTCTGAGCTATCAGCACAGAGCCCAATGTGGGGCTCAAACCCACGAACCACAAGATGATGGCCTGAGCCAAAGTCACACGCTAAACCAGTTGAGCCACCCAGGTGCCCCTGGAATAGGCAAGCTTACTCACACAGAAGGTTTTAGTGGGATCAGTTTGGAAGTTACCTTCAGCAATTCTCCCCATTTCCCATTAACTAAAACTCAACAACATGGTTACTTAACTTCAAAGGAAGCTGGGAAAAGTGGTCTGACTATGTGTCTAGGAGGGAAAAATAGGTTTTAAAGTCCACAAAACATTATTTTTTTGCCACAGAAATCTAGCCAAAGTTGAAAAACCCTGTAACAAAAGTATGTTTACTTATTTTTATTTTTCTTAAACCATGCAGTCTTATTACAGAAATCAGTTCATCACATAAGGGGATGCACCCAGCATGTTCCATTGTCTATAGAAAATAGAAAACAAATATTCATCTCATTATTCTAGGACTTTCTTGGATCCAGGATCTCAAATAATACCATAGATGTCTCTCCTCTAATTGGCCCAGGTTTCTTAGAAATGAGACAGAAGGAAGAGAAACACATTTAAGTCATGGAAGTCAATTTATTTGGAAATCTGCATGCTGTCCTTATGGGGCCTTGGGAGCCATCTACTCAGCAGCCTGGGGATGAATCCATTGCAGCTTTGACATTTTCCAAGCCAATAGTCCATTCTACCCTGCCTACCACCAGGACTCTCAAAATTATGCAAATTCAACCACTAGAAGCAAGAGCATCTTCTCTACTGCTGATAACTTATGTGCTAAGCACAGTAGTAGAGAACTGCACCACACAGTGTTTCATTAAGCAGATGTGAATGCATTCTGGCTTATCCATTGCTCATGTATCCACAACAAAACCAACACAATACATCTTATCTTCCCTTAACTAAATTACAAATTTTTGGTTATCACTGCTTCTCCATGATTATGACCCTTACCAAACTTGGACAGTTGGGTCAACAATCATGTGACAACCCCATCAACTAAAGGTGATCCATTGGTTTGGGAGTCCCTCTTTCTCCTAAATTATTTTCATTCAAATATCTTTACTTTGATTAACATAATACATTTTGTTTGATGAGAGTGAAAAAGTAGTGCAAGTAAATTTTTTCAAAATGTTAAAATATTTTGAAAAATAAAGATCTATCTTTATGTGAAGTTTATTATTAGATTTAGCTCTGCTTCTACAGAAGATCAAGTTCAGAAAGGGGCAAGCAAGTCAAAATCTATGGCACAATGTTGAAATCCTCACAGGTAAATGCCTTAATATTGATTTTTTGTTTGGGTTTGAAGATCTGTCATGAAGATCTATTGACTTCTGTGGCTTGTGATGAAGATTACAGATACTTTTTCTAGATTGTATTTCTCCACACAAGGTTTTACAAAAATATTGCTGGCCTTGTTTTGAAAGATACATTAGGAGACAGAAAGTATATTTTCTAAGACTTGATATACAGAAACAGGTTCAGTTACTGACTTTGTTTTTAAATTGTATGTAGGTTTATTTAGACTCAACAAGAGAAACAAATGTAAGTGGAAGTTAGAAAGATAAATCTGGGGGCAAGGGTGGGTAGCCGTTACTCGGAAGACCTAGGGCATTGTGTTATCCAGGCAACCCCAGAGTCTAAGCACCTTCCTCTCTTATACAGTATGAGTGGATGAAGACACATCAGTACTTAGCCATAATCCAACTCCATTACATTGGCTATATATCTGACACTTATTTGGGGTTATTTTATGAACTGAGAATCCTTGAGACCACTTTGAAATACAGTGAGAATCTTTGGAAACATCTGCAGCAAGTTCAGTCTGGATTTCGCAGCAGCCCAGGGCTTGGGATCTATACTAAGTGCCTTCCAGCTAAGGGTTCTAGTGATATGGTGCCAGTTTACAGAATAGGGGTCATGGCCATTGCCTTCTGGTCAATGTTAAAGGAGTATCGTGTACATAGAAGGTTCAGGGTTGGAAAGAAAATACGTAAGCATTTCAGTTCTTTTTTTTTTTTAAAGAAAGGCACTTAATCTTTCCAGAGTATATTTTGTCTGTTTATGTAATACTTGCCTCTTAATCCTTCAGTTTGCTATAAAAAATTGACTATTGTAAACATGTAAAATGTTCAAATAACATTTAAATAATTTAATATTGCTATGCATTGACCAAAAAATGAAAGATGCTTAAAAATTACACAAAGTACCTTTGCAATGCAAGTTTCCAGTGTTCCGATCAATGATTAAAAAGAATATTACTCTACTCAGTTTTCAATTTGTTATAAATATATAAATACACAAAAATGTAGTGCCTGTAGTAATTGAACTCTGAATTTTATGTAAATGTTTACTTATTTATTTCAAGAGAGAGAAAGAGAGTGAGCAGGGAGGGGCATAGAGAGAAACCCAACCAGGCTCCATGCTCACTGTGGAGCCTGACAGGGAGCTTGATCTCACAACCATGAGATCATAACCTGAGCCAAAATCAAGAGTTGGACGCTTAACTGAGCCACACAGGTGCCCCTGAACTCTGAATTTTTTAAATGACTGTCACCATTAGATGTTACATTTTAGGAATTAAGTAAAAGTGTAACTAGGTTACATTTTAAAAAGACATTAACTGTAATCTAGTTACATTTTTACTTAGGTTAGAAAAACCCCTTATTTTTGTCCTTGCCCTTCTGGTAATGTTTACCAATAAATATCTCCATGATTATTCATGATGGAAACTTAGAAAGTTGCTTCAAACAATAAAAATGTAAAAATAGTGTCTTAGTGGAGAAACCTGGTAGGCACCACTTTAATTAAGTGATCAAGGTTAGTATCATTAGTGTAAGTCATGTTGATACCCTGTACCTTTTGATATGATGCAATGATATTGTTATTATGTGTTATTCTTACCCTGAACCCATAATTCTAGTCTAATCATGAAATCAATTACACAAACTCAAATTGCAGAAAATTCTACAAAATCTGGATCATTTCCATTACTCACCAAAACTATCAAAATCGTAAAACAAAAAAGATATAAGGACTAAATGCAATGCATTATCCTGGGTTTGCATTAAATCCTAGATAAATAAAGGACTGTAGTGGAAAAAATGGTGAAATTTGAGTGAAGTCTGTAGGTTGGTCAATAGTATGACACTAATATTAAATTCTCAGTTTGGTCAAATATACTGTAGTTATATATAAAATGTTAATATTGACATATGGGATGTATGGGATCTTGTACATCTTTGCAATTTTTAAATTAAGTTTTTTATTTTAATTCCAAATACAGTTAACATACAGTGTTATGTTTCAGGTGTACAATACAATGATTTACTAATTCTGTATATCATTATTCCAATACAAAAAAAAAGAAATTCTATTAAGGAATGCTTCTATCTCATAGAGAAGAAATTTGCCCATGTTCATCTTTTATGCAGACTACCTTGCTAGGGGATTTTATCTACATACATCTGGCTATGATTCTAACAGTGAATTAAGAAACCACAGTGTTTATGGACTAGAGACTACTTGAGAAGTAACTTATTTTAACTCTCTACATACAAAGAAGCCAAGACTCAGAAAAGATGTTTCACTTACTCTGAGTGTATTGGTCAGTTCACGAGATGGTCAAAGCCAGAGGTCAGACCTCTGGGTTGAATTCTTTCTGTCGTATATAATACCAATGAGTGAATCTGTGTTCCAGAGACCACTGCATAACTTACCAATATTAATTCTTTTCATTCCCTAAACAAACCTTTGAGTTAGCTATTTTTCATTGTTCCTGGCATAGGGTCATTCATATTCATTTTTTTAATTAATTTTTTTAATGTTGATTTATTTTTGAGAGAGACAGAGACAGAATGTGAGTGGGTTAGAGGCAGAGAGAGAGGGAGACACAGAATCTGAAGCAGGTTCCAGGCTTTGAGCAGGCAGCACAGAGCCCAACGTGGGGCTCGGGCTCATGAGCTGTGAGATCATGACCTGAGCTGAAGTCGGACGCTCAACTGACTGAGCCACCCAGGTGACCCCATGTTTGTTATTTTTAACATGAGTTTAGGCAAGCAAATGACCTTATTGGATTTCCACTTAAAATTTTTTTCTCTGAGATTTTAAAGGGCCCATTGGTTTGAGGGGGAAGTGAGATTAGAGACAGAGCCTCTTTCAAAGACTCCAGCCGAAGAAACCCATGGTGTGTGAGGGCATTAAGCAGGGCTTTGTCACTGGAACTGAAAAGGGGGTTGATGGAGATATAGATGACAGAAATTAGTGATTTATGGGACACATAAGGTAAGGAAGCCAGAAATGCTCCACCTATGAAATCAGAAATTCTCAACCTCTCTTTTCTCATTATAGCCTTTCACCCTACTTGTTCTGCTACATCTGATTTTTGGTCCTATTTATACCTCCCATTGCTGAATGCTCATACGGCCTCATATTGTTTCTTTATCCATTCAGTCTAGATGCCATTGTCTGTCACTCATCAATTGTTGGCAACATTTTCAGTTCCACTATCCTGTTGGTTCCCACCTGACAAACCCTTCTGGATTAATACAACCATCTAAACCTGGGCTGCTGAGAAGTCCTGGAGATAATCATGAAGCGATGCAAATTGGAGCTGATATAAATGTTTGCATCCCATGTCTTTTTCTCTCTTCTCCGTGTAAGAACACTAAATGGGCCCCTCTTCTCTGGGGCCAATTCATCCATCTCCACATGGACTCACCTTATGCATTAACTGTTACTTGCCGTCAACATTTTTTTATACTGGACTTTTGTTTTATTTTTTCCTTTTGGACGCATTACAGTCTCTCATGCCCTAATGCAGTCTTCCCTCAGCTCTTTATTTCCCTTCAGTTACAAGCCTGCCTCCATCTTCCCCCTCCAGCCAAGCTGTTGAATCACCTTGGTTATGATATTTTCTTTCAAGATTAGGTCCTAGGTCCTCTCTCTTCTCAGTCTATTTGGCATTTCTGGATTCTCCTCCCTGTGGCCTCCCAGATGGATTGAGAACTTTACATGTCTACACTGGTGCCTCAGAAGGATGAGTGTAGCCACTATAGAATTCTCACATTCCCTTCAATGTCAGTGTGTGGGGAGGGTTTATGTTTATCCAGGTTTCTGTCTAGTGTCCAGTGCCTGGCTCAGAGTGGGAACTTGATATATGTTTCCTGAATCACTTGAGTAAAGAAAATAAATAAATTTCAGTGCTAAAGCCCAAGAGTTGTATTCATTTGCAATTTGATTGACAACAGACGTGATTTGCATGCATATATTCTAGAACATCTACTTGGTAAAGCAAGGCAAAGTTATATTCTTAATCTCATTTAGGTGTGTTTTCAACTTCCTCTTTCCTATGAAGATTGATTTCATTATGTACCTGACTTTTCAAAACACCCTTCTACTCAGAATACTGTCACTATTCTAAAATTTGGTCTCTACCTTTAATTTCAAAACAGACTTAATTCTTATATATCTTTACTTGCTCCCTCTCTTGCCATAGTCATTTTATCATTTAACTTGGTGCAAACAGTCCATCAGGTTTCTAACAAGAGAACAATGACACAAAAAAATGGAAATCTATACCAAGAACGGGTCCTATATCAACCCTTTCTGATTAATTCTCCCTTTCTTCTCAACGTCTAACTCATCCTGACTGAATCAATCAAAAAGCTATTACTTTCATACTTGGAAGTGTTGCTTTCAAAATCAATAAAAACACAGTTCATTTTTAATATGCAATATATTACAAAAGTGAAAATTCCCATTTACTTGAGGTGGAAATTTATGAAAAAAATGTATGGTTGTTGGAAATCTTGTTGGCTGTATGTATATGTGTATATATTTTTCTTCATCACAGGCTGTGTATTTCATTTCACTTAAGATTTTCATCACTATTAACTTTTTGTATGTATATATGTGTGTACATGACATGATTTTTTCCAACGTTTATTTATTTTTGGGACAGAGAGAGACAGAGCATGAATGGGGGAGGGGCAGAGAGAGAGGGAGACACAGAATCGGAAACAGGCTCCAGGCTCTGAGCCATCAGCCCAGAGCCTGACGCGGGGCTCGAACTCCCGGACCGCGAGATCGTGACCTGGCTGAAGTCGGACGCTTAACCGACTGCGCCACCCAGGCGCCCCAACATGACATGATTTAAAAGAAACTGTGGTTTGCTTTATGGTGAATTGTTGCTCACAACTTATGCATCTGAATCATAGGCACAGAATGAATCAGCATCTTCTTTAAAGCTGTGGCCACAATAGATAATTCTATATTTAAAACTTACATGACCCATCCACAGAGACCTCTGCCAGAAAGTGTGTGATATTCTTCATGGGGACATTGAAAACAGCTGCATAATTGATAATCATATCATTCACTAATAAGGAACAAGAATCTCTGGCTTCTATTTGAGAACAATTGGATTGTCCATCTGTATTTAGGAATATTTATATTCTTTTTTTTTAAGTATCTATTTTGAGAGAGACTGAGAGCATGAGCAGGGGAGGGAGGAGGGGGGGGTGAGAGAGAGAGAGAGAGAGAGAGAGAGAGAGAGAGAGAGAGAGAATCCCAAACAGGCTCCACACTGTCAATGCAGAGCCCAATGTGGGCCTTGATCCCACTAACCATGAGCTTGCAATCAAGAGTAGGATGCTTAACAGACTGAGCCACCCAAGCACCCCTAGGGATATCTATTTTCTGATATGCATCACTAACCATTCATCTGTACTTCATTAGTAATTATGTATGTTTATAATAAAGACCATGATTGAAGTCAATTTACATGTAAGATTCTTTTATCCTTTGTTATTTATTTCACTTGAAAATGTGTAATCTGGCATGAGATTATACAATCATTTTTATAACAGATTACTTGCTTAACAGAAAACCTTAATATCAGATAATGTCAGTATCGTAAGCATTATATTATGTAATCTAATTTATTAATTTGATATGTAGTATATTTATTATTGTATTACTGTAACTTTTTTTTTTACTGGCTATCCATGAACTTTCTGTATTCTTTCTGTGAATATGATCACATAGTCATGGAAGAAAACTTTTTAGATCATAAGAAGTTGACAGTTTTCAATGTAGTATGTGTGCTCAGTATAAGATAGAATTGGATTTGGTATAAGGGTGATGGATGAAGTTTTACTGAGTGATGGATAAGTGCTCATTCTGTTAATGGCATTCCATCTATCAGCTACTTTTAATATGGTTGATCACAAGATGTTGCTGACTCAATTTTTGTGGATTAACTGAGGTGAAAGTGATACCTGTTTGAAGTTTCACTAACACAAAATTTCTCCTCTTGGGAGTAGGATGGATTATATTATCTGTCGAGATGCTTGTCCATGTGAGTTCTTTACTGTCAACTTTCTTGTTCTCTCAACCATATCTCTTCTGTATTAGCTGAAATAGAGCTTTATGTTGTGAAATGATTTTTCCCATGTCATAGAAAATTTATGTCTCCAAATCTGCATTCTTCCCACAAGTTACAAGTGGGAAATAACTTAAAAAAAAAAAAAAGGTGTTTTTCTGGCTCTCTATGTAGAGTAAGCTCCCTATAGCCCGTCCTTCACATTGATTTCAACTACAACACACAACTAACTGAGGTCTCTGAAAAGTAAACAAAAGTGGGAGAATTATGAAATGTAGTCAGAAATTGGAGAGGCAGCCTTTACTGGTGTTTCTTGTTGTTTTTTTTCTCAATCAAAAGACAGAACAGAACAAAACAGCAAAGAAACACTCAAGGAAAATAGATGTTATGAGGGAAAGAGCAAAATAACAAGAAACAGATTAGAATTAGCAGGAAAAGAATAAACAAACAATTAAATTTAAATAACCAAATTTTAAAAAGGAATAAAAACACAAGCAAGGAACAGAGTATAAACAGACTATAAAAATAGTATGATAATTCATTTGTTTGCATTTGCTGTGTTTATATCTATCGACTCTTCCTCAAAATTTTTGATCTCTTTTTTGGCATATTTTTTGGCATACTATTAAATTGAGTATTGCTTTATAATATTATTAGAAGGTATTTTTAAAAATAAATGATCATTTATTTTTGTTGATAGAGCAGATACATTTTTCTAGTCATTACTTTTACAATTTTACTGTTATCTAAAATTTCCACCATTTCTTTTTTTAGAATTTGTTTGTTTATTTTGAGAGGGAGAGAGAGCAAGCATGAGTGAGAGAGGGGCAGAGGGAGAGCGAGAGAGAGAATCCTAAGCAGGCTCTGCTCTGTCACCGCAGAATCTGACACAGGGCTGGAACTCATGAACCCTGAGATCGTGACCTGAGATGAAATCAAGAGTTGGACGCTTAGCAGACTGGGCCAGCCAGGCATCCTTCCCCATTCTTTAGACAATATCTAACGGCTCCTTACCATGAGTGGCCAAAAAATTAGGCTAGGTACTATTTCTTAATTTCTCTATGACTCTTGCTGTGTTCAGTTTTTGTAATTGAACATTTGTTAATACTTTTTTTTGTACAGTTTAATATGTTTATATCATTAGGGGTGAATTGTGTGCTTTAAAAATACTCTATTACTCTCAGCTATAATATATGAGACAACCAGGGAGCTTATTTCACTTTCTACATTCTTGTGTGAGTATGTGCTCTCTCTCTTTCTCTTTCCTTCCCTCCCTCCCCCTTTCTCTCTCTCTCCCTAATGCTTAAAGTTGGATCATTTGTACATTGTCAGAACTGTCAATAAGTGGTTTTATGTTTTCCACACCGTTCCCCCCCCCTCCTTTTTTAACGTTTATTCATTTTTGAGAGACAGAGACAGAGAGAGACAGAGCATGAGTGGGGAAGGGGCAGAGAGAGAGGGAGACACAGAATCTGAAGTAGGGTCCAGGCTCTGAGCCGTCAGCACAGAGCCCAACGCGGGACTCGAACTCGTGAACTGTGAGATCATGACCTGAGTCAAAGTCAGATGCTCAACTGACTGAGCCACCCAGGCGCCCCTCCGTTTCCCCCTTAAATCTACAGATGAATGCATTCCACACTCACTTCTATTCTTCATGACAGTATTTCTCCTAATCAGCATTAAGTTTGCTGAGTGTCTTCTCCAGAAGATTCCTCAAGAAGATTGTTGGGGAGTGGAAATTTTTAATTTATCCTTCAGCATTCTTCTGGCTTGTCTAAAAATTAACTTGACATGAGACAGATTAACAGGAGAAAATCACATTTAATTAGATATGTATGGGGAATCTGCATAAACCTAAGAGATTTCCAAGACAGGCAAAATGAGGTATATATATCATCCTCAACTAAGGAGCAGGGGATAGAGGTCTGCATCTTTAAAGGGAAGAAAGGCAGTTCACAAGAAGAATGGAAGGAGTAAATGCTTGGCAAACAAGTATTTGCTGGGCAATGCAGAAATGTTGGGGCATAGAGAGGACTTTGATCGAATAGGGCTTGCTAATAAATTCCTTCCTGTCAACCACACCTAATTCACTGTAGTTATGTATGGTGATCATTCCCTCTCCAGAAAAGGTCCTGTATCTAAATGCTTTTTGGCAATTAGCAGAGAGAACAAAAAGAAAAACTGGAGTCTTATGTGTCTTAAAAAGAATCAGATGGAAATAATCTACATGCAAAGAGATACATTTGGGGTGGCATATTTTATTCCTCTATAAGGTCTTACTATAAACAATATACCCTGAATTTATGGGTGATCATAACTGTAAGCTTTATTTGTTGGTGGATATCTTGGGAGGATGAAGAAAAAGCCATTAACTTTCTTCTTTTATTAATTTGGAGATAGTTCCTCCCATATCCTGGTATCATCTTTTGCTGTGGAAAATTCTAATATTCCACTGATTTTCTTTTCTTATAAGTGTCTTGATCTTTGTATTGAACCTCCCAAACAATGATTTCTTAATCATGAAAGTCCAATTATCATACAAGGATTTATCTTGGAGTTGAATATTCTCATAAAATGTGTAATATATAATATTTAACATAATATTTTAATATATTTAACATTTAATTAATATGATATATATTAAATATAATGTATTTAATACCATACATAATATTTATTATACACTTTGGCCCAACATACATGGTTTTTTTTCCTAATTCTAATTTCCATATTTCTGCTTCTTCAGAGGGATAAAGAAGATTCGTTTTGTTTTCTTCTTTCACTATTTATTTATGACTTTTACTCTCTTTGGGGTCCAATCTTTCTTGTTTTCTTTGTAATTTAGTTTTTTCTAAAATGATTTCATCTTTAATCCCATTTCTTCCATGAGTCCTCCTAATTTCAGTTTCACTCACTGGCTATCTCTTCCCCAAGGTCTTGTATTTTACTTCATAGTCTCTTTGTATGTTTTACACTGTTAAAATTTATGTTGGCACGTATGACTGTTCATTAGAGTTTTTCATCTGTCTTATAGCAACATGTTTCTGATGATTAAGGGAGTTGACATGCTCCTTTCTTGGTTCTCAGAGTATTTTTCATGGATGCTAAGCAAATTCCTTTATTGTTCCTTATATAGGAATGTTGACTTTCCTTGACTAGCTAATAGCAAAAGTTTCTTGTAGAAAGGGGGAAACAAGTTACAGAATTTGTGCAAGCATTGTAGCTCAAGGGTTCTCTCATTGTTAGCTACAATGATAAACTATTGCCTCATGTTTGGGGATATGACAGAGCCACTGCTGTTCTAATTCCTGGAACTCAAACTGGTTTGGAACAGTTTCCATTTCCAGCTTTATTCTCTTCTATTACCTGCTTCCCTGCCACAGGCAATACAGACTTTGTTCCCCCCCCCCAACCCCCGCCCAAGAATGACTCACTCCATGTTAGAAGTTATATTTTTATTTGTTTTCTGAGATTTACCATTGAGCGTTTTGTTCGTTATTCTGTCTCCACTTCCCGGAGGACTCCTATCCTGTTAGCTCTTAACTCCGCTCAGCATTTTTGACACTGATTGGGACCTTCTCCTCTGGGTTCACAGATTTGCTTGTGGATTTCTAGTGATCTACCACTGCTAGATCCCTCATCCTCTCAATTATTTCTTCTACCAAAGCCTGACTTCCCTAGGGTGCTTCTTACTCAGTTCAGAACTGTTTGTGACAGCATGCTATGTGATTTGTTGGAGTTAGGGGTCTTTCTTTGTCTCATGCTCTTGCTGAAAATACTGTGTATGGTTTATATTTTTGTTTTTTCCCTTCTTGTTTCTAAGAGAAGTAAGATGATTTAGAACTAAGGTGCTACTGTGGAAATGTACAAATCTTTTGCACGTTTAGATGATAGAAAAATTTACTCCATATGCTTGCAACTCTACCTCTTTTCAGAAAATATAGCTTCTTTTCAGTTTTATTCTTTAACATGATTGTATATGAAATGCAATTTCAAAAAATAATAAATTAAAAATAATCTACATTCTTTGCAAGGAAGTACTGAAGCCCGACATCATCAGAAGATTTCTGGGGAATGTTTCATCATTTCTGAGTACTCCCCTGTATTATATACTTGACTCAATTACCTGCATACATGCAAAATTATCCCTAACCCCTCAGATATCACATGTTTACATGGGAGGCTCGGTAAATCTAGTGAATGGACAGCAGATGTCACTGTTGAATGAAATGAGCCATTGATTCTACGAATCCCATCCTTTCTGTTCTGAAAGTATCTTTCCAGGGTCCAAATCCTGGGGTTACTGATAAAGAGGAAAAATAAAATTAAACTCAGAACCCTGAGTCAGTTTCATAACTTGGCTTGGCACCTTAGGGCATGTGATGTGAGCCAGCTTTGTAATTAACTGAACTTCTTCATTTAAAATTAAAGCACACTTTTTCAGAGTTTACTCTTGCATGGTGGAAAATGATCTGTGATATTAGAATTCTGAATTCTTGTGTCTTACTTTGTGCACTTCTTCCCCCGCCCCTTTTTTTTCAACATGTACCTGCAGGTTTAACTGCAGTATTCCATCTGTTCACATAGTGGTTTTCAAACTGATGTGACATTGGGAATCATGGCACACGGAAGAGCCATTTAGTATTAAAATGTAGAATTGAGCAAAGGTAGAGTATTTTATTCTAGTCTATCCATCCCTTAAAATTCTCCTCCTCCTATGTTGTACTCTATAATCTTGCATATTGCAAGTGCCTATATTTCAATCCTTATTCATACTGAAGATTCAAATCTGGATATTTTCAGTTTCCAGATAGAGTATTTATTCTTTGTAAGAAAAAAGAAAATAACAACATTGCCTGGATGTTTCTAAGGTATTTTGTCTCGTTGCTATGTCCACCTGCTGATCTTTGAGTAATTTCTTACTTTTTGGAACAGAAATTCATATGGACTACACCTTATGTCCAGCTAGTATACTGTCGCTAATTAATTAAGTTGGGTTTCTCCATTCAACTATTTTAATTTTGTTTTGCCATCCCTTCATAGAAGAAACAACAATGGAAGCGTGACATTGTGATCTTTTCTTGTCACTTCTTGAGTGGTACGCTTACATAATTCTCGCTGCCTAATGTGCCTATATAGTGAGTGGTTGAGAGAGTGATCAAGAAAAAGCGATTATGCAAGACACAGTCTGTCATTGGGGACTGCTGCAGTTAAAATTATTGAATGGATTTCTATCGCTATTTATTTTGACCCCAATTCTGCGTTTACATTTTGCTCATTGGGAATGGGTTAGGGAGGAGTAGAATCTTCTTCTCCCCCCATAGCACTGAGCACGATGCTTGGCCAAGAGTAGAAACTCAACAGTTATGGAACTAATGAAAGAATGATTGGGGTGATATTAAATACTTGATTTGCTTGTTCCTGACATTACTACTTTGAGGCTCATAATATGAAACAAACAAAAGGAAAATTTGAAAAAGAAAGTGATATTGATTAATTGAGATATTAAGGTACAGATTTACTCATTCATTGAATGAATTTTCGTTGCATATCTACTATTTGCTAAGCACTGTTCAGGGTTGAGGATACATCAATGATTCCCTCTCTTGTGGAGCTCACAATCTGATTTGGGAAATAATCTGGTGACTATGTTTATGGTTTTGGTCTTTTTTGAAAATATAAAAAACAATCAACTAAAGTCGTTCTCCAAAATAGATCACGTTTTTAGTATTAAAAATAATTCCAGAAATTCATAAAATTTATTTTAGGGGACAAAAATCCGTACAATTTGGTAATATTACCATTACTCACTTTATAATTTCTCTCTGGTGGTTAGGTGCGGGCAGACGTGATGTGATAGGTATTCCATGTGGATCCGTACTGCAACAAACTGGGTTATAAATGGAGAACTAACATATTTCACTACCTGCAAACTGAACTGCGGCACAGTCAAAGTGCATTACCTATGCTATGGCACAAATGTAATTTTAGTATGCCTTGTTAGTATACATGTCGACTAGGTTTTGGTTTTTCCTCTTTATACAGTTATTACTATCCAGGAGAGACATATGGTATGTCAATAGTACAGCTTATTAAGGTGTTTGAGGAGGAAATATTAAGAATGTTCACCAGATGGTGTTTAGCTCCATAAGAGCACAAATTATTATCAGGTAGTTGCTACTGTCCCCTCTCCTTGATATTCATATATAACTTATAGTCCTTGTAGAAGCAACATTTAAAAAATACCAATGTATTATATTTGAAGAGTTCTTTGTATATTACTGTACATTTGTTTGGTGTTAACTGACTACTCCTATTATCTCTAACATAAAACAACCCATTTAAAGTATAAAGAGAAGGTATCTATCTCTATGTGTCTCTAGAATTCTAATTAAGGAAAAAAAAATCTGATGACACCTTCCAGTTTAACCTTGGGCTCCCATTCACACGTGTGCATTCAAAAAATGAATGTTACAGGGGCGCCTGGGTGGCGCAGTCGGTTAAGCGTCCGACTTCAGCCAGGTCACGATCTCGCGGTCCGTGAGTTCGAGCCCCGCGTCGGGCTCTGGGCTGATGGCTCAGAGCCTGGAGCCTGTTTCCGATTCTGTGTCTCCCTCTCTCTCTGCCCCTCCCCTGTTCATGCTCTGTCTCTCTCTGTCCCGAAAATAAATAAACGTTGAAAAAAAAAATTAAAAAAAAAAAACAAAAATGAATGTTACAAATACTTTATTATTATTATAAAAATGGTTAATTCATAGCTTTATAAAAATCAACGATAAAGGAAGAAAAAGGAAAGCAAAAAATCTAAAAAAATCTACTTCAAAAAGTTACGTATAGGAATGCTCAGTAAATGAGTTGTAAAAGAAAAAAAAAATAGGGCTATGCTGTACAGTTTAAGAGGCAGCTTCGTATAAAGCAAACAACCTGAAATTATACTGAGACTAGTAGCCTGCCATAGTGTGTGGTAGGAGAAATTAATGTGGATAAAATCAATAATAC
The DNA here is from genome assembly GCF_007474595.2 of Lynx canadensis. Classification (NCBI taxonomy): domain Eukaryota; kingdom Metazoa; phylum Chordata; class Mammalia; order Carnivora; family Felidae; genus Lynx; species Lynx canadensis. Next base: position 64,143,540 of record NC_044303.2, read on the forward strand.
CTCCATTATGTGACGGTGGACAAAGAATAATAGAAAACAAAAAAATGTTTAACACAACCACTTAAGCTATTAAGTTACATTTGTGAAAACAGAAAAGCCAGAAAAACCTTATAGCTAACTGCAGGTAGAAAAGTAACAAATCAGAGGTCAACCTAATGATATTCTTTTTTTTAAATTAATTAATTAATTAATTTTTTAAAATTAATTCTTTTTTTTAAATTAATTAATTAATTAATTTTTTAAAAAGTTTTTTATTTTTGTTTTGAGAGAGACAGAGACAGTGAAAGTCGGGGAAGAGTGGAGAGAAGGAGAGAGAATCCCAAGCAGGCTCTGCACTGCCAGCACAGAGCCCGATGAGGGGCTCAAACCCACAAAACCAGGAGATCATGACCTGGGATGAAACTAAGAGTCTGATGCTTAAACAACTGAGCCACTCAGTCGACCCTATTTTATTTATTTTGAGAAAAAAAGAGAGCACACACACGATCAGTGGAGGGACAGAGAGAGAGGGAAGGAGAGAAGTGGGGGAGGAGCAGAGAGGAGAGCGAATCCCAAGCAGGCTCCCTGCGCTGCCAGCCCAGAGCCCAATGGGGCTCAGTCTCATGAACCCTGAGATCATGACCTGAGCTGAAATCAAGTCACGTGCTCAACCGACTGAGCCACCCAGGAGCCCCAGAGGTCAACCTAATGACATTCTTAATATAAAATTAGTGTAACTGCATTGCAGGCAGTATATGTTCTTTTGGTTTAGGAAAGAAAAAGTTCATGAATTATTCTGTGATGTACATGTGCATTCTTTGCTGTACTAGATTCTCATTATAAAAATTTGACCTTGCCTTCAGATAACAGTAACCCTTTGGTTTGCCCTTTGGAGAATCTGATACCATGTGAAATGGACAGAGCTGAGGGAAGAGCCTTTGTTTAAATCACATGCTTACATGCATAGTCACTCAGTGGTAGAGTCACTTTGATTGAAAATATACAAATGCTTAATCTGTCAGTATTAACATGAACAGCCTATCTAGAGAGAAGCTCAAAAATTGGTCACAACAGGTTCAGAGTTGGGCCCCATTAATTTCATAGAAGTTGGGATTAACCAAGTCTGTAGATTTTCACTGAAACTCGTTTATGATCTGCCACTGTAACTTTCATGCTCCATTTCCCCTCACACCAGTGACACAGAACTTTTCCGTCTTTACTGAAACTGCCAAGCTTTTCCATGGATTAATGTCCTTACCATGCTATGCCTTGAGCCTGGGATGAAATTCTCTGCTTTAATTATGCCAGCTCATGCGTATTTGTGCTTCAGTTTCCAAACTAAATGACCCACCTCCAACACGTCGCTTGCAAACACCAAGGAAAACATCTGTTGCTCCATCTTCTGTGCTGTCAAAGCACTTGGTTCAGGATATGAGTAATTGGCAGAATTTGGATTGGATTCCAATTCTCCAAATTACTCGATTGTATGACCTTGAACAAGTTGCTAATATATTTGAGCATGAATTTCTTCCTCTATTGAATTAGAATAAGAGTACTAAACTCACAGGGTTACCAGGGTAAAATGAGATAATGTTTATAAAGTATCCAGTGAAGTATTTGAACCCACAAAGTGCTACGCAGTGTTTTGTGGTACTGATGCTAACGAATACGTTCAGTGCTTGCTGTATGTCAGACATTCTTCCTAGTGAACTTTGTGTGTAACAACTCGTTTAATAGTTACTGTTATCGTCTCTATTGTAAAAAATGTACACTGGAGCACAGACACTTGAAAACTTGCCCGAGGTCCCACGCCAGAAAATGGCAGAGATAGAATATGATCCAAAGGATGTGTCTCCAAAGGCCACACTTCCCTTGCTCCCTCTCATGACTACTACCTGCCATACCATTACTCCTCCTACTACTAATAAGACTACTCACACCTGCTTCAGTAGGGTATCACATTGCTTTATACTTTATTACTTTATATGTATTGCCATACAACTAGTTTAAGAGCTCCTTGAGGGTGATTTATTTATCTTTTTCTGGCCTTCTAGCCTGCCTGGCCCATACTAAACCTCATTAAATATTTACTGAAGAGTGAATTAATGAAGTCCGATAAAGAGTAGAACATTTTAAGGTTATAAATGATCTAGAAGACTCTGTACTGATTTCTACTTTATAGACCTGTTTTATGTTGTGAATCTATAAATTACAAGTATTGCTAAAATGGACACATTTTGTATATGTGTGGATATATGTATATGTGTATGTTATACACATTATATACATGAAGGCATATGTAGGTATGTATATACAGAGAGAGAGAAGCCCTATTAGTTCTGTCTTTTGATGATGAATTCTAAATAGAAAATGCCAATGAGTCTTCACTGTTGAAGGATACTCATCAGTACTCATGGTCTCATTTCTTTAAGCCCAGTGAAGTTATATGGTTTTGGCATGTCTGAAAGTTGTGTCAGACAAAACAAGCCTTCTGACTACCTAAATGGGGTCTTGGTGGTATATCTAAAGCATTAATAACAGACAAGCAGATGATTCTTTCAGGTATTAATTTTCTTCCAACTAACCACATGTTTACAAACATTAAGGCTATTTTTCATATGGTTGCCATACAGTTGACTAAGTAGAAGTAAGAGGCAAAATTGGAGGCTGAATTTTAAGCTTCTTCTCTTATCATTTTCAAATGCTATGATGAGAGTTGCACTAGCCCAGTAAACAATTGGGAATTTTCCTAGTTCCTGTGGAGTGTTCCCTAGCATAGGAGCAAAGTAAAGAAAAGGAAAGTATTAAAAATAGTTGTAATGGTGAAGAATAAATAGTTTGGTCTAAAAATATATTTTGCTCAGTGAATTGCTACACATCTCATCAATACTACATTTCATTTTTATACCTAGAAATCTTTGTTAACATGTTTACTACTTCTCCTGTGGAAGATTTATGAAACGGAGTGCTTGAAGGTGAGCGAGGAAAGGTTTTCTTGAAGAAGAGAGCTTCTCCTCATTAAAAGTTAAAGCTAAATGGATTGTTTGATATGAATAACTTTAGGTATAACTTGGCAATTATGCAATGGAAAATAATAAACACTTTCAAATATCTACTCTATGGTATGTGCTCTACTAGATATTACCAGTATAACAGCTAGTCTTTTTTTTTTTAATTTTGTTTTTTATTTTTTAAAATTTGCATCCAAATTAGTTAGCATATAGTGAAACAATGATTTCAGGAGTAGATTCCTTAATGTCCCTTACCCATTTAGCCCATCCCCCCTCCTACAAACCCCTCAGTTTGTTCTCCATATTTGAGTCTTTTCTACAGCTAATCTTATTATTATGATTATTTACTTTTAATGATAGCTACCATTTTGTGATCATCAAGTGGCATAGGCAAATAAATGATGCAATATTCATAAATATTATACAACAATGAGAAAAGATAACTGTTAATCCACATATCACAGATGGATCTTACTAGCATAATTTTGTGCCAAAGAAGTCAAACACAGGGGCACTATTTGTGGTTCCTTAAAGTTGAAGGAAGACAAAATTAAGAGAAGTCAGGACAGTGCTTTTGTCTGTGGAGGAAGGCTGTTAATGGTGAGAAGAGAGTCTGGAAACGAGCTTAAGATTTGCTGGTGATGTTCTATTTTTTTTTTTATCTGATGAAAGTGTATTCCACTGTGCAACAAAGTTCCCCTGGGCTCAGGTGTGTTCACTTTGTAAAAATCTATTAAGCTCTAACTTTCTGTGAGTATACAAGTCAATAAATTTTTACATCAAAGACAAGTTAAAGTAGGAAGTGAATAAGAAGAGAGATGACCTTAGCAAACTATGGAGAATGTAACTAATGTGGTCAAATTCAGTTGAGAATTAAGTTTAGATGAGCGTTAAGAAACAGTTATTAAATTTCATAAGTAGAAGGTCATTGGTGAATACTAAACTTATAAGAGCCTTTTCATATGGGCATTTGCTATGGAATGGTGGGTGTGGAAATCAGATTGCTGTCTGCTAAAGAATGGATGTATCAGATGGCAATGTTAGAGTATATCTTCCTTTTGAAATTTTAGGATCTTTTGTCAAGGCATAAACAATTATATTGGGGAGACCCCTGAGTTTTTTTAAATGCCTTGTTCTCTTCTAAAACTAACATCTTGTTTAAATCATTAGAGAAATAGGTAACTTTTTCCTGACAATAATCACAACAAATCATTATTTCTACCTGGTACAGGTTGTGTGAGCTCTGGAGCAGACTGACCAGCAAACAATAGAATGCTTTTATACATTTTTGGCATTATCTAGTAGACTTAATTAGTAAATGTTTGGGGGAAAATTTTTGTGTAGTCTTAGTAGTAGTTTAATGTATTTATCTATTCTCACCCATGACTTGAAACATACATTTGAAAATGTCCATGATGATTCAGCCAGGGCAAATAAAATGTGCTCTCAGTAGCTATAGCTGTAACTGATGCTAAATAGACATTTCCCATTGTGAAAAAAAAAAATAAGGTGGACTCTAGTATCTCAATGGGACCTGTTATTAACCATTGGCTAGAGCTACTGAAAGCCAGTTTAGGAATGATTCTGCTGATAATGAAATCATTACGTAGAGGACAGATTATATAATGGTAGCTTTTGAGTCAATTCAGCATGCTGATGAATTTCATTTGTCACACTCCTAGTTATGTTTGTGGTTATTATATTTAAATGTCATAAAGTCATAAGGCAGTACCTATGCTCTCTAGATTGCCACAATTCCTGGTGCTTTATTATTTCTCCCCTCTAGGGTGGAAGTACAGAATAGTGACTGCAAGTGTGGGCTTTGGAACCAGTCCGCTTGGTTTGACCTTGGGCCATTACTTAATATATTTGTACCTCTGGTTTCTCATCTTCAAACTGATGAGGCACAGAGTTTTGTGCCTTTTAGGTAGAAGTGATCCAATCTAGAAAGCAACGCAAGCAGAACATAATCTAGTTATACACATGTACATGCTTTGAACTCAGTCTTATGCCTGTGTGTGTGTGTGTGTGTGTGTGTATAGGGCACATGTAAGTGTATGTATGCGTGTGTGTGTGTGTGTGTGTGTGTGTATCCCAAAGAAATTTTCACACAGGCCCATAACATAAGGGAACATGCAGAAGGACATTTACTGGAACGTTTGTAACAAAGGGAAGAAATGGAACAAATACTGAAACGTTAGTTTTGCTGGTAGAAATAGGAGGCATCCTAAATGTTGCTTGAACAGTGAATAGGTAAAATGCATCAGGTACACATCACAGTGTACTCTGAACAGTTAGACACAATAAATCCGGGCACCCATAGCAACATGGGCAGAATTTAAAGGTCTAGTGTTGACTGATAAAACTTAGAAACAATGAATTCTAGAGCATAACTTTGATAAGAATGAATAATACATGTACAAAAATACACCTTTTTCAAGTTTTCTCCCCAAAATATAGATTAAACACATTAGAATCTTAACTCTTATTGGGGGGGGGGGGGCTGGGTATAAGAATAAAGAATAAATAAATAAAACATGATAACAGTGTTGTTGATATGTCATAATTTGATGATTCTGAGCTCATTCTTTTGCACCTGAGGAATGACATTAAGTGAAATTCAATGGAATATGAATCAGATAGTAATTCCTCATAAAAGATGTGATAAAGATTCCATGAGTTCATACTTAAAAACACACTTCCCTAGTCCCTGGCTCAGAAATACTAATAATGTTTGCTATTGACTCATGTATGTAACTTGCTTAGCTCCAAAGGGAATTTTAGTTGTGAAGCCAGGTATAAAAGAGTGCTCATTTGGAAACATATTTTGACCTTAAATTGCTTGTTTATCTGTTTTACCACGATGTCAATAAAAAGTTAATGATTAAATATTTATAACTTTCCTATTTCTTTTTACATCTTCATTTAACCAGTTTTTCTCTCCTTATAGCTATAAGAATTTCAGATACTTACACGTAATTGTATGTACCTTCAGATGCATTGAAAGAAGAAAAAGACACATTTGCTTAGAGCATAAGGGATTTTGGCCAATGTAAATGAATGAGAGGGTTTTAATTCACAAGGGTGAAAATTCATTTAGGCCTGTCAGATCCTACAAAGGAAAATCATCAACCAGAAAGGGGCAGTGAGGCATGATATTAAACAGCTGAATGTGTCAAAATAATCACTCTGTGGTTATAGAGTCCCATTCAGTACCTCTGAGCTTGAGCTGTTGCTATTGTGTGGGATTTTCACCCTTCTTGATAAATTGACCTGCTTTTTTCCCCCCTGATATAATTATCATGAACTTTTCTCTGAAATGCAAATTTAAGTTGAATATATCTACTGAGTTACAATTCTTGTAATATTTCATTTAAATATTAAATAAATTTCATTTATAAAGTAGATTTCCATATAGGAGGAATGCAGTTTTTTTTGGGATTTTTGTTTGTTTGGTTGGTTGGTTTTTGGTTTTTGGGTTTCTTTTTTCTTTTCCTTCTTCTTCTTCTTCTTCTTTTTTTTTTTTTTTTTTTTTTTTTTTTTGCTATTTATTGGTACAAGATAGAATTGGATTAATGAAGAATACAAGTTTTCTTCCTAATTGCCTGAACATCTAAATAGAAATAATTAGACAACTAAAGGTGCATTCCTCATGGAGACATGTGAAAGCCTTCTTAGGCAGTATGCTTCTAGAAAGGTTCATTTTTGGGTCACTCAGCTGCCTGACATCAGTGAACTGAAAAATTCACTGAATTATTAATAAAGAACAACTTACTTTAACGTTTCCCTTTAGAGTTAGTGAGGAAAAGCAGAGAAAAAAGTAATAAACTTCTATTAATGTAATCAAAAACATACATTTGGAGTAGTACATGATCAGAAAAGAGATTCATTGTCAGTTTTCACAGGACAGAGTTTCATCAAGAGGGTTGATGAAATATTTTATTTTATTTCAGTAAATTAAGAGGGAGACAGACTATAATACATTGCTCCTTTGTGAAGTCTTATAGTCTGCTAAAGAAAAGATTTGTAGACAGTCATTGAGACAGGTGTATGTATTCACTTTTGAATTATATCTATTTGTAGAGTATATTTTCTCTAAAATATTTCCTTGCAACTTGGGTATGTTTATTATTTGTTGTTTATGCTGTTAACCTTAACAACAAAATTGCTAGTTATTTTACTGGAAAAAAATGGTTTATTTGGGACCCGTAGAGAATTGCAATCTAGGACAAGCAAGCTAAGGCAAAACCATAGCAAGTCCAGAGAACAAAGGAGAGGCGGAAGTTGGGAGGGGTGTAATACACAAAAAATCCATTAAAGGAAACAGACTTTAAAGTACCGTGCCTTTCATTGGCTGAGTCGGGACAGTCACTGGCTGGGCTGTTGCTGGTGGAGGAGGAAACCATTCTTCCACCTGGTGGCGCATAGTAAACTACTAGCCAAAGTAGTTATGCAAAGTCCCTCAATTCTTGTTGAGTATGCAATGGACGAGTGGTATGGGGTGAGCACTCCCCTTACCAGCCTCTCAACACCATTTTAAATAAAGTTTCATTTTATTACTTTTCACAATATTGATGAATCAAAAATGATCAACAACCTAATATCCCAGGAACTCTAGCAGCCACAAATTTAGTTTACACAGTGTACTCATTTGTCATTACCCAAACTATTATGGGAGTCACAAAAGGCTTAATGCATTTAAAAACTGATGCCAATATTTAAAAAAATAATAAAAAAAATAAAGAAAACAATGCATTTCTGTAGAAATTCACTGTTTACTATGAGAGTGTAGATAAGAACAAAATACTGCAACAAAATGAATAGCTTTGTAGCATGTTATAAAAGCTTAAAATTACATCTTTGGAAAGGAACACTATTTCTGGTATGTTAAATTAACACATTTACTTTTCATGTTTATCTTGGTTATTTTTACCTTTTAAAAACATTTGTATTTTTCATATTATAAAAGTGAAATATGCTCATTTAGGAAAAAAGTTGCAGTGGTTAGAATTATCAAGGAAAATACTAAAATAACCCATTATTTAAAAAAATGGTTTCACATTTATTTTTTTCAGTCTTTCCTCCCTTGTTTGTTTATATTTTTAAAATTTAAGTTAGAATTATACTCTATAAGCTCACTTGCTATTTCCAAAAAAATCATGAGAGATTTCTAAAAGTATAATACTCTTTTGTGTGAGAATTCTATATTTTCACCATTAACAGTGCATTATCTGTATTGTTTTCAGTTTTGTAAACATTTGCATATGAAATGTTCCAATGGAAATTTCTAGAATAAATGACATACCTTTTTAGGTTTCCTAAATCTATTAGCACAGGGTTTCAAAAGTTGATAAATTTGCAAGTCCATACTGAGCGTCTGTTTGCATACTTGCCAACATTATTTTAATTTTTTATTGTTTTCATTTGTATTTCTCTAATTCCTGTTGAAATTCAATATTTTGGCCAAATGTTCACTAGTTATAATTATTCCTTTTCTAAATTTTCTCTTACCATAGCTTTGGACTGTATTCTTCGAAGCCTTTATATTTTTATTCTAATTAATCTGAATGAATACCCTATATTAATGATGTTAACATTTTTGTTGTTACCTTTGTAGAATATATGTCTTTAACCTTTTTGCCTTTTATTTTAACGATGTATTTTACCTTTATGAATTTGTCCTTTACTTAATTATATAACATGATCTTTTAGTTCATATTTTTTAAAAATTATTTTAGTATTTATTTATTTTTGAGAAAGAGAGACAGCCTGCGAGCAGGGGAGGGGCAGAGAGAGAGGGAGACGCAGAATCCGAAGTAGGCTCCAGGCTGTGAGCTGTCAGCACAGAGCCTGATGAGGGACTGGAACTCCTGGACCTCGAGATCATGACCTGAGCTGAAGTCAGACACTTAACTGAATGAGCCACCCAGGCGCCCCTCTTTTAGTTCATCTGGATTGCTCATACACTTAGAAAATCTTTCCAAAATCGGAATTACATTCACTTATTTTTTTTCCAGTTTTAAAGTTTTCATATATATGTGTATACCCATACATGTATGTATATATACATATATATTTATATGTAAATATATATGCATATATATGTATATATACTTATATATATACACACACATACATAATCCTTCAGGTTTTATAGATATAATTGTGGTATATAATATGAGATATAACATCTAAGATTTCCCTCCAAATATTTATTGTATTATCTGAGTATTATTTTTTTACCAACAGATTTAAATTTTAAGACAAATATAATGTTTTTGAAACAATATGAATATAGGTTCGTTTATTAAAATAATCTTGCAAATGTTCTTTTAGCAGTACTTTATGTTTGTACTAACGGAAGCCTTGGAGTATGTGTTACCACCTTGTTGAGCCAGCTCCACGGTCTCACCACTACTATACCACTAGCACTTCTTTTCCTGATTTTCCTTTTCCTTCTGCTCTTCGCCCTCTCCTGTTTCTCTCTTCCTGATCCACATTTGTCCTTTCCCCCTTCTCTTTATCTTCCTGTTTCCTTTTATGTTCTTCTTTCTCTTATTCTTCTCCTTTTCCTACTTTAAGTTTTTAACTTTTTGTTAGTTTTTAACCTATTAGCTGGCCTGCAGTGCTGACATTATTTCCTTAAATATATATTTGTGTGTGTGTGTATGTGTGTGTGTGTGTGTGTGTGTGTGTGTGTGTAAATAGATATTCCATGATTCTGAACAGAATAAAAGCATATATGATATTTATGTGGAACATCCCACATCTTACACTGTCTTTGTAACTCATCACTTCATGCACACATAAATATACATGCATGTGTGTTTAGTAATAAACATTGTACACGGTACTAAATATTTCTTCAACTTGGAAAGAAGGATAAAAATAGTCTATTATAATTGAGCAATTTAGAAATGCTCTTTTTGGGTAGATACCTCTTTTTCTTAATCTCTGTTTTGAGGTGCAAAATATATGAGTTAAAAAAAACCCATCTTCAATAACAGCACATCAGCATGTTCTGACAATTTTTTCCAATCCCATTACCATATGGTAACTGTGCTCTGAACTTTCATTTGATTACTCACTAATTCACTCATAGTACAAAGATTTACTGACTGCCTCTCAGGCACCGAGGATATAGGTTCCATTTTCCTTGGGCAGTATCTGGGTAGGGGTGGGATGAGGTAATCAGATCAACACTAGCTATAGTGGACCTTGTGCTAGAAATACTAGAGGCAAATATGTATAACAGAGAAAGTCACTGGGACAAGGCTACTTAAGCTAAGGTAATAAGGAAATACATTGCTAGTTGACATTTGATTTGTGACCATTTGACTTTTAGGGAGACATCAGATCTCCTCAAAGCAAAGATGGAGTCTAGTGAGCTAGCGACTGTGCAACCAAGCCTTGTGGGTCTTGGAAAGGAGTTTGATTTGATTAAAATAGGGACCGGAATCAAACCTTGATACATTACGTTACAGTACTTGTCTTTCAACTCTCATAGAGTATTTTTCCAGCTTTATTGAGATATAATTGATATATAACATGTGTAAGTTTAAACTGTACAATGTAATGATTTTATATGGGTTAATAATGTGAAATGACTGCCACAATATTAGTTAACACATCCATCAAACTTTTGAGGTAAGAACTTTTAAAATCTACCCTCTTAGCAACTTTCAAATCTGCAATACGGCATTGTTAACTATAGTCACCATGCTATGCATTACATCCCCAGGACATCTCCATCTTGTAACTAGAAGTTTATACCTTCTGACCTTCTTCAGGTACTTCCCCCCCTAGCCCCCTCCCCAACTCCTGTTATTGGCAACCACCCATCTGTTCTCTGTTTCTAAGAGTTTGTTTTGTTTTTGTTTTTAGATTCCACATTCAACTTCTGTTTCAGGTTTATTTTAAAGCATGTTTTCCCACCTGTCAAATAGTTGATAATTTAGCAATTTTTGATGAAGACTCTCTTCTGTGAACACTATGGGTATACTGTTTACTGGTATTGGCTCCCCAAACTCTATGATGAACTTACATATCTCAACCATTGAGAAATGTAGACATGATCAGAATTGTGCAGCTCTTTGATTTGAACTTGATGAAAATATATATTAGCCCAAACCCCTGTTTCTTTGTCACAGGTTCTTTATGGAAATTCCTGTAGGCACACATGTAATATGATTATAGTAGCAGTGGTTTTTATCTCTGGAATCAGCAGAGCCCAGATGCTTGCTTGTGTGATCACAAACATTCTTGCATGAAGGAATTAGCGAATATGATTATGTAAGGCAATGTTCACCACAAATTACTTGTATAATGCTTCCCACATTCAGGACACACCCCTGCAGTTTCTTTTAACCTTCACGATAAAGCAGTCAGGCAGGTGAAGCAGAGATATTATAGCCAAGGTAACTGAAGCTAAATGAACTTAGTGCAGGCACTGGCTTTGCTATTTATTAAAGAGCAGAGCTATAACTGGAGGGGGGAGAAAACACCCTCCAAAGTTTAGTCCAAATTCTATTTGAAATAAAACACTGTGAAACAGAAAGCAAAATGCAATTATTTAAAGTTGCAGCATACTTACTAGAAAGAGTTCTAAAATAAAAATTAGTATATATGACATCTAGGCCTGGTTCTGCCACTTAGATTAGGTATATGTCACTGGGAAAGACACATTACATCCATGGGCCTCAGAATTTTTCTTTTGTAAATGAAGAAGAAATGGACCTCATTCCATCGTTTATTTATTCACCTGACACTTGATTTCGTGCCAGGTACAGTCCTCATCACCATAAAACTAGTATAGAAGACAGGCTGATTAAAATGAAATGTTATCAGTGCATTGAAAGAGATGTGCACACCAAGATGCTATAATAATTTGTGGGTGGGATGTAATCCTGACTCATTCATTCATTCATTCAAAAATAGTATAGACTGTTTTTTTATGTTCTGAGAATTGTTCAGATGCTGAAAACGCACACATGAATATTGAAGGATTGGAAAAGGTAAAAGTTGGTGAAGAGAGAGTGCTGAGGGACGGGAACAGGACGTATCAGGCAGAAAAAGAAGCAAGTGCATAAGCAAGCTAGCAGCAAGTGAGATTGGAAAGGAGGTAGGAGTCCTTCCACATAGGCCCTTTCTTGCTTTGGTGAGTAGTAGATACTTAATCTAAAATCCATGAGAAACTGAAAGATGGCATGGTCAGATGTACATGTTAAATAGTCACCCTGCAGCATTGTGAATATTGGATTAGAGGAACCAGTACTGGAGGCAGAGAGATAACCTAGGAGACTGGTGTAAGGGACTCCTGACCTCATTTCTTTGGAAGACAGTGTGGCAATATCCACAAAGATGGAAAATCCTTATCCCCTTAAACCAGTTGATTCTACTTCCAGGGAATGATCTGCCCCATATATTCAAGAGTGCTCAGGAGATTTAGGGCTCTTTGAAATAGCAAAACATTATTTAAAAAGTGCTTTGAATGCTATACTTATGGCTATTTAAATAATGAAATATCCTTGCTATTTAGGGGTGAAACTAATATTGCAGATACAGATACATTGAAATGTAGTCATCAAAAGGCTATATTGTTGAGTGAAAAAAAGCAAGGAGCAGCATCGAGGGTATTTATAATGAGATGATGCACAGTTAGCTGCATTGTGCCAGCGTACAAAGAGTGAACAGAAGGAGAAAATCTAGGCGAGGAGACTTAAAATAGGTAAGTAGAAAAATGGAAAAATGTCAACACGTCAAAAGAAAGTTTGAAGCAAACACAAAAGTGAGTTTTTTGAATGGGAGAATTGATAGATGATCTTAGAGTCTATAGAGATGCTAATCAAGGTACAACTGGAAAGTATTTTGTGAGGTTTAGTAATCAGGAGGTCATAGGTAGTTTTGGTAATTGTTCAAATAATTTAAGCATGCAGAATTCCTGCTTTTTCATTCTTTCAGCAACTTAAAGAAGAGGTGAACTTCTGGTTAATATTTCCTTTAAGTACAAGAATATCCACCACTAGCACAATATGAATATAAAATAAACATTATTGAGGGAAAATTTCAAGCATAGAGCACATCATCCTCTGGGCTGTCTTCCCACAGACTACCATGCTTAGATTGGTACAATTGAAATAGCCAATTATAGAAAGAGCCCAAACGTCCATCGACCAATAAATGAGCAAAGAAGATGTGAAATACACACGCACACACATGCGCACACACACACACACACACACACACACACACACTATAATATTACTCACCACTCACAAAGAATAAAACCTTGACATTTGCAACAACATGATTGGAACTGGAGAGTATTATGCTAAGCAAAATAAGTCAGTCTGAGAAAGACAAATATCATACAATTTCCTTCATATGTGGAATTTAAGAAATAATACAGATGAACATAAGGGAAGGAAATAATAATAATAATAAAAAAAGACGGGGAGGCAAACCATGAGAGACTCTTAACTATAGAGAACAAAATGAGGGTTGCTGGAGAGGAGGTGGGTGGAGGTTGGGGAAAGAGGTGATGGGCATTAAGGAGGGCACTTGTTGGGGTGAGTACTGGGTGTTGTATGTACGTGATGAATCACTGAATTCTACTCCTGAAACCAATATTGCACTATACGTTAACTAACTAGAATTTAAATTAAAACTTGAAACATAAAAAAAAGGTAAGCTTGGTACAGTTGACTTAGAGCACCACAGAGAGAAAAAGGGTGGCAGGCAACATCTAGTAACTATGTTATAAAAGAGCTCCCTAGTCAATGAAACATCTCAGAAAGGAGAGGCTGAAGCCCTGAAGCTGGTATCAGCCTGTTTTTCCAGCTAGCTAACTCAGATAAGCAGAGCCTGCAACTTGCTAACTTCCTGGAAAAGGAAGGAAAGAAAACTCCAGGACATCCAGAATTGTCTCTCCAGCTTCACCTCCTATTCTTTAGAAGCTCATTAACTATGATTCTTTCCAAAGGCTTAATTTGTTGTCAGATTGTAGCATTTTCTAAAATGTAGAATGGAATTTGAATTCTGTGAAGAATTTGAAGAGACCGTTTGTAGCTCAAACAGGGGGAGGCTTATCCAACCTTGGGGGAAGTTCATCGTACTACCTTCTGTCTCAGGGTATTATGGATATTACATGGGGCTAGTGTGATTTAGACTAAGAGATGTGTATTTGGATTTTGTCCAGTTGCTGGCACAGAGCTGCTAACACCCTTGGGTTTTCCTAAGTGATGAGAGCAACAAAGGTGTCTCTTGCTATGTTAATTAGGTGACTTTTTAACTCCACCTAAGTTTAGGAGCAGGTTGCCAACCTGCCACAGGTGAACCAACCATGTGATTAGAGGGTTGGAACTTTGAGTACCTCTGGAACAAGGAGAGGCCTGGCAGTTGAACCAATCATCAATGGTCAGTGACTTCATCAATCATGACTATGTAATGAAACCTTCATAAAACCCCCAGAGGACCTCCCCCAGGTTGAGGAGCATGTGGCGATTGGGGTGAGTGGTGCACTGGAGAGGCCATGGAAACTCTGAGCCCTTTCCCTATGACTTGCCCTATGCATCTCACTGTTTGGCTGTTCCTGAGTTATTTCCTTATAAGAAACATAATCTAGGGGTTTACTAAGTTCTGTGAGCCACTCTAGCAAATTAATCAAACCTGAGGAAGGGGTCTTGGGAACCTTTGATTTATAGCCAGTCTTTCAAAAGTAAGAAAACAAGCTGGACCTGATGTGGGCACCCTGAGTTGGAAGGGGCCATTGGAACCTGTAGTTTGTAGCTGTTTAGGTCAGAAGCACAAATAACAGCCTGGGCTTGTGACTGGTATCTGAAGTGGGGTGAATGGGGAAGTTTTGTAGGACTGAACCCTTATCCTTGGAATCTGATGCTTTGTCTGAGTAGATAGTGTCAGAATTGAGTTGTGTATAGCCACACCCAGTCAAGCAAAATTTGTCATCCCCCCTTTCTGAATGAGCCAGGCACTGTGCTATCTGGATCTGTGAGTTCTACAAGGCTTCAGAAGATTGTCACTTTGTCATCATGGTCAGTCTCTGTGGCTGTGTGAGGGTGGCCAAAGCAGCATCTAAGTGAAAGTAACTGTCCAAATTCATGTTTATAAAGTTGTCCTCCAGCTGAGCAACATGTTTGTCAAAATAATTTCTCTTGGGTCAATTTTACGTCCCTTTTGGTAGCAAGACCATGGTGTAATGAGTTAAACATTGTTGCAGAAGCTATAGGAGAGAGATGGTTGCACTTGTTTGATTGGCTTTTTCACTTCAGATATATAGTTAGATTTTGTTATTCTATATGGACATCTATATGGACAACTTAAAGATTGAGTTTGTGACTAAACTGTTGTATCAGTTTCCATGAAGTGTAATTCAATCATGGTTCAATAATAAAAGAACGTGCTGTGAAGATCAGTGAATCTGATACAAGTCTCTAGCCATCCACTATCATGATGTTAACTTGCTGAGCGCTGATGACATGGGGTTGAACTGCAGGTGATACTTTGGCTTTAGAGCACACAAATCCTAAGGACCAATTGAGGCTGTATTACTAAGGGCACACACATGTGGGCACCCCCCCCCTCCCCCCCCCCCCCCCCCCCCCGCAACCCCTAACATGAAGATCAAGTCTGTGATTATGTCATTGTTTCTATGGAAGGGCTGCTGAGTTTCAGCTCTTCTTGAGGCATGTGGTCATATCGAGCTATGGTTTTAATTAGCATTTCCCTGATAACAGGTGTGCATATTAGTTATTTGGATATCCTCTTTTGTAAAGTTCTGGTTGAAAATTTTCTAATCTTTGTTTTTCTTAAAAGTTTATAAATTATTTAACATTGGCCATTTTCTAATTACCTTTGCATTATTGACGTCAAGTTTAATTATTTTATGTTCAGAGACCACGTTCTCTATGGTTTTAGTAAGTCTATGTTTTTGAGATTTAACTGTATAGTGCAGAATTTACTTTAGCAAATGTTCAAATGTGCACTTAAAATAATGTCTATTTTGCACTCATGTGCACAGTTCAAAATGTGGCAAATTAGGGTGCCTGGGTGGCTCAGTCAGTTGAGCATCCAACTTCGGCTCAGGTCATGATCCTGAAGTTCATGAGTTCAAGCCCCACATCGGGCTTGCTGCTGTCAACACAGAGAGCCTGCTTCTGTCCTCTGCCCCCTGTCTACATCTCCCCTAATGTGCTCTCTCAAAAATAAATAAACATTAAAAAATGTGGCAAATTAAGCAAAGTTGGCAAATTATGCATCTCATAGATCATCTCTCTATATTGATTTTTGTTAAAGTTTTCAACTATGATTTTATATTTGTTCTTCCATTTACTTTCATCAATGTTTGCTTTCTGTGTTATATAGTTAAATTATTTGTCACATACACATTTAAAATTGCTATGTGTTGAATTGTGTCTTTTGTCACAAAAAAATATAAGCCAGTTGATCTCTTGCAATATTCTTTCCTTAAATTCTACTTCAGTGTTGATATAGCAACTCTTTTTTATTTAATGTTTACATAGTATATCTTTCTTCATCATTTAGTTTCATGCTCTTTGTGATCTTATATGTAATGCTCATCTGCTAGAATATAAGCAACATATATATTTTTTTAAACCAGTGTGACCATCTTTGTTTTTTGAGTTAAGTATTTGGTTCACTGACATTTAAAGAAATTTTTGTGTTTAGGTTTATGTCTGGCATGTTGCTCTTTATTTTCTATTTGTTCCATCTTTTCTTTCATTCTTTACTCATTTCCTGACTTCTGTTGAATTGAGTAGTTTTAGAATTCATTTTGCTTTTCTTAATTGGCTTCTTGGTTACTGATGTTATTATTATTTTCATAGTTATACTTGATAGCAACACACATTCTTGATTTATTATAGTCTATTTTAAAATAGCACATTTACTGCTTCGCAAACAATTCAAGATACTTCCTACTATTTAACTTCATTTCTCTATTCCTTTTAGCCTGTTGTGCTACTTTGTCATATATTGTATTTCTACATATGTTTTAAGCCCTACAGGGGAAGCACAGCTTGCGATGACTTAAAAAAGAACATCGTATATTCCTCCTTAAAGATAAATTAGTAAAGTTGCATTCTGAAAATTCTTAGAAGACACAGCTGAAAAGATGGGAGTAAAACCTCCACAAATAACAACATCAAAAAAAAAAAAACACCTCACAGTGTTACATTTCATTGTAGTCCTAGGCATACAGAACTCTGATTCTGGCAGTCGTCACAATTGTAACGCTGAAATTTATCACCCTAGTAGTCAAGACGTTTACAAATGTATTCTTCTAATTTATTCTTAGCCTACAGATCCCATTTATTTTCCACTTTTTTACATTTTAATATTTTAAAGAAGCTCAATTGTAATTATCCTTTTAGATGCATCACACTTACCTGTTTTGCTGCTTTGGTTTCCTCTTCCCAGCTTTATATCTTCATATATTTGAACCATATGTTTGCTTCAAGTTCCCAGTCTTATTCTACTGCCTCTAGCAAGTCTTACCTGACTTTTCCTCTGGGCATCTCTCTCTTGTCTGAAATTTAAGAATAACTCTCCTAGGGGCACCAGGATGGCTCAGTTGGTTAGGCATCAGACTCTTGATTTCGGCTCAGGTCATGATCTCACAGTTTGTGAGATAGAGTCCTTAGTCGGGCTCTGCACTGACAGTGTAGAGCCTGCTTGGGATCCTCTCTCTCTCTCTCTCTCTCTCTCTGTCTCTCTCTCTGCCTCTTACCCCCTTGCGTGCGCACTCTCTCTCTCTCTTTCTCTATCTCTCAAAAAATAAACATTTAAGAAAGAAAGAGTAATTCTCTTACATTATTTTTGATCATTACTTTGTATAATAGTTATTTATGCATATTATTTCTTTCTATATTTTCACTATTATCTGTCACATTGCCTTATAAAGAATAATCAGTTATACAGTTGATGTTGCCTCCATGGTATACATTAGAAAAACCAATGGTGTTGCTGCAGCATTTTTAAACCAAAGCTAATTTTCAAACTGCTTTGTCAATGGATTCTCGTATAGATACAAGGTGACTGTAGCTGAATGCTTCAGTAAGCAATGGGGGTTTTGTGCTAGGGGCAATATATCAGGGATTAATTGTCACTTGGGAAATAAATTAGATAACAATCAAGGTTACACAAAAATTACACTGTCTTAAGAATAAATGTTAGCTGGGAAGGCATAAATGAACTGATAATCAGGTGGGAAGACATTATGGCAAAGGAATGGGTTTCCTTAAACAACTTTTATAACTAACAGAATTTTAATAAGATATTATCCCCAGCCAATAAAAATCCACTGAAAAATAATGAAACCTACAAGGGTGATTGCCGCAGTGGCTCAGACACCCACAGAGGCTCCATGGGCGGTCAGCTCAGGCTTCTTGCCTGCCTCTCCCACTATTTACAAACATAATTAAATTGAAAATGAATATGCTGCTTGACTGCTACTGTAACAAGGACTGTGAGAAAAATATTGTGTTACTTTGTCGGGGGTGACCTTTGCGAATTTCACTGTTGATAGAAAACTCAAGTAGGTTGGACAACATTCTCATTTCTTCAAGAGATTTGAAAGTGTTAACATGGGCTCCTTTTCAAATTACTTCTCAAAGAAGTGTTGCTTTTGCATTTGTATTTGAATTTGTTTTGTTATTTAATTAAAACCTATGATTAATTTATGTTTATGAAAAGTGAAGATGAATAAGAAAGTTCAGGTATGGGGCGCCTGGGTGGCGCAGTCGGTTAAGCGTCCGACTTCAGCCAGGTCACGATCTCGCGGTCCGTGAGTTTGAGCCCCGCGTCAGGCTCTGGGCTGATGGCTCAGAGCCTGGAGCCTGTTTCTGATTCTGTGTCTCCCTGTCTCTCTGCCCCTCCCCCGTTCATGCTCTGTCTCTCTCTGTCCCAAAAATAAATAAACGTTGAAAAAAAAAAATTTAAAAAAAAAAAAAAAAAGAAAGAAAGTTCAGGTATAATTTTCCAACCATTGTTGACTAAACTTCAGGAGCTGTCAGTCCATTTCTTATGGTTGCTCATTGTATTATGGAATCAATAGGAATCACCAGCTTTCTAGTTGTTCTTCACAATACTATAAACCAGGTCAAAAGGGCTTTTAGGTACATATTTCCAATTCCCCTGCTATGATAACATTTGAAGGAGAGGCAGAAGCCTTCACACTTCAACCCATGATCATTGTTTTTTTTTCTTTTAAAATAAACATGTCAGAGGCACCATGTTTTCTAACACCTATAACTAAACATGTGGTTTGGAATGTTACGAATGTTCTTGTATATGGGAAAGCCAGAAGGTCAGGGAAACACAGAAGGAAAACTCAGAATTACTGATATTAATCTGTCAGCAATGTTTATTCCAGGTTAGAATTCTGGCTTTTTCTAAAGATTGCTGCATATGGGACTCAGGAAATCCCTCAGCATGAAATCTTTGTTTTGACTTTACAGAAAGGCCTTCAGACACTTTCTTAAAATTTATTGGTTACACAAGACTCCAAATAGCCAGGTTATCTGGTTTCTTAAACAACAGCTGAGTAAAAGAAGCAAATTGGGAAAGGGGGGCTGCCAGAGGCCAGCTTGAGGTGGCACACCAGCCATGTGAAGTCCTGGTATCCAGAAAGCCAAATCAAAGTTCCGGTGTTCCAGTCTAACAATTACTGATGGTTACGCTTTTGATTTTTGTTGTTGAGAAATTAAGGTAGGTTCAGTATGCCAGAAAAGCAAAAACACGTGGACCAGCCCACAGTAGTTTGTTTTAGAGACACATTTCCTTCCAAGGCTTAAGCTCCGTTATCTAGAGTGTCCATTCATGGGAGATACTCTGATGATATTGAGATGGTTGTTTCCTTGCTTCATTAGTATTTGGTCCAAGCCTCAGTGCTGGCATTGTTTACAAGATTTGAAGTAGTCTCATATCTCAGTTGAGATCTGCAGTAATCCTAGGAAATAGACAAGGCAAGTATTATCATGCTCATTGTGTAAATAGGACATTTGAAGTTCACAATAATCAGAGACTTTATTCATGTCACAAAACAGTAAGAAGAAAACAAAAGAGGAAGTGAAGTCTGCCCTTTATTGCCTTTCTCTCTACTCTTTGCTGCTCTGTGACTTCCACTGGGAACTTGTTACGTTAGAACCACAAAGGCCATGCCCCTTCCTGTCCAGGTAGTTTTAGAAAATTGTTTTTTCAGTGGATTCTCTCAGCATTACCAGGGGTAAAGAACTTAGGATTTGTTAGTGAAACGTTATATAAGTTAACTTAAATTAACTTATTCTTAGACTTCTGTTTCTGTATCTCATGCCTGATTCCCACTGCTCTAGGTATGTAAATCGAACAAGATTGCCTTTGTCTTGTAATGCAATGCTGTTAACAAATGAAAAAATTGAATCGACACTACCTACATAAGGACGGTATCAATTTTTATATCAAATATTCTTATACTTACAAGAAAATGGTGATTTTAAACTGTAGAATCACAAGCTAAAGTACTGAGATGCATTTTTTAATTTTTTTAATGTTTATTTATTATTGAGAGACAGAGAGAGACAGAGCATTAGCATGGGAGAGGCAGAGAGAGGAGGAGACACAAAATCCAAAGCTGGCTCCAGGTTCTGAGCCTTCAGCACAGAGCCCGACGCACGGCTCGAACTCACAAACCGTGAGATCATGACCTGAGCCAAAGTGGGACACTTAACCAACTGAGCCACCCAGGCACCCCAAGTACTGAGATGCATTTTTAACAAATGCATTGTTATAGCTTTTGTGGAAATTCTTGCATTCAAGGATTATTTACAAATTTACAGGTCTTTGAGTGCCTGGCATATGCTAAATGGTGGGACTATTTGTGAAATATAAAAGGTAGCTGTCTGTTCTCTTACAGCTTTAAAGGTATTGTCCTGGTTCCAAAAGCAAATGTTTTTGCAAATATTAATATATGATAGCATGCAATGATCACTCTGCAAGAATACCAGTAATTATTACCAATATATAATCATTGCCATAAATGTTATGTAATTATAGTTGTGTAGTCATTAATATAAACTTAGCATTATTGTTAAATAGATAAGTAGTATTAATATAATTTAATAGCATATGTATTGAATTGGGTTGACAATAGGCATGAGAGAAAATGCAAGATAAGCAGAGAAAAAAAATAACTCCACTTTCTTTGCTTTATTTTTGTAACAAAGGTTTAAACCATGTAATTCACATATCTATCATATGATATATATATATAACTGTAGTAATTAAAATTACTTCAGATGTAAATAGCATCTCTTTTCTCAAAGGGATATGAAGAACACATTAATTTCTATCTATGTTGTGAGTGCACAAATAGTAATATTTGGGTGTTGTGTTTTTGGTGGTTCAGATCTAAGGAAATAAAGCCCACTTGTTTGTTTTTTAATGTTTATTTATTTTGAGAGAGAGAGAAAGGGAGGGGCACAAAGAAGAAGACAGAGAATCCCAAGCCATCCCCATGCAGTCAGCACAGAGCCTGACGTGGGGCTTGAACTCACAAACTGCAAGATCATGACCTGAGTTGAAGTCGGACACTTACCCGACTGAGCCACCCAGGCACCCCTAAGCCCACTTCTTTATAGATATGTATGCAATGTATATATATATATATATATATGTATATATATATATATATATAGTATACATAGTATATACATTTGTATATATAGAGCTACAGGTTAAACTGTTTGGTTGCAAAAATATTCACAGTTGTTAAACTTGAGTAAAAGTGAACAAAATGCCAAGAGAGACAGTACTGTATCTTTAAAATGTCACAGGTGTGGATTTGAAACTCAGCCTTAAGATTTCGAGGGACATGTAACAAAGGGTAATTGGATTTTACTCTCTGAGCCTCAGTTATCTCATTGGTAAAATGGGTAGCTGTGAGAATTAAGAGTGGTAATGTATCTTAAAAATGCAGTGTAGTGCCTGGCACATAGTAAGTGCTTAATAAGTGGCAACAACATAACTATGTACGTAAAGTAGGGGATAGATTGCTCTTATTTCTCTTTAAGATGTATATTACCTAGTGGTATTTACTTGTAACTAACTTTTAATATGTTTAGTACCTTTTTTGATATGTTTTTCTCTTATTTTATACTGAGCTTCAGAAAATTATCATTATCTAGAAAATGTTATGCACAGTGCATTGTGCCACATGCTGTGCAAAGATGAAGGGGAATGTAAAATACTCCCACATACACAGAGCTATAACAGTGAGACATTTCCCTTAACTGATCAGTAACTCAGATGTTTCCATGAGAGTCAAATGTTCACCAAAAATAAAAGATGGAAATATATAAGTCTGCTGCAAATGAATGCATGCTTTAAATTTCAAATTTCCCACTTACTGAATTGTACTCATGAATTAATAAGATCTTTCCAAGTATAGCTTATTTAATAAGGTTTGTGTCCACCAGAATTACAGTGTTCTCTTTTTTTAAAGCTAAGGTCATTAAAAATGGTGCTACAAAGTGTGGTGTTTGTGAATGAAAATTTCAGGCCACCTAAGTTGTGTTTAGCATTCATAGTAAAAGCAGTGGAACCAGCCAGACATATTAGTCAATGGCAGTGCAACCTAATTGGACACACCTGTTGAATGGCAAAAGCTTAAATTGGATTCTGTGATATATGTAGTTCATATGAATTATCTCACTCTTGGTTCCATAGTTTTTGAGTATGTTGGTCAGGTACCTCAGTTGTTTCGTTCTATTTTGTTGTATATGGACTGACATCTAGAGAGGGTATCGGTTGTTTATTTTACTTGACTTTTTTGAAAGCAGCAATATTGAGGTCATATTCTATAATGAAAGGATATTACTTTTTGCTGGTATGGCGTGAGGAAACCCAAGACTACCCATGCAAACGTCACAGAGCTGAGCATATGCTGGGCTGCCCATTCAAAAGGCCCCATCCATTGAAGCACAGTGATGGTTTCAAGGATAGTACATGACCCATGTCATGGAAGTAGAGTCAACAGATTTTCTCCTGAATCTTTTCTACTGGAGCTAGAAAGAACTTCAATAAAAGACACAGTCTTAGTCCAATATGAGCTTCAAGTTCTAATTCTGGCAATATTTAATTCTTTCTCTTTAACCTAGACTTTATATCCTTACCTCTGTAATGGTTTGTCCTTGTATTGACTCCATGAAATGAGTTATTATCTTTGATCAGAGACAAATTTAATTCTCTTTCCTGAAGATTCTCATTTTTCTCAAGTACATCAAAATAATATTTATTGGTAATATAGCCAACCAGTCAATCTTAATTCAGGAAATTACTATTTAATTTTATAGTGCCTAATATCACATGATCTATAGACATATTCAGATTCACAAAGTGAGAACATAAAAATTACCTTTAAAAAGATACACTTAGGGGCATCTTGGTGGCCAAGTTGGTTAAGCATCTACCTTTTGCTCAGGTCATGTTCTCTTGGTTTGTGAGATTGAGCCCCATGTTGGGATTGTGCTGACAGCTCAGAGCCTGGAGCCTGATTTGGATTCCCTGTCTCCCTCTCTCTCTGCCCCTCCCCCACTTGCATGTGCATGCTCTTTCTCTCTCAAGAATAAACAAACATTTAAATAGAATAAAAAATGCAAAAAAAGATTTTTTTAATATAAATTATTGTCAGGTTAGCTAACATACAGTGTATGCAGTGTGCTCTTGGCTTCGTGGGTAGATTCCCATGATTCATCGCTTATATACAACACCCAGTGCTCATCTCAGCAAACGCCCTCCTCAATGCACATCACCCATTTTCCCTCTCCCCTGCCCCCCCATCAATCCTCAGTTTCTTCTCTGTAGTTTAAGAGTCTCATGCTTTGCCTTCCTGTGTTTGAAACTATTTTTCCCTTTCCCCTCCCCCATGATCTTCTGTTAAGTTTCTCAGGTTCCACATATGAGTGAAAACATGATACCTTTCTCTGACTGACTTATTTCACTTAACATGATACCCTCCAGTTCCATCCACATGGTTGAAAATGGCAGGATTTCATTCTTTCTCATTGCCAAGTAGTATTCCATTGTATACATAAACCACATCTTTATCCATTCATCATTTGATGGACATTTGGGCTTTTTCCATAATTTGGCTATTGTTGAAAGCACTGCTATAAACAATGGGGTACATGTACCTCTATGAATCAGCACTGTGTATCCTTTGGATAAATTCCTAGTAGTGCTATTGCTATTGCTAGGGTGTAGGGTAATTCTGTTTTTAGTTTTTTGAGGAACCTCCACACTTCCAGAGTAGCTGCACAGTTTGCATTCCCACCAACAGTGTAAGATGGTTCCTGTTTCTCCACATCCTTGCCAACATCTGTTGTTTCCTGAGTTGTTAATTTCAGCCACTCTGACTGGGGTGAGGTGGTATCTCAGTGTGGTTTTGATTTGTATTTCCCTGCTGATGAATGACGTTGAGCATGTTTTCATGTGTCTGTTGGTTATCTGCATGTCTTCTTTAGAGAAGTGTCGATTCATGTCTTCTGCCCATTTCTTCACTGGATTATTTGTTTTTTGGGTGTTGAGTTTAGTAAGTTCTTTATAGATTTTGGATACTAAACCTGTATCCAATATGTCATTTGCAAATATCTTCTCTGATTCTGTTGGTTACCTTTTAGTTGTGTTGATTGTTTACTTTGCAGTGCAGAAGATTTTTATCTTGATGAGGTCCCAATAGTTCATTTTTGCCTTTATTTCCTTTGCGTTTGGAGACACGTTGAGCAAGAAATTGCTGCGGCCGAGGTCAAAGAGGTTGCCTGTTTTCTCCTCTAGGGTTTTGTTGGTTTCCTGTCTCACATTTAGGTCTTTCATTCATTTTAAGCTTATTTTTGTGTATGGTGTAAAAAGTGGGCCAGTTTCATTCTTCTGCATGTTGCTGTCCAGTTCTCCTAGCACCATTTGCTAAAGAGACTATCTTTTTTTCCATTGGATACTCTTTCCTTCTTTGTCAAAGATTAGTTGGCCATACATTTGTAGGTCCAATTCTGTGTTCTCTGTTCTATTCTGTTGGTCTAATTGTCTGTTTTTGTGCCAATACTATAATGTCTTGATGATTACAGCTTTGTAGTAGAGGCTAAAGTCCAGGATTGTGATGCCTCCTACTTTCGTTTTCTTTTTCAACATTACTTTGGCTATTTGGGGTCTTTTGTGGTTTCATACAAATTTTAGGATTGTTTGTTCTAGCTCTGAGAAGAATGCTGGTGCAATGTTGATTGGGATTGCATTGAATGGGTAGATTGCTTTGGGTAGTATTGACATTTCAACGATATTTTTTCTTCCAATCCATGAGCACGGAATATT
Source organism: Lynx canadensis (assembly GCF_007474595.2). NCBI lineage: Eukaryota > Metazoa > Chordata > Mammalia > Carnivora > Felidae > Lynx > Lynx canadensis. The sequence goes on from NC_044303.2 coordinate 64,168,901, forward strand.
TTTCCATTTCTTTGTTTCTTCCTCAATTTCTTTCATAAGTTTTCCGTAGTTCTCAGCATACAGATATTTTACATCTTTGGTTAGGTTTATTCATAGGTATTTTATGGTTCTGGGTGTAATTGTAAATGGGATTGATTTCTTGATTTCTGTGTTGCTTCATTATTGGTGACTAGAAATGCAACCGATTTCTGTACACTGATTTTCAATCCTGTGACTTTGCTGAATTGTTGTATCAGTTCTAGCAGCTTTCTGTTGGAGTCTTAGGGTTTTCCATGTAGTGTATCATGTCATCTTCGAAAAGTAAAAGTTTGACTTCTTCTTTGCCAATTTGGATGCCTTTTATTTCATTTTGTTGTCTGATTGCTGAGGCTAGGATTTCCAACACTATGTTAAACAACAGCAGTGAAAGTGGACATCCCTGTTGTGTTCCTGATCTCACGGGGAAAGTTCTCAGTTTTTCCCTATTGAGGATGATATTAGCTGTGGGCTTTTCATATATGGCTTTTATGATGTTAAGATATGCTCCTTCTATCCCAACTTGCTTGAGAGTTTTTATTAAGAAAGGATGCTGTATTTTGTCAATGCTTTTTCTGCATCTATTGACAGGATCATATGGTTTTTATCCTTTATTTTATTAATGTGATGTATCACATTGATTTATTTGTGAATGTTGAACCAGCCCTGCAGCCCAGGAATGAATCCAACTCTTAATCATGGTGAGTAATTCTTTTAATATACTGTTGAATTCAATTTGCTATTATGGTGTTGAGAATTTTTGTATCTATGTTCATCAGGGATATTAGCCTGTAGTTCTCCTTTTTAGTGGGGTATCTGTCTGGTTAGGGAATCAAGGTAATGCTGGCTTCATAGAATGGGTCGTGAAGCTTTCCTTCCATTTCTGTTTTTTGGAATAGCTGGGGAAGGATGGGTATTAACTCTCCTTTAAATGTCTGGTAGAATTCCCTGGGGAAGCCCTGGCCCAGGACTCTAATTTGTTGGGAGATTTTTGATAACTGATTCAGTTTCTTCACTGGTTATGGGTCTGCTCAATTTTCTATTTCTTCCCATTTGAGTTTTTGTCGTGTGTGGGTGTCTAGGAATTTGTCCATTTCTTCCAGGTTGTCCAGTTTGTTGACATATAATTTTTCATAGTATTCTCTAATAAGTATTTATATTTCTGTGGTGTTGGTTGTGATCTCTTCTTCCATTCATGGTTTTATCTATTTGGGTTCTCTCTCTTTTCTTCTTGAGAAGTCTGGCTAGGGACTTATTGATTTTGTTTATTTTTGAAAAAAAAAAAAACCCAGCTGTTAGATTCATTGATCTGTTCTCCTGTTGTTTTGGATTCTATATTGTTTATTTCTGCTCTGGTGTTTATTATTTCTCTTATTTTGGCTTCGGGGTTTCTTTGCTGTTCTGCTTCTAATTTCTTTAGGTGTGCAGTTAGGTTTTGCATTTGAGATTTTTCTTGTTTCTTGAGATAGGTGTGGATTGCAATGTATTTTCCTCTTAGGACTACCTTTGCTGCATCCCAAAGCATTTGGACTGTCATGTTTTCACTTTCACTTACTTCCATATATTTCTTAATTTTTTCTTTAATTTTCTGGTTGACCCATTCATTCTTTAGTAGGATGTTCTTTAACCTCCATGCATTTGGAGGCTTTCCAAATTTTTTCTTGTGGTTGATTTAAAGTTTCATAGCATTGTGATCTGAAAATATGCATGGTATGATCTCAATTCATCAAATTTATATTAAGGGTTGTTTTGTGACCCAGTATGTGATCTATCTTGGAGACTGTCCAATGTGCACTCGAGAAGAATGTGTATTCTGCTGCTTTTGAATGAAAAGTTCTGAATATATCTGTCAAGTCCATCTGATCCAGTGTATAATTCAAGGCCATTGTTTCTTTATTGTTTTTCTGCCTATATGATCTTTCCATTGCTGTTAGGAGTGTCCCTGCAATTACTGTATTCTTATCAATAAGGTTGCTTATTTTTGTGATTGATTTATATATTTGGGTTCTTTCAAGTTGGAGGCATAAATACTTATAATTGTTAGCCCTTCTTGATGGATAGACCCAGTAATTATGATATAATGCCCTCTTCATCTCTTGTTACAGCTTTTAATTTAAAGTCTATTTTGTCTAAGTATGGGTACTTCAGCTTTCTTTTGACTTTCACTAGCACGATAGATGGTTTTCTATCCCCCCACTTTCAATATGAAGGTGTCCTCAGGCCTAAAATGAGTCTCTTGTAGACAGCATATAGATGGATCTTGTGTTTTTTTTTTTTTTTATCCATTCTGATACCCTATGTCTTTTGATTGGAGCATTTAGTCCATTTACATTCAGAGTTATTATTGAAAGATATGGATTTCGTGTCATTGTGTTATCTGTAGGTTTCATGCTTGTAGTTAGTGGTGTCTCTGGTACTTGGTGGCCCTTGCAACATTTCACTCACAGAGTCCCCCTGGGGATCTCCTGCAGTGCTGGTTTAGTGGTCATGAACTCCTTCAGTTTTACTTTGTCTGGGAAAGGCTTTATCTCTCCTTCTATTCTGAATGACAGCCTTGCTGGATAAAGGATTCTTGGCTGCATATTTTTCCTATTCAGCACATTGAATATTTCCTGCTACTCCTTTCTGGCCTGCCAAGTTTCAGTGCACAGGTCTGCTACTACCCTTATGTGTCTACCCTTGTCTGTTAAGGCCCGTTGGTCCCTAGCTGCTTTCAGAATTCTCTCTTTATCTTTGAATTTTGCCAGTTTTACTGTGATATGCTGTGGTGAAGACCTATTGTTAAATCAGAAGGGAGTTCTCTGTGCCTTCTGCATTTGGAAGTTTGCTTCCTTCCCCAGATTAAGAAAGTTCTCAGCTATAATTTGTTCAAGTAAACTTTCTGCCTCTTTCTCTCTCTCTTCTTCTTCTGGAACGCCTATGAAACAGGTATTGTTACATTTCATCGAATTACTTAGTTCTCTAATTTTCCCCTCATGGTGTAGTATTTTTTTTTAATCTCTCTTTCTCAGCTTCATCATTTTCCATAATTTTATCTTCTGTTTCACTTATTCTCCCCTCTGCTTCCTCCATCCTTGCTGTCACTGCATCTAGTTTATTTTGCACTTCATTTACATTTCTTTCTTTAAAAAAATTTTTTTTAATGTTTACTTATTTTTGAGACAGAGAGAGACAGAGCATGAATGGGAGAGGGTCAGAGAGAGGGAGACAGAATCTGAAACAGGCTCCAGGCTCTGAGCTGTCAGCACAGAGCCTGACACGGGGCTTGAACTCACGGACTGTGAGATCATGACCTGAGCCGAAGTCAGATGCCTAACTGAATGAGCCACCCAGGCGCCCCTACAACATTTCTTAATTCATTGTGACTATTTCTTAGTTGCTTGATCTCCATAGCAATAGATTCTCTGCTGTCATCTATACTTTTTTCAAGCCCAACTATTAATCTTATGACTATTACTCTAAATTCTTGATCAGATATATTGTTTATATATATTTTGAGCAATTTTCTAGCTGTCATTTCTTCCTGGAACTTCTTTTGAGGAGAATTCTTCCATTTTGTCATTTTGGATAGGTTTCTGTCTTTTACATGATTTAATAGCTTGTTATGTGTCCTGCACTTGTGAGCACTACTATATTATAAAGGAGTCATGCACTGTCAAGGGCCTGGCCCTTCGAGAGATGTTTGTGGAGTGTGTTGCATGCTCTCTGTTGTTGTGACTCTGGTTGCTTTATCTCCCTACTCGTAGTGGTGGTTTGGACCTTCCACTAGGTGTCCTTTGGTTTGTTCATTGAAGTAACCCAGGAAAAAAAATTTTTTAATGGGATGATTGTGGAAGAAGCCTTATCCCATATAAAAGAGAAATGACAGAGGCAGGGAAAAAGGAAAGAAAAAGAATTGATCAGGCAGAGAATCTGAGAAACTATGCAGTTTAATCCAGAGGGAGAGAGAGAGGGAAATACAGAAGAAGGAGGTAAAGAAGAGGTGTGAAAAACAATACATTAAAAATGTCTGCTTAAACAAACCAACAACCAGAATAACCAGAATAGAGAAGGGAAGAAGTAAGAAATAAGAGGAAAAAAATGAAGGAAAAAATATATATATAATGAGAGTTGACCAAGAATCAAACTTTTGCAGAAAATGCAAAAACGCTGCACTGATATTTTATGGTGCCTTGGAACTGATGGCTGTGCAGGTCTGGAAGAGGGGCCATCTGGTTGGTCATTGTCAATCTTGTTCCTGTAGATACACAGTTACTGGGCCCGGAGGGGTGTGGTTTGGTATAGGCAGGTCCTGCCTCCACTTTAGGCCCGCTGTCCTGTACCCTGAATCCTCACCATATTGAGGATGGGGAGAAAAATGGCGATGCCCCAGGCTCTCCTCCCTGGACCAAGTCATCCAAACCACTCTGTTCAGGCCATCCTCACGGTGCCATGTGGGTGCAAGCAGGCCAGTCTGTCCCAATCCACAGTCTCCTGTGCCTCCCAGGCGCTGGGCTCAGATTCAAACCCCCAATGTCTTTGTGTGCCCCCTCGCTTTGTGTGCCCCAGTTCCAGGGTAGAGCCACTTTGCCAGCCAGCTGACAAAAGGCCTCTAGCTGGCAGGTACCTGGAGGGGGTTTTGTCCTTGCAGTGCTATATGCCTTCTTCCCACAGCACTCAAAGGAGGGGCCTGCCCTCTCTGACTGTGCCTTGAGTTCACTACCAAGCCTGGAGATGGCTCCCCTCCTCCCCAGGCACACAAACAGAATGGCCAGCCCCAGTCTGGAGAAAGTCCTTACTCTTAAGGTTGTTTGAAAGTGAGAAATTGGTTCTTTCTCCGTTTTTCCATTTCCTGGTCTGTGATGTGGGATGTTTTTCTCTTGTCCAAACACAATCCTACACTTCCACAGCCTCTCTTTCTCTTCCTTTTGTCTCTCCACAAAAGGGGATGCCTCCCCTCTGTGCCTATGCTGCCCATTTTATCTCTCCCAATTCACAGTCACACACCTATGACTTTCCAAATTGGCCCACGGGCCCCTGGAGATGTTTCTGTCACTCTGTAGCCTGGATTCCTGGAATTCTGAGTCTTCTGGCCTCAGTACTGCTGTGTTTGAGGGATAAGGAAACTTGGGTCCCCCTACTTCTCCGCCATGTTGACTCCTCCAAAAAGATATTTTTAAAAATCTATTAAATTCAGTAATATGAATACACTTGCATTATCAACTTTTACCTCAAGCAAGAAGTACAGGATCATTTTGTTCTGAGGGTCTTGATTCATTGCCTTGGTTTCTTCAAAAAGTTACTTCATAATTATATTTTCCTTAATTGGCTTGCTCACATCTTTCCCTTTCCCTTGGGTTCAAAGCTATTATTTGCTTGGAGATCTGTGATGTTTTCCCATTTCAAATAGATTATATGTAGACTGAAACCTTCACCAAGAAAAAGAGAGAGAGAGAGAGAGAGAGAGAGAAATACCTAGAGAGCGTAATCTATAGATAATATGTTCCTGTTTTATCCATTTACTGTGAAAATGCATCCTAGCCCCTTTATTCAGGTAGCCATTAACAGATGTCCCTAGATTCCCAATGTCATCATGTTTGCCAGATTTCACACCTAATATTTTAATTATGTTTTATGTTTGTGTATAAATGAATGACATGATTGTAGCACCAAAATATGTAGATTAAAGCCCTGATTTTTATTCAACTGGGGCAACATTGGACAAATTATAGCTTTTCTAAATACTGCTTTCTGCATCTGCAAAGTAGGAAAATTCAAAGAGTGATTTTGAAAATGAAATAAGGGCCATGCATGTATATCTAATGTAAGTTATTTTTAATGAACTGAAAACTGGCCAGTGATCTTTATAAAACAGGCTGAATTCTCAAGGAACTGATACTCTTGAAAATGAAATTGGACCTAACATTTTCAAGAATGTAATCCATAAATAAAAAGTTTTGGAGACAATAATAACTACCATCTGTTCCATTCTAGTGGGAACACACGTAGGTATGCCGTTGCTATTCCTGGGGAGTCATTTTTATTTCTCTTACTCTCAAAAGAAAATTCTCAAAAGCATGTACTTACATGAAAGGTGTGGTTTTTCTGAGGCTCTGAGTGCAAGCACTGATGTGCATATTTGAGTTTTTAAAATCTAGTACTATATCTGGGTAGAAAAAAAGTCATTGAAAGATATAACTACTGTCTTCATATTTTTGAGATTAAACTATCTTCAGAAAGAAATACATTATTCTTTAAGCCTTTAGGTTAGACTCACATTTTCTTGAGTCTTCTCCAAATTGGCATGTTCTTATAATATTTGTATTGCTTGATATACTTAAAATTGTAGTCACTGTTTGAAAAATTATAAGAATTTCTGGTATTTTTTGTGGCATTGTGCTTGCATAGATCTTAAATGACTTCAAATATCTATTATTTCCCTAATGGAATACACCATAATTCATCTAGGAAACACAAACAGAGAAATGTGTCATCTAAGTGTTCTGCTGGTTGCCTGCAATCCTCTGTGGAGTCCATTGACTGTAACCAAAACAGGATGTTTAGCACACTCTCAGACACAAGTAGGTAGCAGGAATATGAAGCAGCATGATTTCCTGGTATTTAGAATGTCACTAAAACTTAAGAAGAACCACAAATTTTACAATTTTAGATCGATATAGAACAATGTGTCTAATGCTAGTAAGTGTAATGGTGTTACACTACACCATTTTGGAATGTTCTCATGTTAGCCGTATCATTTGCAGGCCACTGAGAAAGCTGTGTTTGAGGTATGGGCGAGAATCCATACAGTGTGAAGACAAAAATATATGAATAGTCTACCTTAGCTCTGTAAGGGTTCACGGCTCCCAGAATAGTGCCTTCCATATACCATGCTTTTAGCACACATGTCTTCCTTGGATACCAAATATAATTTCTGTTAGATCGTGTTCAGCTTTGCAATTCCAGGATTAAAGGCAATATCATAGCTTGCTTATTTTAATCAAAGACATTAGAAATGAGGTTGTCAATATCATTATATGATTCACATTTATCCTCCTTGAAAGCATTTTTTGACTACACACAGTTGAGTCGCTTGGAAAAGCAATATTCTTGAGAAAATTAACTACTTATATATGTGTATTACTAGAAAAAAAATATTTTGTTTTACTCTGTATATTGTTTGCTATGGCTTTATGCTTAAATAATATCTAGTGTCAAGAGTTATTTGAAGGCCAATGGTGATAATTCAATATGGGACTGCAGTTAATATGTCAGAATTCTATTATTAGTTAAGTAGTTTTCTTCACTATTATTACTCTCATGTTCTTTTCTAAATTCCTGTGTTTCAATTTTTTCAAAGACATGTCAGAATCCACTAAGAAATATGAATAAAGGAAGTATGGTGATATTAATAATGAAATGCTGAGATTGATTTACACTAAATTTTCAGGAAAAAAAAAAAGCCAGTGTGGTCATTGAAAGTAAAAGCATTTACTTGTTTTTACTTTATTTTTATTTTATTTTTTAAACATTTTTAATGTTTATTTATTTTTGAGAGACAGAGCGCAGTTGGGGTAGGGGCAGAGACAGAGGGAGACACAGAATCAGAAGCATGCTCTGAGCTGTCAGCACAGACCCTGATGTGGGGCTCAAACTCATGGATCGTGAGATCATGACCGGAGCCAAAGTCAGACACTCAACTGACTGAGCCACCCAGGTGCCCCAAAAGTAAAAGCATTTTACTTGATATAAATACTTGATATAAATAAAAATGAAATTAAATTTTGAAAGTATTATTAAAAAATCCACTTAATTTAGATGTGATTATATTTTATTTTTATGCCTGTAATATGGATATTTTGATGAAGTCTATGGTCATTTAAAACAATCAGTTTTTATTTATTACAGTTGAAATAATGAGCAGTTGAAAGTAAAATTCATTTATAGAGATATTTAGACATTGGATTCTAATGATACCTACTTTCCTACCAAAGGCATTTTAGCAAAGTTGTTCAAATGATGATCACATTGAATTATGATGATCACAAAGTCACATCGTCTGATTGAAATATCAAAAATATGAAAATATACATACTCAAATTATATATAATATACATATATTTATTCTCTGAAAACATTTCCAACCTTTAATCTAGGTGATTTGAATTATCTTTGCCTTTCTAGTTTTGATATCCATTTTATACTGTTGTGGCCTTTGGAATGTAGGTCTTAAATTTTCGTGTAACTGAAGACATGGTATAGCATTCCAAAATTAATTGTGGACAAAAAAGAATAAGCTGTTCTGTGTCCCTGCATCTGCTCTCCTCCCTAAGATCTCAGTACGGATATCAAGGTGATCATTTCTCTTTTTTCTTTTCTCCTTCTGTCTCTCTGAATGCTTTCTGAAAACTCTTGAGCAAGTGACAAAACACTGATGTGCTGCTCTGAGGGACTCACAGATAGGCGACACCTGTGTATTCCCTCAAATACACCGGCAGGAAGGGGTAAAAAGGAATGTTTCTGTATCACAAGACTCAAGAGGTCTCAGAAATTGTCTGGTATTGTCATTCCCATCAGGATTCTGCTTCTGTGAAAGTAATTCATCTTCACCTTGACTCCCAGTCAGAAATTTTGCTGCCATCACCAAAAGGAATTAAAATACCCTCTTTTTATGCCAAAACTTGGATCAGAACACAAAATCCCCAGAACTGGTCAGGAATCAGTAAGCCACATTGTCCTACCCGGGGATAAAGATGCCGCTGTGGAATGATAGAGAAGTAGACCCCAGCAACATTTTGTTGAGTGTTTTGGAGGGAAGGAAATTGTCACAGTAACATGTGATAAAGACTGGAAATAGGAAGATAAATCTAAATAAGCACATAAAAAGAGAATAAAAATGTATTCAAAGAATAATAAAAGTACCGATCCTATGAGCAATGTTGTATTTAAGGTAAACCAGAAAAAAGATGGCAATGGATCACATGAAAGAGAACCAAAAACTTTTGGAAAGGATCAAAACAGAGACAATTCTGTTGGCTGAAGCTTCTTGCAATTTCTACAAAAGTTAAGATGGACCATTTCTCTAATGAGTTTATATGAGTTGAGACCTCCTTGTACCTGCACCTTGAGCCATCCAACCGGAGAATCTACCTGCTGGGTGTAAGGGTCAGTCCCAGGCAACCAGAGATGTCTGCTATGTTGCTACTTGGTAACAAAGAGTACAACATTTAAGAACATTGGAATGGAACAGTGGGAATCCCTGAGGTGCTTATCACACTTTACAAGTGGCAGAAAAAATTTGCAAAGTTTGACATTGTGGATACACATCTAGTTTTTCTCTAATCTGTAGAACATGGGACACTTACAAACTGATTCAGATATGTTTTTCAGTGTAAGGATGTTTGTTTTCTTCAATGAAACAATCAGAGGGTCTAACTGTATATGCAGAAGTTTGTATATAAACATGACATTTACAAATTATAGGTTGTCAGTATCTCAAATCCAATAAAGCTAAATTGTACATTAAATGGATGCATAAAAAAAGTTTGTTTCATTTGGTTTAAGTATTTAGTCTTGATCTCAGTAGTGTACATCAATTGTATTTTGTTACTATTTTTGCTATAATTAAATTCCCTCCTTTCCCTGGCTATTAAACAAGTAGGAGGAAAAAAAGAAGTAACAGCTATCTTTCACATTTATTGTGAACAACAAAGTAATGTCATGGTCGGTCTTGATCCATATTGATGAAATGTTACACCTCAGAATTCAGGCAATACAACTACAGAATGAAAGAAAATTAAAATCATTAAATCTGATCTGGGAGAAGATTAAAAACAAGCCTCGTATAATCTCTTACTGCTGCCAGAAGTGGATTAAAAAATTAAAAGCCTCTCCTAACACCTCACTAAGAATTTAATGAAGTACACCATAAGCATCATTAGAATTTTGAACAACAAACTAATAATTTAGCTGACCCATTTTTCTTGTGGAACACATCTCAGAATTCCCCCAATGTAAAAGCAGTTTTGACTTTATTTTCTCAGATATTTGAATATTCTTATGTACTTGGTAATGACAGTATAGCTTATCATGCAACTCTTATTACTTATCTACAAAGGTATGTCTCTGTTCATATAATCATAGAGTCATGGTTTAAAGCAAAGTTCACATTAGCAAGAACAGAGTCACAATTTTCACATAAGTTTCTTTATGTAAAAATCTTTGAAAGGAAAAAGAGCCTCCAGTAGTCTAAGATTCCTCCTCACTGGCTTCCATGCTTCCACCAAGAGGAACGAAGAGAGAACCCCAGAAACTTCTTGTATTTAACAAAATAGTGGCAACCTCATGCCACCATAAGCTTTGAGACCATCAAGACTAATCTGATTTTTTCCCTCTATTTGTGTTTACATCTGTTATGTCTAGAAGCTAAAAACTTGCTCTTGTTAAAACCAATTTTCTGCCTGTCCAGTTTTCTTCCACCATAGGGTCTTCTTTGCCTTGCTTGTTCCTTCCATTTGTCTAGAAGCCTCTTGGTTCTAGATCTCCTAAGCTTGTACCCTCAAGCTCTGCAGTTCTTAGACCAGCGTCATATTCTCAGTGGTGTCTCACATAACCACAGTTTAAAAAATGTAATCCCCCCTCCTCATATTGTTCCTTATCCTCCTCCCATCCCTTATGTCTATCTCTGGTATATATCACTCTTTACATGTAACTGTGTGTGTGTATATGTGTGTGTGTGTGTATGTGTGTGTGTGTGTGTAATTTAATTGTTAATGAATTACACATATGTAACTTATTTCATTATTTATATTTCCTTGCTAGAATAGAAGCTCCAAGAAGGTAGGAACATTGCCTATTGTGTATCTCCTACACTTAAAATGGTGGCTAGACTATAATTTGTAATCAACAAATATTTGTTGAATGAATGAATGAATGACAATGGAATATTTCCTGAGTTTACATCACTCTTGGGACAGATTTTAAAATTTTTTTTTTAACGTTTATTTATTTTTGAGACAGAGAGAGACAGAGCATGAACGGGGGAGGGTCAGAGAGAGAGGGAGACACAGAATCTGAAACAGGCTCCAGGCTCTGAGCTGTCAGCACAGAGCCCGATGCGGGGCTTGAACTCATAGACCGTGAGATCATGACCTGAGCCGAAGTCGGACGCTTAACCGACCAAGCCACCCAGGCGCCCCTTGGGACAGATTTTTAAAATGCCAGTAAATTAATTACTTGTAGGTAGTAGAAAAGCAAAATCACCCTCAAATGATGAACACATTTGTCTTCTCAAAGAAACTAGAAATAGTAATAATCTTAAGTGTTTCTTATAACTACAAAAGACCCACAAAAGTCTATAAGGAGCTCCTATATTATACCTGAAGGGAAGGGATTTTCCTTTCTAATTTTGTCACTTGGAGAAATGCCTAGTCCATTTATACCCTTGTAAAAGGCAAATTGTAGCCCACGGAATCTGTGTATTAGAACTTTGAATGTTTATGGCTCATCATGAAAAAAATGTGCAAATATAGAGTAGTATTTTGTCTTCTTTATGTTCGAAATTAGGACATACTCTGAAACAATTATCAGTACTAAAATTGGAAAACGACACCAAAATATTTTAAGTGGACAAATGATAACTAAATATATAGGAATTGTGGAAGGTATAGTCTTACCTTGTTTTATTGTGCTCCTCTTTATTGCGCTTCGTAGATATTATGGTTTTTTACAAATTGAAGGTTCAAAATGTTAGTAGAGGCAGTAACTGCAGATGTGACAAAAATAACAAGAGAACTAGAATTGGAAGTGAAGCCTGAAGATGTGATTGAATTGTTGCAATATTGTGACAAAATGTTAATGGGTGAGGAGTTGCTTCTTATAGGTGAACAAATAAAATGGCTTCTTAAGATGGAATCTACTCCTGATGATGGTGTTTAGGAAGACTGTTGAAATGACAAAAGAAGATTTTGAATATTATGTAAACTTAGTTGATAAAGTAGTGGTAGGATTTGAAAGGACTGACTCCAAGTTTGAAAGAAGTTCTGCTGTGGGTAAAATGCTATCAAACAGCATCCCATGTTGCAGAGAACTTTTGTTTTTTAATGTTTTTTTTTTTTATTTTTGAGAGAGAGAGAGGAGAGAACGAATGGGAGAGAGGCAGAGAGAGAGTGGGACAGAGGATCTGAAGCAGGGTCCATCCTGACACCTGATACGGGGCTCGAATCCACAGAACCCCGAGATCATGACCTGAGCCAAAGTCGGTAACTCAACCAACTGAGCCACCCAGGTGACCCAACTACAGAGAACTTCTTTTTTTTTTTTTTTTTTTTTTCAACGTTTATTTATTTTGAGACAGAGAGAGACAGAGCATGAACAGGGGAGGGGCAGAGAGAGAGGGAAACACAGAATCGGAAACAGGCTCCAGGCTCTGAGCCATCAGCCCAGAGCCCAACGCGGGGCTCGAACTCACGGACCGCGAGATCGTGACCTGGCTGAAGTCAGACGCTTAACCGACTGCGCCACCCAGGCGCCCCAGAGAACTTCTTTGTGAAAGGAAGAATCAGTAGATGTGACAAGTGTCCTTGTTGTCTTATTTTAAGAAATTACCACAGCCACCCCAGCCTTCAATAACCACCACTGTGATCAGTCAGCAAGCCGTCAACATCACTTTGAATCAAGACCCTCCACCAATGAAAAGATCACAACTCACTGAAAGCTCTGATGATGGTTAGCATTTTTGAGCAATAGTATTTTTTAATTAAGTCATGTACATTGTTTTGTTAGACATAATGCTGTTGCACATTTAATAGACTACAATATAGTGTATGATTTGTATGCACTGGGAAACTAAAAATTCATTTGACCCCCTTTATTGCAATATTTGCTTTATTTCTGTGATCTGGAACTGAACCTGCGGTCTCTCTGTGAGGTATGCCTGTGTACATTTTCAACAGTCGTTGGCTCTTAAACACATTTCTGTGAAATGTGAGATTGTTTCCTAAGCAAACTCTTTAGTTGGTTTATCTGGAAAAGTTGTACCTCCGTGATAAGCAATTAGCACTTTCTAAGGTTAAGAAATTGTGTGTTTTTAAAAAGTAAATACGTATTGATTTCCATTTGGCTTGAAGAGTGTTTGAAACTCTTTGTGTCTGGCACTAAAGTTTCTCACTCCTAACTTGTCTTACACCAGGCTATGGTTTCTCTCCTACTATGGATCCATATCGAAGTAAACCTTGGATCTTGTGTGAAATGTAGTGGAAAGTGTTATCCTCTAAGTTTCTTCCAAAGAGAACTTCCTTAATCTGGAAAGGTCTTTACTATCAAAGATTCCTGCATTTTACAGTGGGCTTTTCACCATTTCCCATTATGAAAATGAAGAGTCACACACACACACACACACACACACACACACACACACACAGATGTAGTGGACTGTGTTCATTCATTCATTTATGAGTGTCATAGCATATAGGCTTGGGGAATGATTCAGTGGGCTGACTGCATGATCTGCTTATGTGTTAATTAATTTTGTTTTCTTACACGGTGTTTGTATATTGTAACATGCATAGTTTTGAATGTTAGAATTCTATTTTAATAAAATGAATTTAATCTCATTGCATAACCAAGTATTAGCATGTGAGTTCTTCTTTTTAAGCACTTTCTTCTGACAAATTTAATGAGATAGAGTAAATTTATATTTATGCTACTGTGCAGTTTTACGCATATATGTCTGTTAAAGCATAAATGTTCATTCTGTAGCATGTGAACGTTGCATACCAGAAAAAAATATCCTTAGCAGTTTCACAGTCCTCTTTATATCAGTCTGTGATAGATTTTCTGTTTATTTGCACACCACATAATGGCCGGGCTAGCATGTATATTTTAAGGGGAAAAGCTAAATGTTCATTGACACCACACTATATATCTGGCACAGGTCTTTCCTTGCCTTCTAACTAATAATAATAGAAACTTTGAAATTGTATAGAAAAAATGAATTAATTTGTTTATAATCAGTATTTTCATTGGTCTTTTCAAAGTAATATACAGGTGGTTTAAAATTCAAATGATACTAACATGCTGGTAAAAAAAAAAAAAAAGTAGTCTTCGGGTTGCTTGGGTGGCTCAGTTGGGTAAGCATCCAACTTCCACTCAGGTCATGATCTCACAGTTCATGGTTTCGAGCCCTGTGTTGGGCCCTGCACTGATAGCACGGAGCTTGGAGACTGCTTTGAGTTCTAGGTCTCCCTCTCTCTCTCTGCCCCTCTCCCAACTCACTGTCTTTCTCTCTCTCTCAAAAATAAATAAACATTTAAAAAAATTTTAATTTTAAAAACAATTTAAAAAAGTCTTCGTTTTAAACAGTTTTAGCTGTTTTCATATATATATCTATCTTTCACATACACATATGAAAAACAGCTAAAAGGTATTAATTTTAGTAAACTCTTTACCTTGATGTATCCATTTTAGAAACTGTCAACTATCTCTGTATTGGGCAATTAACAGTCAGCTATCACATTCTACCTTCTCTTCTAATAAAATAATGTGATCCTATTAATTTGCTCCTAAGCATTGCTTTGGCTCCACTCTGCGCATTTTGATGTTTTTGCCTATTGACTCATTTCAAAATGGTTTCTATTCTCCCTATAACTCCTCTTTACTCATAATTTATTAGAAGAGTGTTGTTTGTTGTCATATACTTGAGGATATTCTAGTTCTTTCTTTGGAATGATTTTCTATCAATCTTGTGTCCTTGTGCCACATATTCTATGTGATATCAATCCCTCAGTTGACCCTATGGCCCTATGTATGGTTGATTTCAATGAATGTTCCATGTGATCCTGAAAATAACATGTATTCTGCTGTCTTTGAAGAGAGAGTTCTATAAAATATCTATAAGACCATGGAGGTTGATAGTGCCATTCATGTTTTTTGTATCATATCTTATTCACGTCTGTATACACATGGATTCACAAGCGCATAGTGGACCCTAATAATTGTGTGTTTAATAAATGAAAGCCACCAGAAAAACATTTAAATAAATTCTTTGAAATCAACAATTTAAAAATAGAATGTTAGGACCTGTAGTTTTTCTAGAAAATAAAACAATGGTAAATTTGTATCTTTTTTATTTCTACCACTTTTTTTAATGCAACTGGTAGAATTTTCAAAACCAGAAAGTTGCAAATATTAAAAAATGAAATTAAAAAAACAGTGAATTCCTGTCAGTATAAGACAATCATTTAATTTTTACTTTATGTTCATTTATAGAATGTTGCAAAATATGCCCTTTATATAAATAAGGGCAAATGAGGTCTTAAAAACAAGTGAATGACAATAGTGAGTACTCACACTCCCTGTTTTTTTTTTTTTATGTTACAAATTAAATAAAGGAAGAGGAATGCTCTTCTGTTTGTTTCAGTTAATTTTTAATTTAGTGCCTATTTTTGCCAAGAATAGCAATAGACTTTCATAAGATAGTATTCTGTGAATTCATAGAATGTTAATATGTGCTGAGTAAAATATTTAACTTGTATTTTATTTAAGTGAGACCATCCTAGTACCTGACATTGTACCTAGCAAACAACAGTGTCTCAGAATTGTTTCTGAATGAGCATAGGGATGATGGTGTTAAATTTTCCAGGTGCTTGACATGGGAAGGAAAAGTTATATGCCCACATTCCTTTTTCAATTTACTCTATTTGCTTAGAGACCTCTGGTATGGATCTGAGACTATTTTTTGATGTTGCCTCAAATCAAATTATATCCTGAATGTTCACAAGAAGCTATACAACAAATAGAAGATAAACAAAGGATCCCAAAAATATTTTTTCCAGGTAGAAATTTTATTCATTCTCTATATAAATTTCTTCATCTATCAACGAAAAATAATGCTACCCACACAAAATTATTGTAATGAAAACGGGCAAAATGTGGGTTCACTAGGAGTACATGAAATACTTAATCAAAAATATGAGTGCATTATACAGACTTGTACATTTTATACCAGAAAGTTGCCTTGCTTTTATTCCTCAGCAAATGAGAATTGAATGTATTTTAATATGATTTTTGGTTATTCAGCCAGTATTGGGTTTTCATGCTTGATGTGTCTATGACATCTTGATTGAACCGTAGATTGTGTGTGTGTGTGTGTGTGTGTGTGTGTGTGTGTGTGTGTGTGTAACAGTGTTCCTTTGTTGGGAGCACACACACATGCACATACACATATATGCATGCACACAGAGAGAATTACAAATATATTTCAGTTGAGGATAGAAGGAAGCACAGTTCCCAGAAGCACATTGGTCGTCCAGACTAGGAGCAAAGGCAGCATCTTCCCCAGTTTCTCTGGTTTCTGGAGTATCTACCCAGAGGTGAGAGGGTAGCACAGTTGATGGTGTGCACTGGCAGGTTAGGGTCTTGACCAAAGTGGAAAAGCTACTTTTGTGTATGTTGCATCCTTTTTCACTTGGGCCTTCCGTTTCTCCTAAGGAGTAGGCTTCACAGATACCTACAAAGTAAAAAGCAAATGTTTTTAACTTTACATACAAAAGGCATAATTTTGTATAGGAATGCCCTTAATGGAAGCATTGAGTGGATTAGGAGTTAGTAGTAAATTCCTGCATTTACATGTTAAAACCAGGTTTTAATCTCACAATCTCAAATGAATCCTTTCAGTTTGTTTCCAATTGCTGTGCTACTTAGGCTAACTTTTTGCTATTTAATGTAATTTATAACATTCTGAAATTGTCCCGCATTTATTGCTAAATGGTTGCAGACCTGGTTTACTGCTCCCTACTTCAAAAAGTGCTGTATCTATCAAATCCTCAAACCATTTTAGTCAATCTTGGATTCATAGCTCTCAGTTTACATAAAATCAATGGAAAAATTTCCCAAGATTTATGTATATAGTATTTGCCCAGAAAGTCAACTTCAATCACTTACCGACACTAAGTGCCAGGCACTTTGTGAAGTGTTCTTAAAATTTAATTGATGTAATTCCTAGTCATCCTGCGAGGTGACATAATTATACTCATTTCACAGATGAAAAAACAGTAGTTTAAGAAAGTGAAATGATTTACCCAACATCATATAATGGTAGAGCCAGAATTTAAGTCTGTGTAAGTCTGACGCCAAACCCCATACTCATAAGCATCAAGTTATAGTGCCTAATAAATTAATGAATCAAGAATTTTAGTTTCAGAAAGAAGGTTATGTTTCTTATTCTTCCTTGATTTGCTTGCAGGATCCTGTGAACCTACCCATTTCTACTCATATTAATCCTAAGACGTCCTGTAGATGATCTCATTTTCATTTCATAGGTGTTTTTTTTTTTTAACATGTTTTTGGTTTTTAAACATCAGTATTGTCACTGCTGTTCCTCCTGGATCCATAAATATACCTTAATCCTTTTGGTTGCTCTGTGTTGTGATTATATGCCTCCAATCAGAATGCAGCTTTCGCAGTACCTTGCAACCTGTCCAGATTTCTGTCCATCTCACAATGTACTTTCCCACATTAAGGTTCTATATGAAAGAATAATGGAATAGGATGCTTCTCTCCTTCCTCTCTCAGTTAAGTCTTCAAAAAGCTTTTTAAAAAAAATCACTGTGATCTAAAATAAACCTGCTTAAAATAAACTTGAAACTGTTTCCATTCTTAACATTGTTTAAAACTTCAGTAACATGTAATAGGGTCATGACACTTCCTGTCTTTTTATAGTGGTATTTATTATAATTCTTGCTGCAGGTGCAACATTCCTTTTATTCTCACTTCCTAATAGGTGTTTATCTACTTAAGTACTTTCTAGGCATATTTCAAATGGCCAAATGCATACTTACCAGTGGGGTTTTCCCTCTTACCTCAAATTATTTAATCTGCTGTAATATACATAAATTACACATCTATTGCATTAGAAAAGAACCTAATACCTTTATGTACTTTATGGCTATGGGTATAAAAATTATAATTGTGAACATTAGCATTTCATTTTCACAAAGCATCTGCCAGTTTACGATCTCTTAGGATTTTATTAAATCTATGAGTAGAGTTGAAAGTCATCATGCTTACTCAGATCTATTCCCTGTCATCATACATCAGAAATATTCTTTCTAAAATGGTACCTTCAGTGATAAAGGTATTTAGGAACTAATCTGTAGCCTTTCTTTGGTACTGTCCTCACTTATATTTTGCCTCCCTTTTTTTGGTTCCTTTTGTTCCATAAGCCCTCTTGTGGCCAGCATATGACTTCTACACTACAGTATTTATTATTTGCTGTTTGTGTTATATTTGATTTTAAAATAAATTATAACAGAGATCCTTTTTTAAATGTTTATTTATTTTGAGGGGGCAGGGCGGGCACAGAGAGAAGGAGGGAGAGAGAATCCCAGGGCGCCTCCACCCTGAGCATAGACTGGGCTTGATCTCACAACCCTGAGATGACCTGAGCTGAAATCAAGAGTCAGATGCTTAACTGACTGCGGTGTCTCCGGATTCTTAACAATTTATTTTTTGACAAATTTTCCCCAAGACTACATAGGGCTCAAAAACAAAAGACAGAGTAAAGGCTTCCAAAGTTGATTTTTTCTTGTTGTTGTTCTCTTTTCCTCTCCCCCCATCCCACATCCAAAAGAAAAAAAGAAAAAAGTAAGCTTGTTTACACAGATAAAGATAATAAAGTTCAAGAGGAGGCAAAGAACTGCTTACAAGTTTTGTCGGTTTCCTTCCTTTCTCTGGCTCACGGCCAGGTGATGGAGAAAAGTCCACACCATTGTCCCCAGCTCACAAGCAGGTAAGGCAGCATCGGCCCAGAATTCCACATAGGCAGTGAGTGGTCAAGGAAGCTCATCTGGGGGCTGGCTTGCTTCATGTCACACAAATTTACAAAGTGGAAATCAGGAGCTTAAAACATTGGACCAGTTGTATCAGCACACGCCCAGCGTGTGTGCAGAAAGTGTCTTGTACCTTTTATCTGTGAACCACTTCCCACCCTCTTTTGGGAGTATGTACATGCCCAGCATATTGTTTGACTTTTATTTATTATTACAGATAACATCTTTATATTCAACCAAAGTTCCATTTGATGCTAAGTTCCATTTGATGTATCGCTAAGCCATTCTTTTTTTATTACCTCAGGCAGTTTATAAGGGGAACTAATACTATCTGTAGCTACGTAGTCTACCTATCTATCCGCCTATCTATCGGTATATTTGCACACATACACACAAAATTATATGTGCACATGTACATTTGTACATGTAGCATGGAAAAAGTTACACCCGAGTCAGGTTGGATTTTTTTTTTTGGCTCTTGGGTTGGTTGGAATCAAAATTGGGGCCAAAAATTTTAAAAATAAATACTGCAGTAAAATTCCTGGTTCCTGGATAGGTTTGGCCGATCCCAAATTTAAACAGTATTCCCACAGCACTTCTGAGAAGGATGTGGAATTGTAACAAAAATTGTTGTTTTTTGAGAAAGGCAAGAGGACCAAGGAACTGAGAAGGAACTGAGAATATTTTCCCAATGCACCTGTCTTTCCCACTTGAGATGTTCTAAATCCTTGTTTTTTCTAAAAAAGGTAGTGCATATTATCATAGAAACAAAATTTTCGTTCAGTTATTTCATTCGTAATATATATGCAAGTTATTTATTAATAATGTAGTTTCCCTTTTCTTTACATACATTTTTCTATATGTGCACATGTGACAATATATGTGTGAAATGGTAAAATCCTGTCTAGAACCAGAATGATTAAAAAATAGTCTTTGAGTTCTATTTTTACTAAAATAAGCAGAGACATTGTCTTAAAACTGTGTTGTGAGATTATTTCCTTTTGTTTGCATGGGTTTTTTGTTTTGTTTTGTTTTTGTTTTTGACTTAGGCAATCATTAAGCCAAGTGGATATTTAGTTGATTAAATAATCATAGATGCTATGGGCTCTAAGTGCTATAGGGCCATACAGATAATGAGGTCCAACTATCTCATAAAAATAGAATTATTTTTACAATTAAATTACATTGATGCTTCATTTCTTATAAGTAGTTCTGCTCTGAGGGTAGTCAAAGCCAATGTCAGGATCTAAGGAGAAGATATTGTCTCAAAAAGTCTTTATCGGGATTAATGAAAAATTATTCTTGGTGAAAACCCATGTAAGTAGCAGATGTTATATGGATGACTAAGTTTGTAAGTTGCTGTATTTTTAGAGCTAAAGTAGTAGAACTATCTCTCGATTCATAACAAAGATTCCCTCTATTAACATGCTTCAGAACTCTGGTTGAAAGGTTCAAATGGCTGGGTGTTAAGGGATTTGTTTTTGTTTCCACAGTATGCAGCACTTTTAAGACACCATTCTAAGGATTTAAAATCTTTTAAGTATTTATTTGACTATCTGCATATAGCCTGCCAGTCTTCACAGCTGGCTCCTAGCATTTCAGTAACTCAAGCAGAATTACTAGGATTTTACAAATCATCAAGTGAATTAAGTTGTAGAATAGTTCTTTGTTGAAATCATGAAAGTTTCTCATGAAAAGGATTGAGAGTCATATCTGGTATTTTATCTTTAATGCTAACAAACATATAATTTCCCTTTTGGTAGAAAGTGAAATAAAAGGGTTATAGAGTTATAAATGACAGAGGAAACTTTTTGATAGCTTTAATATCTGTATATGCTATTTTTTACATAGAGGGCAAACTGTATATTCCTTCAGAAATTGATTGTGGCATATTAAAGCCACACATTGTACAGTGCTTCAAAGTGCAATGATTTCATAAACATTTGATCATATTATTTAATTGCATTCTCTGCAAGATTTGTGGCTATAGATTATTATAGCTATTTAATAGTTTAAAGGACTGAATCTCATTATATGTAACTTATTTTATCTTGAAACATGACCCATAACTAGAGACTCTTCTGCAAGGAATATCCACAACTTGTCACGACATAGACACTAATAACAGCAGTGAATGGGCTTGCCTGACTTCACCAGGAAGGGATAGATAGAAGACCCGGCCCCGGACACAACAAGGGTCACTGTTCAAAGAAATACTTAACGTTCCTTTCTCCTTAGACACCACTATCCATTATCCCCTCTCACCAAAACCACAAATATACAAAATATTTGACATCAAAATAGCCACAACTAAGAACAAATCAAACTGTAGTTAAAGTAATTCTCCAAATTACTATTGAAATACCAATTTTAGTAAAAAATAGCAAATGTCAATAATGATAGATGCCAACGTTTAAGGAAAACAACTACTCACTGTTGGCAGATTCTTAATAATAATCAGAGATGCTTAGCAGACTTTCTCTTATAAGCCATGTTTCAAAACCAAACACTATATCATGATCAATATTTTAAAAATATGCTAAGCAAAATTAGAGAAAGACAAATATCATATGACTTCACTCATATGAGGACTTTAAGATACAAAACAGATGAACATAAGGGAAGGGAAGCAAAAATCATATAAAAAACAAGAAGGGAGACAAAACATAAGAGACTCTTAAGTATGGAGAACAGCAGAGGGTTACTGGAGGGGTTGTGAGGGGGGGTGGGCTAAATGGGTAAGGGGCATTAAGAAGTCTATTCCCGAAATCATTGTTGCACTATATGCTAAGCAACTTGAATGTAAATTTAAAAAAATAAATTAAATTAAAAAATATCTTATACCTGTTTGTATTTGGGGGAAAAAATCTCACTAGGGGGAAAAATGAACTTCTTATGACTCATTAAATCAATAGCACTACTATAAATCATAAACCTGTTGTAAGGAAATAGTTTAATATAGAAATAGCAGGTCCAGCTGTTTAAATATCATATAGCATATGGGGCTCAGTAATTGGACTCAAATGCTATCTGCTAAATCATTTACACTTGTGTTACACTGTTGTACTTCTATGGGAAGGACAAAGTTCTTGAATTGCTGAATTCAACTTCAGGTAAATACCTCCCAAATTAATGCCTACTT
Source organism: Lynx canadensis (assembly GCF_007474595.2). Lineage (NCBI taxonomy): Eukaryota > Metazoa > Chordata > Mammalia > Carnivora > Felidae > Lynx > Lynx canadensis. The sequence continues at coordinate 64,190,864 of NC_044303.2, forward strand.
AGTTGTTGAATCGAGTGGGTTTCCTTTGAAGTAGAATCTAAGATGTATCTATTCTGAGATCTTTCACTGTACCATTTATTATGTGCTTTATTTGGTTCGGGGTTTCAGCCTAATATTTGCTTCCTATTTTTTTGTTTCTTTGTTTTGTAATACCCAGGGTTTCTACCTTGAAACATTGTTCACATAGGATATAATCTTGTCACTTTAGTAAACCCCATGAGTGTCTGGAGAGAGCAGGATGGTAGGAAAAGGGAAAAGAAAGCCAAATGATTTAGCTTTCAAATTGCTAAAAAACAAAACAAACAAACAAAAACCAACAGCAACAACAAAAAAAACAGCAAGTCCTCCAATAAGAGCTGAGTTGTCATGTCCCAGCATTTAGGATGTGAGAAAGCCACCAGCAGAGCCAGAAAGGAGTCTAGAGGCACATCCCATGATGTTGCTGGCGAGCACTTGATATACGGTAGAATGCGTCCCAATATGATTCTATCTGTTCCTGCACGTGGATTCACTAATATAGCTCTTCATCAGAATGACCTTTTTTTGTTGTTGTTTTGTTTTATTTTAATTCAGTCTTCTGAGCCTCACAGCAAACTTATGATCCAGAAATCTACATATTTATCTGATTTCCCCAGGAAATTTTTACTTAACCAGATCAGCATCAGCACTTGAAAATCATCACACGGGGCCATGGGGAGGAAGACAGGAGGAGATCCCATTGCTTGAGCCTTTACACTATGATAATCGTATGCTAGGTAAGGAGTTTTTCCCTTAGCAATTCACCCAGATCTCGAAACTGATGTTCATTGAAATTAAAGGGCATGTACAAGGTTATAGAATGCAAACAGCCTGTTAGTGATGTTTTGGCCTATCCTGTCAGGTTCCTTCCTGACCTTCTACCCTGCTCTGTGTCATGAAATAGAAGGGGGCAGTCATCTGCAGGTTTCATAATCCAGGCTCCTGCTGGAAGGAGGAAGGGAGAAGGCAGGCTCTTCCACTTCTAATTCTTTGGGTAGCTTCTCTGACTGTGTCTGCAACCTAATCACCTCCAGCCTTCCCAATTCTTCTGCATGGACCTAGTGTTTGCAGCTTTTGATAGGTGACCCAACCCCTAAACTTTGGTAATCCTGTCTCCTCCATTTGTTTCTTTTTTCCTTTTTTTTCCCAACGTTTATTTATTTTTGAGACAGAGACAGCATGAATGGGGAGGGTCAGAGAGAGGGAGACACAGAATCTGAAACAGGCTCCAGGCTCTGAGCTGTCAGCACAGAGCCCGACATGGCGCTCAAACTCAGACTGTGAGATCGTGACCTGAGCTGAAGTCGGACGCTTAACCGACTGAGCCACCCAGGTGCCCCTCCTCCATTTGTTTCTTATGCTGTTCATCTGGAGGCTGACTCACCATCATCCATTTGGCTCCTCAGCTTTTCTTCACCTGTGTAACCAATTCTCTGGAATAAATTCCTTTCACTTTAAACACTTAGAGCATTTTGTAGTCTGTAATTTCTGGATGGGTCCTGACTGATGCAATCTTAAACATCAACTTGCAGTTTCCACAGGGATCTAGTAAAACAGATGAGGCATGCCAGTCTCCCTCACATTAAATATCAAAAGTGACAGCTTCAAACACCCTTGTACAGTCTATAGAAAATTAACCATGAATCTATTGTTTACTGAAGGAAATTGAAAGAAAAAGTACTAGAAAATTGGAAGGTAGAGATCATAGACCATATCTCAGAGCAGAAAATGCACCATACCTCCTGAGAAACTTTACAAAGGCTAGAACTACATCCAGTTTAAACATTGTAACAGCAAGCATACAATATTGTTTGCTAACTGAACGGAAGAAGGACAACAGCCAGGATATCGAACAGAAAGAAAACAAGTGTCTTAGTTGAGGCTGTTTCTCAAGATTTTACTAGAATAAAAAATACAGTTTTAGCATAAGACTAGATAAATGAAGCCACGTGGTGGGGACTTCATCCATGTTCTCCACTACCCTCTCCTCTTCCCTTCTGTTGTAGTAGTTGAGGTAAGTAAGACCTTACTGTTTCTGAATCCCTTATCTCTAGTTGTTTTAGATCCTACCCTTTTCTTGGGAATTTTAAACTCTTTTCCAAATTACAAAGAAACAAACAAACAGATATATCTCCCTTCCTACCTCTCTTGCTCACCCATCTAGATTCAGCTACTGCCATCTCATTGTTCCCCAAAGTTCCTGAAAGTGTCATCAACCGTGTCTGTCTTCTCTCCTACTTCCCTTACTCCATAATCCTCTGCAGGCAGCTTTCTGCCCCATCCCACCAAAACCTTTCTTACTGAAGTCACCAGTGACCTCTCTGCTGCTAAATGGAGTAGATATGTCAGCATTCCATTTCCATGGCCTCACAACAGCTTTTGACCCCTTTGTTGACTTTTGGTACATTTTCTTCTCTTATCATCTGTGACACCATAGTCAGTGGCTGCTTTCCTTCTTACTTCCCTGGCCACTTCTTATCCATTCCCATTGCAGGCCCACACACCTTACCCAGCCCTTCCATGGTGTGCTTCCTCAGGCTTAGCTTTCACAGCTCTCTCTCTCTCTCTCTTTTAATGTTTAGTTATTTTGGGGGAGGGGACAAAGTGAATGGGGGAGAGAGTGGGGGAGGGGCAGAAAGAGAGGGGGACAGAGGATCTGAAGTGGGCTCTGCACTGACAGCAGACAGCCCGATGCGAGGCTCAAACTCATGAACCTGTGAGACCATGACCCAAGCCAACGTCAGATGCTTAACCGACTGAGCCACCCCGGCACTCCAAACCTCGTTCTCTTTTAACCAGGTGTTCTCTTCCTGAGGAATCCGGGGCTTCATCACCATCTGCATGTCTTTGATTCCTCAGTACTTAACTCCAACCCTGATTTTGTCTCTGTGTTCCAGAACATCTGAGGAGGAAAGATAGCTGCTGAATATTATGATTTTCTTAATTGGAGGTTGAAAAGGTTTGTACATGATGCATTCAGTCTCATTTTCAGACAGTATTTAAAGCTTCTACACGTTTGGTACTCTGGCTTCTCTCCCCTTCCCCCTACATTTCTCAGTGGCAATATAAATAAAACAAGATTTTGCATAGTACATTTAATAAGGTTATATAGCAAATAGCTACCTGATGTTTAAAGTGGAGTGGATTCCCTATCTCACTTTGAATGATGAGCTTGATGATGTAGAGCTGAATCCACATTCACTTCAGCAGAAATTGCCAATGACACAAACTGAGCAGTGGAGACAGCGGCAACTTTACAAAACATGAAAAAGGGAAGTGTGCCACAGTCTGCCACTAATTGTGGCAGACTGTGGCCTTAGTTTCTTCATTTAAAAAAGAGGATTGTTTTGTAATAACTAAAAATTCAAAACAACCCAAGTATCCATTGGCATATAAATGAACAAATAAATTATGGTATTTTCTTTTTTTTTTAACGTTTATTTATTTTTGAGACAGAGAGAGACAGAGCATGAACAGGGGAGGGTCAGAGAGAGGGAGACACAGAATCTGAAACAGGCTCCAGGCTCTGAGCTGTCAGCACAGAGCCCGACGTGGGGCTCGAACTCATGGACCGCGAGATCATGACCTGAGCCGAAGTCGGCCGCATAACCAACTGAGCCACCCAGGTGCCCCAAATTATGGTATTTTCATAAATGGAATATTACATAGCAAAGAAGATGAGGAATTTATACCCTCCTCACCCGAAAACAAACAAACAAACAAACAAACAAACAAACCACTTACCATGGATACTTCTAGTACATGTAATGCTGAGCTAATGAAAAAGAAGGCAATGATACATACATTACAACCTCATTTATATAAATGTATTGATATTTATATGGCAAAACTAAGTTATATTAAGGATGAATGCATCTCCAGCAAAATAGAAAGAAAATTGGGAAATTTTTATTAAAATAATGATAATGTTAAGAAAATCGTTTTTATTAGTGTAAGAACAGGGCTTTTATAGGGAATGGAGGAGAAGATAGAGGCTTCCCCGGTACAAACAAATATTCTATTTCTTGGGCTGAGTTATGTTCACTTTATAATCATTACATTAAATTATACACTTTATTTTGTTCACTCTCCTGTTAGCACATTTTGTTTATGATAAAATGTTGAGTTTTTTAAAGAAACGTACTCTTTTAAAGAAAAATTCACATAATATTAAACCTTCAGTTCTATTAAATTTAAGATCTATTGAAGGTCTAACATTTTATGAATCTATAAGTGCTTTGATAATTATTAGTTGCTTTGGTCAGTTTTATATATCAGATCATACAATACAAGCAAAAGCCTGTGTATACTATCTCTGTAGACATGCATATGTAATAGTTTTCATATTCTGCTATGGTAAATTTTCCCTCTTATACCTGTGGTTAAAAAAAAAAAAGAACCCCATTCAGCTGAATTCAGTCAAGAAATATAGTTTGTCTGACACACAAAATAGTGGCTTATGCAGTATTTAAATACTTTTTAATTTGTGACCAACATTCAAAGAATTGGGAAATCTCATGTAAAAAGATCCAGGTGGCTCTTGTGTTAAAACATTTTAGAGATGAGTCCAAACTAGAATCTTCTTCCCAGATGACAAGAAACTGCTCCCCTTTCAGCTGGGGGGACTTTCACCTCTCCAAATCTCTTGTCACTTGTCACTACGAGTGTCGGTTTCCATTCAACATTGTGGTAGAGTGTTGGTATAAATACCATTTTGTTTTTTGTTGTTTTTGTTTTGTTTTCATACACAGGTATTTGATCATTTGTTAACTTACTTTGTCTCCCTAGACATTTTAGTTGGGATCACTACCCCAACTTACGCTTGTGCCAATTCTGCCTGCTTTCATTAAATCATGGTTCTTACCGCTCTGCCTTTGGAGGAAAACCACCTATTTGTACGTTTTGGATAAATCATCTCATTTGTACATTTTGGATAAATGAGATTAGTGATTCTTCAACTGAAAAATAATCCATTTATTTAGAAACCTGTCTTTTCAATGTGCTGTAGAAAATAGGAGAATTAAGAAGTTTAAGCCTTCTTCAAAATTTTTTCTTAAAATATATCCTTACCATGGCAGATGTTTCTTTTTGAAAAACCATTAAAAAACAATGTTCTCCAAAGCTACCTGATTTAGTGAGAAGCTTTTGTGTTCCCTGCAGAGAGCTGAGCTCAAGTCTTCTATTCAGTTCTTAATCTTACAGCATTTATTCTCTTTCAAGACTTTCCAATTTGCCAATTCATTGGATTTTGTTTATCACCTTTTCTACAAAAGCCCATTTGTTCATTGACAGTTTTATTCTAAGTTAAGTCCAAAGTAGGGCTGATTAATGAATATTCAAACTGGCCCCAAGGGCTCTTGTTAGCTTGATAGTTCTATCGCATCAACCATATGTAAAATCTATCTTCCAGTTAAATGTGACTGCTTTTGCTATGTCAGAGATTATTTATTACTCTCTCCTCTATTAGTCTTGATTAACAGGAAGTTTTTGATTAAGCAAGGCCTTCTCATCTCTGACTGCTTTTACATCAAACATTCTTTTTCTTTGGATTTGACATATTAATGGTCTTACAGAAGTGCTATTTATTTGTTTCATGTTCCTTGTAAATTTGGTGCAAAATAAATGAAACTTTCTAAGCTGGACCAAGATCTTTTGTTATAGTATAGTATGACAAAAGAAAAATTCTGCATTTACAAAAGGTACTTTGATGTCTCCTTGTTGGCCAAACTAAGTAGCATGCTCTTGTTCAAATTATAGCAAATATAAAATCGGCTATTCTTAAAGGACTTTTATGGTACTTCTTCTGTGTCCACTGTAAAGGTCATTCATAATAAAAACAGTAGCTGATTTCATGCTATATGAATCAAGATGCAAGAAGAAAACTAAAATAAGCCTCAGTCTTAGTGTACAACAGATTTTACTTTCAACTTTATTTGTTCTCCATGCTTATTATTTACCAACCTTTCCCCTGAGCTTCTGCCTACTCCTCTCTCAACGTAGATGTCCAAGTGGAAAGTCAAATTTAACGTGTCTCAGACCCAGCTCTTAATTGCCTCCTAAACTTGCTTCTACACAGTCTTAAACGTCTCCATTTATGGCACGAGTATTTATACAGTTGCTCAGACCAAAGCTTTGTTACACAAAGATCTGTTGGACTCCTTTCTTTTGATTAGTTCATTAAAAAGTACTTTCAGTATATTTTACAACATTAACAATTCTCCCCAACTTTTCTGTTGTGCACTGAATGTTTGCATTTCTCCCACCTTCAAATTCAGATGATGAAGCCCTAACCCTTAATATGATGCTATTGACAGAGGAGGCTGTTAGGAGATCATTAGGGTTACATTGAGTTATAAGGGCAGGGATCTCATGATGGCCTTAAGAAGAAGAGATCTCTTTCTTTCTCTGCCAAGTGAGGACACAGTGAAAAGTCATCCTTCTAGATGCAAGCCAGGAAGAGAGCTCACTGGAACCTGACCAACCAGCACCCTGATCTCAGACTTCTACAGTAGAACTGCAAGGAAATAGATGTCTGTTGTTTAAACAAGTCCTATCTATGCTGTATTATGGCAACCCAAGCAGAGAGATTTCTTCTCATAATCCTTTAATCTATTTCTCTGTCATCTCTCATGTAGAACGCTACAGCAGCCTACTAAATTACTTTCCTGCTTCCCTTTTTTACCTTTTTGCAGTCATAATGGTATTTTCTAATATGTAACGCAATTCATGCTATTTCTCAGCTCTGTTGTCCTAGTGACTTCCCATTATGCTCAGCAGATAACCAAACTCGCTTTTCTATATGGACTTTTATGTTCTGGCTGTTCCTTCTCTGACCTCATCTTCTACCTCTGTCATGGTGCGTGTGTGGGCACACACAGTTGTACAGACATATGCATGAACACGCATCTTGCTCACTTACAATATCACTGGATTTCTTGCTGGCCCTCCAATTTACCAAGTTTATTTCTACCGGGGGCCTTTGCACTTGCTGCTTCCTCTACTGTTAAAACTATTTCCCTGGAATATTCATGAAACAGAATTTCTCCCTTTATTCCAGTACCTATTTAAAAGTTGCCTCTCTAAGAAGTCTTCCCTGACTACTTTATTAGAAATGACCCCATGTAGGCCCCACCCTTATTTTTTCCATACATGAATGCTGATTTAATTTCTTCAAAGCTTGTATTATTTCCTGGCATTATGGTATATGTATTTGCTTACTGTAAACTTGTTAAAGTATGAGATTTAGATTCTTTACTGAATTGCTAGGGCCTAGAGCAGTGCTTTACTGACACAGAAAGCGTCCTTAATGAATTTATTTTTAATAAAAGATTACATGGATCTTGGCAATCTATAAACCAATTATTAAAGTGCTCATAGTATGAACCAAGACCTTAAATGAAAATTAGATGGAAAATATAAACCTTCTTGCAATAGTGGTTTTAAAAACCCTCATTTGCTAATATACAGGATATTAAAACTCAGGTCTTTTATCCCAGATATGTGCAATCTGACATTTTGTTTTTCAAGAGAGAAATTGATTTAAAATCCAACTTATTCTGTTTAATGTATATTGTAGGTATGATGATAGCTGACATGTAATAAACACTTAGCATTTTCTGGCACTGTTAATAATTTACATGTATTTATATGTTAAATTGGGCTATTGTGAATATTTACCTGTATAATCTCATTTAATTCTCCTAAAGGTGCTAGGAGATTGGTATTATGTTTGTCACCATTTTTGAGGGGGAAGAAACTGAGGCATGTTGTATTAAACAATTTGACCTGGGACACACACACTCAGTGATAAAATAAAGAACTAATTCAATATATGCAATCTGACTCCAGTGTCCATAAGGTTAAACATTATGCCTACCTAGTAATCAACTAGAATAATTTACCAAAAGCAGTGTGAGACCCATAATCTTATTATCTTTCACTGGGTATTTGTTACTAGAATTTTTAGTAGCCTCATAACCACCATCTTTCTGTTATTAAACAGAATCAGATGAATATATTTCTACAACCTAAATTCACTTATTTCGATTACTATTTTGATGAAATAACAGTCAAAGCAATATAATCACAAATCTTTAGACCAATTAATAATATAATGGATTGTTAGATTGTTAGACAATATAATTAAAAAGGGAAGGTGCATACAGAGAGAACTTTTGACGTTCAGCCAGCGAGCATTGCTTAAAACACCCACCATGTTTTAGTCTCTGGAGATACCATACTTTCTTCTGTGGATGAATTCCCATTTAGTAAAGACACAAGTTACATTGATAGGTAACCTCAATAAATTCAGTCTAACTAGAATCCCAGTGAAGACCCAAAACATGGAGTACCCTCTAAATTATGCTAAAAACATTAAAGTACAAAAAGGAAGTATTAGAATTATTGTTGACATTTACTTTGACAATATCATTTTACATCTGGGAGGGAAATGTTAGAAATGCCATTTATTTTAATTTCTAATATGATTTAAAAATTTCTATTTTTGACATCTGTTGTATGATTACATGTGACACACTATATTAGAGGGTACTTATGTAAACATTTTGAATGATATCGATGCACATTAAAAAAATTTTAAGTACTGTATTCGCTCTGGAGAAACATACCGTTTTAAGCAATAGAGCTCCAGAGGAATATTGAAGTTTTAGACAGATTACTCCAGAGTGAATGTGATGTCAAGGGCACTGCTGGAAGCTATTGTATCATTGTAGCAGAGAGATAATGAACACCTTAACTAGGAAACTGGTAGGGAAAGGATTTGACAATTATATTATATGTAAATTGGCAAGATTTGGGGTCTTGTTAAATATAATACAGTGATGAGGATGGAAGATTCAAGAATGAATCTGGAATGAAATTCCAGATTTCAAATTTACAAAATTGGGGAGAAATCAGAAATATGAAGCAAATAGGGAGTACAAAGAAGAAAAACTCTAGGAAGGAAGGGTTATAAGCTCATTTTAGGCACAATGATTTTGAGCGTCCTTTGGACTCTTCAGTTTTAGGATGTGTGAAATTTAGGGACAAAGTCTATTTTGCAAATGTGTATTTGGTAGTCATTAGCACAGATAGAGAGTAGATGGAATCGCCTAGGCGGAACAGTGGTTCAAGCTATGTTTCTTAGAAGCATCTGTATTAAGGACGAAGGAAGAAGGAAATAGCCTTGGAGAAAGTGAAAGAACAAGGAGTCAAATAGCGTGAGTAGAATAATTGTGCTTGTAAGTTCTTTCCATGGAGCAGAGAGTTCTACTTAACATCCTTTGAGTACTCTGCCCCTGGTGTCAGGCTATTCCTATAATGGAAATGCAGTCATCGGGCTCTCTTTTTCTGGCACCATTAAACATTCAACATACAAACCCATGTTGCCCACTACTATATAGAAAGGAAAGGTCAGGTTTCCTCCAGTGCTAGGGGTTTATGGCTCATAAGGAAATAGATAAGATTAGGAAACCATGTCAGCATCCTTCAGAGAAGATTGAAAGATAGCTCATAGGCATATGGCAGTGTTTAAATATTGCTCATGCAACTCCTAAAATAATTTTGAAAATGTATGTATCCTCTCCTCTCATTTGAAATTGACACTTTAAAATTTATTACAAGTCTAAATATTTGCAAAGAATATACTATCTGGATATTTTCATTGCATACGTGATCTACATCTAAACATTAGAGCGGTAGTGTAGCTCTTTCAGTCTGCAAACAACATCAGGGCATGCAGCACTCATTGTCAAACTCAACAGCAAATTAGATGACCTTATATCAGAAAAGGTCAAATTTCTTTTGTTGTTGTTGTTCAAATGAATAAGTTAATAAATCTCCTTGTATTAACCGGTAGGTGTTCTGAATTCTAATTCTAAGGTAGATTATTCAAAGCACCTCTAGATAAAGTATGAATGTTTCCCTGATGTTTTGCTCCCATGGGTCTCACTCTTAGCAGCTTTATACTGCAGGGCAATGAATTGTGGAAGATGGTGACAGGTTTGCCTTTCTTTTGTAAAGATGGGAAAATGATATTTTAAAGGGGGAGTTGGAAAAATTTCTGAAAACGCAGACACATTCTTAGCCAAGTTAATCTTTGGAAAGCATGCATTCAGAGAAATTGAGGATCTGGAAACCAGTTGCCCTAAATTTATCCATGCCTGTATAGCACCTGTTCAGTCTTGTTTCTCTGCATGGTACCCCACTCCAGGGGACTCAGCTATAGTCATCCAAGAGAAACAGCAGTGGCCAGTATCCTGCTTTGTTCCCCCATCTCCACATTCTTTCTGTCTGCTACTTCTTCCTCTGCTACTGCACAACCCATCTTCTTCCTCTGGATCATCTTCACTCTAATCAGTATGATGGGGTTGAGTTATGAGGTAGGCTATTGCTGAATTTGGTCTGCCCCCCGCCCCACAAATTCATCCCATTGAAGCCCTAACCTCCAATGTAGCTCTTTGGAGATAGAACCTGTGAGGAGGTAGCAACAGCTAAATGGGGTTATAACAGTTAGGTCCCACTCTGACAGAGCTAGTGCTTTAAGGGAGAAGAAGAGACACCAGAACTCTCTATCTATCCCTCTGTCATGTGAGGACAGGGCAAACAAGCAGACAGAGAAAGCTCTCACCAGGATCCGATCATGTTAATTGCCTCAATCTCAGACTTTTAACCTCGAGAACTGTGAGGAAATAATTTTCTGTTGTTCAAGCCTACTCTCTAGTATTGTGTCATGGCAGCCTGAGAAGCATAATCCAGATTTTGGTACTAAGAATTGGGTTGCTGCTGTAACAAATACCTAAAAATGTGGAAGCAGCTTTGCGACTGGATAATGGGTAGAGGTTGGGGGAGTTTTGAGGTGTACGTTAGAAATAGTGAAATTAAGGCTGATTCTGGCAAGGAAGCAGAGAGAAAAGAGGAGAGCTAGAGAGAAAGCCTCCATATTCTTGGAGAATACGTAAATAACCACAAATAGAATGTTGGTAGAAATATGAGAGTAAAATTTCATTATGGTGAGGTTGCAGATGGCAATGAGGAACATGTTATTAGAAATGAGATGAAAGGTAATCTTATAAAATGGCAAAGAAATTGCCTATACTGTGTTCTAGTGTTTTGTGAGAATAGAAATTGGGAGTGATGAAATTGTATATTTAGCTCAGAAGACTTTTAAGCCAAGTGTTGAAGGAATGGCTTGGTTTCTCCTGATGGCTTATGGCAAAATGTAAGACGGGAGAGATGAATTGAAGAAGGAATCCTTAGGAGGAACCAGAACTTGAAGACTTGGAAAATTGTCAACCTATCGATGTTGCAAAAAGTAAGGAAGCTTCTTCTGGAGAGAACATCAATGTTGCTGTTGGAGAATCGCTTCATTATGAGGGTTACGCATGATGTCAAGCAGACACCTAAACAGAATTGGGAAATTGAGATGGGATTATACCAGCAAAGACACTGCCAGCTTGAACTGTGAAGTGGACAGAGAAAGTGGGATGAAATGAGGGAAGGCTGGTGGACTTCTTGGATTCTACAAGTGTGGACTATAAAACTATTAGGTTGCAAATGTGAGTTATTCTTGTCAAAAAGAGAATAACCTCAAAGGCAATTTAGAGATCACCAGGGCCTCAGTGTCACAGCTCTGTCTGCTGGAGCCTTGAGGATGGGCGCCCACCCAGCAGAGTCTTGAGGGTGGAAAATTAACTTTGGGTTTTAAGAGGCCCAGTCTACAGGATTGTGTTATGGCAGCCTGAGAAGATGAATTCAGCCATGTAATGTGCAGGCCAGGGTCAGGGACATTATCTGAAATGCCTCATTAAGACTATTATACCCATCTCCCTTTTCTTAGGAATTCCTTTTTTACTATCAGGCATGCTATTTAGTACCTTTGTCACAGCTAAGTAGGCCAGACAGTCCCCCTCCCCTGCAGGGATTGTCTTGGCTAAAGATAGCCATCCTGCTGAAGACTCCTTCCTAGGGTAGCCCCCATGTGGTGACGGATTTATTTGGTGGTACGGGGTTCAGGGCAATTCTGAATGGTCATCTGAGCTTCAGAACTGATCATTAGTTGATACCTGTATTGAGATTACATTGCAGCTTGACCTCCCCTTCTACTTCCTCATCTGCCCTGCCATTTGATAATACTGGAGCACTGTCCTCAGAAACATGCCTTATGATGATCTCCACCTCAGAGTTTGCTTCCTGGATATCACAAAATTCAATGCACCGGCATCCAAATACTTTTTCCAAAAAAAAAAAAAAAATAATACTTTTTTAATGTGTATGCACGATAGGAGGCACCCAACCTGAGAAAAGACATACTACATTTTATTATAATTTTTTTCAATTTGTGTATGTCTTTCTATATTTCATGATGAGATTCTAGAGCACAAGAAGCATCCATAACTCACATATCTGTCTACAGCATTTAGGACTTTGTCAAGCCATAATAGTTCCTGGAAAATGTTTTTTTTTTTTTTTTTTTTCAACGTTTATTTATTTTTGCGACAGAGAGAGACAGAGCATGAACGGGGGAGGGGCAGAGAGAGAGGGAGACACAGAATCGGAAACAAGCTCCAGGCTCTGAGCCATCAGCCCAGAGCCCGACGCGGGGCTCGAACTCACGGACCGCGAGATCGTGACCTGGCTGAAGTCGGACGCTTAACCGACTGCGCCACCCAGGCGCCCCTGGAAAATGTTTTTTGAATAAACTCTGCAGGCATTTCATCATTTATCCAAACACAAGATTAACTCTAAGATAAAAATTAATAAAAAATTTTGCATAGTCGACCAAGGGCTTTAAGATGTATAACCTTTGCTTGAATTCTCTGAGTGCTATTTTATTTTTAATCTTTAATAAAAAGTTTTTGTCAAAGTACAAACAGAATTACACTGCAGATATGTTTGTGAAGTTGAGAGGGTATGTCAGCCCTAATATTCCCTACTTGAGGCAAGTGGTGTTTTGAATATATACATACTTAAACAGTATTAATAGCTGCATAATGTGACAGAATATGTATCTGTGGTACACATGTAGCATAATTGCATAAATCAAAGTTAAATAAATTAAGATACAAAACAAATAAGAAATAATACTTACTTTAATCTTTTCCTGAGAATGAAAAATTTGCAAAAGCATTTCCTAATTGGTCCAATTTGGAAATCTGAAATTCTTGAAGATTTGCTTTCTGCTTATGTAGGAAAGCAGACAGCATATCAAGTCAGGACTTGCAGCCTTGTTTTGCTAAGTGTAAGCAAGTGAACCATGAAATGTGATTAAATGCTATGTAAACACTTTTTCTACCTGAAAATTCTATTCTGTTATCTCAAATGAACCACTTCTAATCTCATGCCTGTGTGTTGAAATAAGACAGACAATCAAACTAAAGTGTAGATGATAATAAAGATACTGACTAGTGTCTCTGTTTGTGGTGGAACGTTATTAATATTTTCCAAATAGAAGCTGAACTGAAGTTATACTCATTTACACCCAGATTCACAGTCCTACATAAGATTTATTCTTTTTTTCATTTACTCAACAAATATTTATTGAGCACCTATGTTAAATCAGGCACTTTTTAGGTGTTTAGTGGTATATCTATGAACAAAACAAGTATCTCTGCTTTCATGGAGATTGTGTTCTTTGGTGATATGGTGAGCACAGTAAATATATAAAATATATTGTGGGTGACAAGGACTATGGATTTGAAAGGCATGGAACAAGGAAAGAAGATACTGAGATTGTCAGGAGTAGAAATTGTGGCTAGTTGCAATATTAAATAGGGTGATCGGGGTAGTCTTCATTAAGAAGCTGAGATATGAGCAGTGTTTAAAGAAATGAAGACGTTAGCCATGCTGGTGTGTGGGAAAGAGAACCGGGAGCAGAAGCAACATCTAGAGCAAAGTTGGAAAGGCTGGGATGTGTTTTGAAGGTTTAACGAAGTGTTAGGGCACCTGACTGGTTCAGTTGGAAGAGCATCCAACTCTTGAACTTGGGGTTGTGAGTTCAAGTCCCACATGGGGTGTAGGAGATTACTTAAATAAGTAAATCTTTTTAAAAAAAAATGAATAAAAAATAAAGTGTAAGGATGCAGTGTGGCTGAAGCAGGGTGACTAAGGAGAGAAGTTAAAAATCAAATGTGGGATGGTTGGTGATGAAACAGATCCTCTGTGGCTTTATGGGCCTTTCAAGAACTTTGAATTTTCCTCTGAATGAAATTGGGAGCCACTGGAAGACTTTGAGCAGATTTGAGGAGAGCAACAGTGTCCTCCTTGACTCTTCTAACAATCACCCTGGCTGCTGTGATATGAAGAGCCTACAAGTGTGAGTGGCAAGGGTAGAAGATTAAAGGATTAAGAGATAATTGGTGCTCAGAGATAATTGCTGGCAGGTGGCACTAGGTATTAGCAGGGGGAACGCATAGGGGTGATTGGCTTCGGGATATGCTGAAAAGATAGTGGGACAAGAGATTTCTGTTGGATTGGATATAGAATATGAGAGAAAATGAGGAATGTTGGCTCAGTCCAGATTTTGGGGTTTGAACAACAGGAAAGATGGACTTGGTGCCAAGTTGGGATGCAGTGGTGGAACAGGTTGTGGGTTGGCAGACTGGTTCATGATAAAACCTAAAGTGTTTAAGGTACATCTAAAGAGAAATGCCAAGTAGGCACTTGGTATATAAGACTGGGGCTCATGAATGTTGATGTAGGCTGGATATATATGTGTGATATGTTTTTGGGCATATATGTATTATTCAAAATCTTGAAAAAGAATAGGTTACTAGGGGAGGGAGTGTAAGTAGAGCAGTGAAGAGAACACGGACGGCACAGCTAGGGGCTTTAACATTCAAAGGAAGGTGAAAAGTAGAGAAGCAAGTGCATTAAGCTGAGAAGGAAAAACTAATGAGGTGGGAGGAAAACCAAGGGAGTGTGTTTTCCTTGAAGTCAAACGAACACAGGGTATCCGAGGAAAACATGATTAGTTATGTAAAATCTTGCTAGCAAATCACTTAAGAAGATGTCTGAAATTGACTATTTAATTTAGCAACAAGGAAATAATTGGTAACTTGCTCAAAGCAGGTTAGTAGGTGTGGTGGGAGTGAAGCCACAGGGAAGTGGGTTTAGGGCAGACACACAAGCATTGGAAACCTTAAGTCTGGTCAAATTTTCAGACTATTTTGCCAATAGGGAGCAAGAAATTGGATGGAAGCTGATAGAAGAAGTGGATCAAGACAATTTTTTGTGGGGTGCCTGGCTGGTTGAGTGTGTGACTCTTGAGCTCTGCTCAGGTCATGAGCTCAGGTCATGATCTCACAGTTCATGGGATTGAGCCCCACATCAGGCTGTCAGTGTGGAGCCTGCTTGGGGTCTCTCTCCCTCTTTCTCTGTCTCTCCCCTGCTCATGCATGCATGCTCTCCTACTCTCTCTTTCTCTCTCTCTCAAAATAAATAAACTTTGGGAAAAAGACAAGTGTTTGTTGTTTTTGTTTTAAGTCTTTTGTTTTGCTCTGCTTTTGTGTATGTGTTTCAGAGAGGGAAAGTGATAGCATGTTTCTGTGGCAGTCGGAATTATCAGTAGAGAGTTATCAGTAGAGAATAATGGCAGAGAGTGTGGGGGGGGCATCTGTGCTCCTTTGGTAGAGCGAGTTCAGAAATCCTTCTCCTCAGTAAAAGAGCAACATGACTGTTGAAAATTATAAAATTTTAATAAAAGGACCAATGATCATTTAAAGTCTCCATACATTGTTCTGGAAGGTAGCTGTTGCGGAGCAAGAATTCCTGTCCCCTTCAAGGACCTTGTAGCCAGACCAAGAATCAAATTGACATGAGACAAGTTAACAGGACAAAATCATATTTAATAGTGTGTGTACAGGGAATCCACACAAACATGGAAATTCCAGAGACAGTTAGGCCAAATGATGTATATAGACCTTTCTGAATGAAGAAGAGGGTAGGGAGACTGGGTCTTCAAAGGGAAGGGGTGCATTCACAGGAAGAGTGAATAAGAATAAATGTTTGGCAAACACATGTTTGCAGGGCCACTCAGAAACAATGAGACATAGAAGACTTTGATCAAACAGGTCTTGCTAGGTTCCTCCCCGTCTACTGTACCTAGTTCACAGTATAATATACATCTATGGTGACAGCTGTCTTCCTGGAGCAGGTCTTCTATCTGTTATTTTAGGTAGTTGTGGAGGAGGCAAAGAGTTTTTCTGGAATCTGCTGGGTTTTTATTGCTTTATTGCTTTTTAGCTCAAAAGACTCTTCATGCCAATGTGGCCTGTCTTGGGGCTGTCTGCCCTTGGCCCTCAACAGAATGCAAACAGTACAGAAATGTTAATTCAAAAAACTCTACTAAATTTCAAAAAGAGCAGTCAGAGTTGATGCCTATATTATACTGTGCTCGGGCTGCCATAACAAAATATCACAGTAAGGGCGTTTTATTTTTTTTTATTTTATTTTTATTTTTTTTAATGTTTTATTTGTTTTTGAGACAGAGAGAGACAGAGCATGAACAGGGGAGGGGCAGAGAGAGAGAGGGAGACACAGAATCCGAAACAGGCTCCAGGCTCTGAGCTGTCAGCACAGAGCCTGATGCGGGGCTCAAACTCACAGACCGAGAGATCATGACCTGAGCCAAAGTCGGACGCTCAACTGACTGAGCCACCCAGGCGCCCCAGTCAGGGCGTTTTAAGCAGGAGGGGGTATTTCCTTGGGTGACATTAAGATGAGGCCTTTACCTCCATCATACAAGGCAAATGACAGAAAACCAGGAAGAGCCCTCTTTAGATCACAGTTCATTCTGGACGTCAGGAAGACGTCAAGGTTGCACTAGGCTGCAATGCCTCACGAATAAGCAGAACATGATAGGAGGGGACTTTAAAACACTTCCCAAGCCTCACATAGACGCATCAACAAAAAGCAGGAGTCTCAAGGCTTAAAAACAACTTCTGACAAAGCACTGAACAATTAACAACTGGCCCAGGGGTAGCTTCTAAGAAGCGAGGCTTAAAAATTAAGTCACGTTCATCTCTGGAAAATTCTGGAAAACTGTGCATGCCCAGTGCTGCATACGCTCAGAAATGATGCCATGAACTGAGCTGCCAGGTGTTGACGTAGTTGGTTAAGACAAGTCAAAATGAAAATAATGATGAAGGCTTTATTCACTTATTGCAATATTATAAACAAGAGGCCAGAAAGAAGATGCCAGCTCCAGAATGTTTCGTTGTTCCCCATGGAATAAACAGATATATTAGCACAAATGAGGGGAATCATCTCACCACCAAGAGACCTCAAACAAAAAGTTCCTACCCTTTCATGAACTCTAAGGCAGCAGGGCAGGGAGGGGGGATGCCTAGGAGTAGAAAAGTGCTGAATTCTGAGTCAGAGTAGAACAAGGTAGCTTCAAGGTTTCTCCTCTTCCCCCTGATAAGGAGGTCTGGGGAGGGACACTGGGGAAGGGAACCCCATAAAGAGTCCGAATGGAGGCACCTGGAGTAGGAATGCAGTTATGCATGAAAGCATGCTAGCCAGGGGTCCTGGAGTCCCTGACTACAACTCGCCTTCCAAACTGGCCTACACTGGCTCCTCCAAATTTGGTCTGGAGAGGGCAACTTTCCTCCATGAGGCTTGCTGGGTGAAGTCTTTTAGTTGCTTATCCTTGGCCTTAAGGATCACACATAGGTTTTTGGCCAGGAGCCAAACTCCTTGGCAATCAATAAAGGGGATTATCAATCTACCAGCCACTGGTCCCTTACTGAAAGAAGAGGAAAAAAATGTAAATGCTGACTGATGAGAGCCACCTTCAAGACATCCATCTGTACATCCATCTATTCATCCATCCATCCAGTAAAGATCCAGAATCTAACTTGCTAAGGGGGTGTTGAGCACCACCTTTCACACATTAGTGGCTTATGATAACCCAAGGGTAGCCCCTAAATAGCCAGGCTAAAAGAGAAAAAAAAAAAAAAAAGGAAAAATATATAAGCAGGAACATCTTTGGGAGTCTACACATGCTGGGAAAATAGATTTGCAAAATTAGCTTAGCCAGATCAGTAATTGACATCCCTCCCCAAAAAAATACAACAACAAAAAACCAAGTGCCCAAACAGACAACAATAAGAGACTCTGTGCTGAGAGGGAGGAGTAACTATATTTGCTGTATTATTTTAAATGTCTAGGTTTTTAAGAAATGAAATATTCAAGGAAACAGCATATGTAAGAACAAAAGCAGGTGATAGAAACTACCATGGAAAGGGAACACTTGGTGGACTTAACAGACAAAGATTTCAAGGCAACTATTATAAATACATTCTACATATGTTCAAAGAAATAAAAGAGACATGCTTAAAGACGGGGCTCCTGGGTAGCTCAGTCAGTTAAGCGTCCAACTCTTGATTTAGCCTCAGGTCATGAACTCATGGTTTGTGGGTTCAGGCTCCATGTCCAGCTCTGCACTGACAGCACAGAGCCTGCTTGGGATTTTCTCTCTCTCTCTCTCTCTCTCTCTGCCCCTCCTCTACTGGCAATTTCTCCTGTGTGATGACAATGTTTCATTGTATCAATAATGAAATAGAAATTATTTGAATACATAAAAATAGAGAACAAAATTAATAAAAAGAACAAGATGGAAAAGGAGTTGAAAATATAATAACAATGACACCTGGGTGGCTCAGTCAGTTGAGCGTCTGACTTCGGCTCAGATCATGATCTCATGGTTCGTGAATTCAAGCTCCGAGTCAGGCTCTGTACTGACAGCTCAGAGTCTGGAGCCTGCTTCAGATTCTCTGTCTCCCTCTTTCTCTGCCCCTCCCCCACTCATGCTCACTCGTTCTCTCTCTCTCTCAAAAATAAATAAGCATTTTAAAAAATTAAGAAAAATATAATAACACATGAAAAATTCAGTAAAAGTGTCTAGCTATAAATTTCATTACAAGAAAGAGCCTGCAAACTTGAAAATCAATCCATTGAGATAATGCAGTCTGAAGAAGGAAGGGGGAAAAGTTTGAGGAAAAATGAACAGTATCAGATAAATGTTAGGGACCCTTAAACATACCAACATAATGGAAATTCCGTAAGAAGTGGGTAGAGAGAAAAATAAAAAAAAAAAAATTAGAAGAAATAATGACCAAAGAGAGGGGAGTATAGGATAATTACCCTTAAGGTCCCTTGAGAATTGTGAGTTTAAAGTGGACGTGGTCAGTATGGTTGCGTGTTATTTTCCAGCAATATTTAGTTATGTGATCTGGTTGTGGAATGGGGAAAGAGCTGGACTGAACCAGAGATGCAGCTGTGCCAAGCAAGCAGGAAAAAGAGAGGGGGGTAAAGGAGGTAAGGATGGTATACAAGAGTGATTATGACAGACCATGGAATTCAAACTGGGTAAGGAGAGAAGGAAGTGTATCAAGAGACAGACAAAAATAATTGCACCAATGACTTGGAGGTCATGCACCAGATGGATCTGAGGTATCCATCAGTGGAAGGTACTCATTATGCTGTGATTATGTATATCACATAATCACAGTTCCATGCATAGGTTCCAGTGAGTGGTAATGACACGGTCTAAGATTTGACATTGGAAGGAATAATGGAGGGAGATATCCTTGGAATGGAAGCATTTATGAAATTAAAAATACAGGGTATTGGAAAAAATTATGTGCATGTATATACTACAAGTCAGGCATTTCTAATGGACAGAGTAGGAGTAAACCAGGAACTAAAATTTTTGAGAAACACATAGGAATGATTCTGTGGGTAAGTAGCTGACAGCAATGATGTATTTTTTTTTTCCAGCAGGTGACTCCTGAGTCCTATTAGGACCATTTAAGTCAGATCATGTTAATGTTCCTTTTTCCTTCAGGCTGTGTGCTTAAAATGTAACTTCTTCAACTGGAATGGTAATTCTCACTGCCTAGCATAATGTGGTTCCTTTGGCTTCAACCATGTAGAGTTGACCTCTGTATGTAGTCTCATTCCCTTTGGCTTGAACGTTGCCATGACTCTTGGCATATTTTTGTTAGTTCTACAATATTTCCTGTGCAAGGTTAATCTATATTTTTTAATCTATTCTTTACCTTAAATTCTTATTTCCATCTTGAATTGTTTTACTGATGTATTAGCCCAGTTCTTAACTACATGCTTCATTCCATTTAAAAATAACTGTTTTGGGGTGCCTGGGTGGTTCAGTAGGTTAAGCCTCCGACTTTGGCTCAGGTCATGATTTCATGGTTTGTGGTTTCAAGCCCTGCATCGGGCTCTTGTGCTGACAGCTCAGAGCCTGGAGCCTGCTTCAGATTCTGTGTCTCCCTCTCTCTCTGCTTCTCCCTAGCTTGCACTCTGTCTCTCTCTCTGACTCTCTCTATATATCAAAAAATAAACATTAAAAAAATTATATATATATAAATATATATAAAAATATACATATATACATATACATATACAAAATATACATATATATGTATATATATAACAGAATAACCTGTTTTATTAAGGGATTAAGGGATTAAGGGATTAAGCTATCTCACAGATAAATTAGTAGGCTTACAAAACCAAGACCCTAAACTAAGCTTCTGGGACAGCCCCATGCTGGGTAGAACTGGTCTGCATGGATACAACTGCCTCTACATGGCTGGAGAGCTACAGAAGCAGAAGCATCATCACAGATGATGTCTCAAAAAGTAGTCAGGAAACTGATTAATCTGCATGCTGCTTCTGCCAGCCCAAAGATCATCTTTTACTTTATCAAATGATTCAGCTCTGATTGGAGATCTTCCACAAGGATATCTAATTGGTGAAATTCTATCTGATTCCCTTGCTGCAAGGGATTCTGGGAATTGTGGTTTTTGCTTCCTATCCCCTGCAAGCTGGACTATTGTTAAGGTAGATATTGAGAGTGTTAAAATCCAGTATCCAGTGTCAGCCAGATGTAGAGTTTTGGCTTTTAATGAAATTTGAAATACAGTATGAGGATTAAATACACTAACCAAATTTGATCATGATAAAGACTTTATGCATATAATTCACCCAAATCTTGCTGTGCTAAAGCCTAGCATCTTTTAAAGAGAGTTTTAGAAAGAAAACCTTTAAAGATGTCTGCTTCTAGCAGAAATGAAAACTCTAGCCTTGCTCAACTTCAAAGGGCTAGTGAGAGTAATTTTATCATGATTCACTATCATCACTCACAGTATTTGATTTGGTTAATTAACCATCCCATTTCATTCTTTCATGATTTGGATCCTATCTGAAATAAATAACAGGAGTTAGAAAGAGAGGGAAATTGTCTGCTTTATTATAGGTGCAGAACTGGATTAGAAAATATAGCTTGGGCTTCAAACCAAATCTTTTTCCTTTTTCTTTTTCCCCTCCATAGAATTTGTACAAAAATATTACCTTTAGAGCAGCTGAATAACTAAAAATTTTACTGCATAAGGCATAGCTTGTTCTTTTTGGTTTATTGCACGGAAAATGCAAGATTGGTGAGCAGAATGCATAGGGCTCACAGGCAGGTGGTTTCTAAAACCGAGATCCAGGAGTGGCAGATTGACAAAGACAGAGAAACAACACATGAGCATGTAAGTTCAGGACATTAACCTTCTCAATTCAAGATCACGAGGAAATAGATTGCAGACTCTTATCATCTCACCAATCAGATCTCTCCTACCAAAGGAAGAAGCTAATGAGTGGTAGGGAGGAGTGAAAAACTCCAGCCTTGAAATTTATGGAGTCCTTCCAATTTATTCTGCTGATTAGTCACATGGTTGTGCATTATATTAGAAAATCCTTCAAATATAAAGATGTTCTGCTCCCCAAGTATTTGCAAAAAACCCCAGAGATTTAATGGAGATAGTATTTTTCATCTTTGCAAAAGAAAGGAAAAATGCATGTTAGTCTTACCTTTGAGCAGCAAATAACAACAAGCAGACTGCTGTCATTTTAATAACTGTGTATTTTTGCAGATTTCATTAAATGCCTATAAGATGACTATTTAATGTTTTAAATCTCTAATGTTTTTATAAAACAATGAGGAGTGATTTTCAAAGATGCTTATGAGGTCTCTTCTTAACCTCATTAAAACAATGGAGTTAAGTGACTTTACATTTTTCTCCTTAGTGCAAAGGGAATTCAATTTTCAAGTGAGAACCCACAGTGATACCAGAGATCCTTTTTCCCTTTCTTGCTTCCATTTAGTTTGGCTTGATATGAATCCAGAACGAAGGAAAAGAAAACAAATCTATGCTAACAACTGCATAGTTACAGAACAATTAGTTTACATAATCCCAATATATCAGAAGAATATATCACAAAAACAATACTGATTAAATCATCTCAGATTCAGTAGGGCAGCATAAAAATGCAGACCATCATCGGGGAAATGGTTGTTGATCATGAAAATGCACCTAGAATCTTAAAATGATGACAAATTTCTTTCATGATTCGTCAGACACTCAAGAGGAATTAAAACACAAATAGGCTGAAGGACAGGGTTTCAGTATGACAATATTAAAAGTCAGCCAAGGGGGCAAAAGTTTCCTCGCATACTTGAATTGTCTACATGAAATCTCTCAAGAAAGTCCATAGATCCATTGCTAGTACATTTTATGTAAGTTTTGAAAACAAATAGTGATTTTTACTTAGCAGAGTTTCTGTTTTATACACTGATTTTTCTGATTTTTACAACAATATTTCATGATATTTCCTATGTTGGCTTTTTAAAAAAATTGATTTTATCAATATGATATTTGTTTGAATAAGTGATTAACATTTTAAATGCAGTTAAATCAGGTATTTTTCCTATATGATATCAAGCAACTCATAAAGATTTTTTTTTCTCAATTTCACTGTTTAGTTGACCAATGGTTTGGTGATAATATTGACAAAATAAATGACAGAAAGAATTCCACTATGTATTTCTGGGTCTTTAATTTTTTTTCCTTAAAAAGCAAACACAAAACAACACCATAATAATTGTTACCATAATCTGTACTTTCAATTGAAATAGTTCAGTTGAATAGATTTCTAGTTGAATAGAAATCTAGTTGAATAGATTTCTTTCTATATGACTAAGATAAAGTTTATTTTTTCTTCTCTTATGTCATATGAAAATAGCTATGCAAATGTTCAGCAAATTTCAAGAGAAGTTTTGGTATGGTCTGAAATATATAGGCCACACAAAAAATTCATGCATGAGTGCCTCATCGATAATCATTTTGAGAACAGCTAAAACAGAGCAATGATTCTTACCTAAACTGAAGTGTAATTGGGATAATCTGATAAAATATATATATACCTAATTATAGCTGATCAAATATATCTATATATAACTATTTATCTATATCTATATATCTACATATTTTTTTCTATTATTTTTCATGGTCCAGGAAGACAACCCCTCGCTCCCCTACCCAAGTCATTTTCTGTTTGTTCAAATGGCTTTAATTTTCCTTTTAGCACTTACATTACCTGACCTTATAATGTATGTTTATTTTTAAAAATTTTTCTTAAATCCCCATAGTCTGGAACAGACGTTAGCATTTAATATGCATTAAATGAATATTTGTTGAATAAATAAAGACGGGGAGAGAGTAAATCAGCATTGCTTTAAAATCTGAGCTCCAAATAAAAAACCACGAGGGAAGCAGGAATTACAGGTGTTTATGTACCATTGAGCTTCTTTGTATACTCTCAATTCTGCTTAGTTGTTTTCTTGGGCAATTAAGTTTAATGATGATTAATGGTTCCTTTATGAAATCCGGGGGGGGGGGGCGGGTGGTGGTGTAGGGGGAGATAGTCTAAAATGAATTAAACTACTGATATTATATAAAATAATATTTTGTAATGTTTTAACCATTAATTGCCTCTGAAGGCAATATTGAATATAATGGAATAATTACAAGTTTGTTTTTTTTTTTTTAATTTTTTAACGTTTTTTTTATTTATTTTTGAGACAGAGAGAGACAGAGCATGAGCGGGGGAGGGACAGAGAGAGAGGGAGACACAGAATCGGAAACAGGCTCCAGGCTCTGAGCCATCAGCCCAGAGCCCGACGTGGGGCTCGAACCCACGGACCGTGAGATCGTGACCTGGCTGAAGTCGGACACTTAACCGACTGCGCCACCCAGGCGCCCCTGGAATAATTACAAGTTTTGATGCCAGATAAAACTAGATTGAAATCTTAATTAACTTTATTTTGTTATCACCAAAAATGTATAAAAAGAGCAGCCAGCCTGCATTTTTATGATAGAAGTGAAGAGAAAAAGGAGTCTAAAAATGAGATTTTTTTTTTTTTTAGCCAGAAAAAATATTATGTCTGGAAGAATTTGAAAACAAATTCAGTGGTAGCTTGAATTTTTTAAATGCTAATTGTCCCTGATAATCTCTAAGGGGAAAGGGGAGAAAGCTGGCTGTGAAATTCTTCATGTCTGTAAAACTTGTCTTCCTGGAACATGGAAAATGATAGAAAAAAATTAAAAGGGCTTTTGAATAATGAAATGAGTGAGAAAGAAACATGGGACCTTGTTGAAAATAAGATTATAATAGGAAATGGGAAGCATGTGCTAATGTGTTTATATTTGCAAGTTTAGTATTTTCTTAGTACATGACTATTGTGAATTCCAGCTCTCCACCAGAGTTCCTGTGTGGGATATTCCCAGAGATGGTTCAAGTACAGAGTATTTGAATTATAACAACAGATGTAACTTTTTGTTTTGGTACTGGGAAAAGGCAATTTAGACTTTTTTTTTTTTTTTTGCCAATGTTTATTTATTTTTGAGAGACAGAGCATGAGCGGGGATGGGCAGAGAGAGAGGGAGGCAGAATCTGAAACAGGCTGCAGGTTCTGAGCTGTCAGCACAGAACCCGACGTGGGGCTCAAACTCATGACCTGTGAGATCATGACCTGAGCTGAAGTCGTGTGCTTAACCAACTGAGCCACCCAGGTGTCCTGGTAAAAGGCAATTTAAAGTCTAGGTCTTCTCTATTTAAAAAAAAAAAAAAAAAAAGACTAGCATACTTAAGCAACTTCAGATATTTCTTATTGGAGGATGGCTTTAACAAATTGTTTTTATGGTAGTATCTACCTTAGGAGGAACATAATGAAGACTCTTATTTTTTTTTTTTTTAATTTTTTTTTTCCAACGTTTTTATTTATTTTTGGGACAGAGAGAGACAGAGCATGAACGGGGGAGGGTCAGAGAGAGAGGGAGACACAGAATCGGAAACAGGCTCCAGGCTCCGAGCCATCAGCCCAGAGCCTGATGCGGGGCTCGAACTCCCGGACCGCGAGATCGTGACCTGGCTGAAGTCGGACGCGCCACCCAGGCGCCCCTGAAGACTCTTATTTTAAAAAAAAAATTTTTGTTTATTTATTTTGAGAGAAAGAGAGAGAGAAAAAGGGGGGGAGGGGCAGAGAGAGAGGAGAGTGAGAATCCCAAGTAGGTTCTGCACTGTCAGCATGTAGCCTGACGTGGGGCTTGAACTCAGAAGCTGTGAGATCATGACCCCAGCGGAAATCAAGAGTAGGGTGCTTAACTGACAAAGCCACCCAGGTGCCTCAACACTCTTATTTTGATCAGGTGCAAGAGGAGACTGAACATAGGACAAAATACTACACAAGATGGAGTATAACAGAGGCTCCAAGACGACCCCCAAGAGGAAATTTGCTTAACTTTATTTAGTTGCATATTTTAAAAATATATTTGATTATAGAACTCATTTTCATAGAAAGCATTTTGGAAGATACTAATTTTTTAAGGAGCACAGCTTGGGAATTGAAACTATCATTATTAATAGCCCTTTATTGCAGTGCTTCTCAAACTTAAATATCCATATGAATCTCCTCAGAAACTTGTTAGAATGCAGATTCTGCTTCAGCATTTGTTGGAGGAGGGAATGAAATTCTCCTTTTCTAACCGGGTCCCTAGTGATGCCCAGGCTGCCCATCTGGAGTCTACATTTTGAGCAGCATGGGTCTGATGCATCGTGGTTCTTTAGTTTCCACAGAGATTATCGAGACACGGAAAGAGGTACACTTTTACATTAGTGGCTTCAGCCTCTTATGCTAATGAGGTAAAACAAATCGTTAGGATGGGAATCTTTTAATTTCAGCCTTGATTAGCATCAGGATAACAGAGAGAAGGTAAGACAGAAGATAGAGCCCCTCTCATACAGAAATTAACAAAAAGAGTAAGTAAAAAAAGACTCTTCCACAGCTCTGAGACCCCTCTCCTCCAGACCAGACATATGAAAAGGGAGATGTGGAAAGAGAAGGTTCCTGATAGGGCTGGTTTAAGATTGCTGCTGTACCTGTTCTATTCTGTCTTTCAATCTGTCTGTGTCTCTCTCTTTTTCTCTTCTTTCTTGTCTGGTCCCTTCTTTCTTTTTCTTTGTTTTTTGAGGTGTTATTCATATTGTTATAATCTTATTGGTATAAAAAAACTTCATACAGGCATATCTGGAAATATGTTCATATTATATTGCTATCCATTAATCTGTATCAATAACAAAATTATGTATTACTTTGATATTTGTTCATTGTGTTATGGAATTTTTTTAAGTTGTAGATATTACTTACAGAGGAGGAGTGAAGACAACAATACATATCTTAAAAACAAGAAGTTATTTTGGATGGCTGTTTGTGTATGTGTGTTTTCTCATTCAAGTGCTGAATAGATCCTGATTTTGTGCATTAAGCACAAACAAAAAATACAGAGACATAAGACCAAGACTTACTTTTGTATTCCAAATGGCAGAGCTTTTCTGCCTCTGGAGCTATCAGCTCTTCGTGAGCTGATACTATTATGTCTGTTCTGTCTGATTGCCCTTGGTGTTGGCACTAATTGATTGAGCATTTCCTGTGAACCGGAAATCATGCTGGTATTTTATGTATATTAATTTACATAGGCCTCACCCTTCCCCAATTTTTGCTGCAGGCATTTTTATCCCTGTTGAGATGAGTAAAATGAGGCTTGCCGTATGTTAGCAAGTCCAAGCCATACCTGGGTCATGTAGAGTAGTGAAACCAGACTTTGAACCCAGTGAGCGAACAAGCCTTGTACTTGTAGCAGCTATGACAAAGGAGAGTATAAACATTTGATATCTGCAAGGAGTCTGCTTCATCCTGCAAGTGAAATGTAAATTTGGTGGGGATTTGTTCTCTATTTACAATGGTATTGCAAACATTATACCATAGTTCTTCCTTTGCCCGTTATTTACAATAACTGCAATTTAATATCATCTCAAGAGGTAACATTAAACTATACAGAATCCCCAAGATTAAAGAAAAATATGCTTTGATTTTATTTCTAATTCTTTTTGGGGGATGAGAATTTGAACTGTTCTGAGTTTTATGGGTATCCTATATATGTTCATGGACATAAAATTAATTCCCTGTGTCTCAAGGGTAACACAGACATAAAAAGGCCAATTACAATTTTATGAATAGGAAATATAAGATCTGGGGCTTCGATTTTCTCTATTGTTGCATTCTAAATAACAGCACTATTTCTAGGGAATACTTACATCCTTTCTGACACAGAACAACTAGGAACTTTCATTAGAGAAAAATCAAAGCAGATGCAATGTGAGTCCCCATATAGTGCAAGTAATGTTAAAATAGATTCCAAACTGGTGTCTTGTTTTGATGAAAACTCAGAAGACAATTTGGAGACTGTTTGTCAGACTCTAGAGACGGAGGCACAGATGGAGTTCTGAATTAAGTGACTTTGTATTCTGAGATTTGAAATGAACTCCAGTCCCAACTGTATATTTCAATGATTGTGAACTAATTGGATGTGGTAATTGATTATTAAAGGATTTACATTCTTAAAATTATAAGGTTCATAAATAGTAATTTAAACATTTATAACAAAAGTCAAGATGTAAACTTCATCTTCATATTAATGTATGTAGACAGAATTGCATGAACCATATTTGGGTTTACAAAATATTCTGGGTTAGTGAATTTTCCGTAAAGCTGAAGAAAATTCCTTGAGATACCAAAAATTGAAATATTTTAACTAGTTAATACGTAAAAATAACAAAATTTAGTGCTGATTTCCCTGTTGCACCAAGCAGTTTCGAATTGAATGTTATTTAGACTTTTTTGCTTGACCAAAATACATCCTGAATGCTAATTCATTCAAGAAATGTTCATTTAATAACTACGTAATGCATACCTACAATGTGCCTGACTCTGTTCTTGTTATTTCGGCACAAAACACTGTTCTTGTTATATCGGCCTTTGGAGAGAGACAAACCTACATAATAAATTGATGTATATGCGAAAGTGTTCTGTATTGTAGGCCAAAAATATGGAGGGTCAAGGAGGCTAGAGGTCCCACCATAGGGTGGTCAGGAGAGGCCTTACTAAGCAGATAGTATTCAAAGGAGTTAGCCATCTCAAGCAGAAGGAATTGCAAAGGCTCTGAGGCAGGAGCAGATCAGGCTTGACCATGGCAAGCACACCAATGTGGCTGCAGAGGGGACATTGTTAGGAGAGAGGTAGGATCTCTCCTGGTTATGATCCAGCATTTGTGAAAAGTCCTCACCCACTTGCTGCAGAAGATGGAGGGAGACATTGCCTTTTGCTAAAATGTGAATGTTTGTTTGCTTCAAACTTACTTCTCTTGTGTTCTCATGAATACTGTAATTATGTGCAAGAATATTTACTCACAATTGGGCACCCAAAAGGCTCAGATCTGGTAGGGACTAAGGACGGAGAGGGTCAGTAAGGGAGCAGAGCAAGACCACCAGGCTGTGCTTCATCAAGGGTGTGCTGACACAAGGGCCACAAGTGAAGAGCAGCCACACCCAAGGTTACACCTTCCTCTGGAGAACCAAACGACATTTTCTCCTTTCTCGTGTGGCCTAACTCATCAGAGCATCATGCACTTTGTCCTTTATCACTCATTCAATTTCTGCTTGTACAAATCACTGTGATTGTCAAACTTCCAGAATGCAGGCTGAAGACCTACTCTGTGGCCGCAGTAGAGTAGGCATCTCCATTTCCTTCCCACTTCTTTTTTTTCGTAAATGAACATGTGTCAAATATTTTATTCAACTCATTAATTAATGAGACATCTAGTAGATGGTACAACCAATTCAAAGACTCTCGAGTACCACACATTGATAGTCAGATAGGGAATGCTGTAATTAATTTAACCTTCTCACTTTTGATTCTTGTGGGTTATCAGGTGCATCTAAAACCAAAGAGAAACTTAACTTTCTTTCCTATGCTAAAACAACTTGACATAAATAAACTATGTTTTCTTAGATTTCTACTTCGACTGCTAATATACCTCTTTTGTATTTTAGAAGAACAAAGACCCTCTTACATTTTCTTTGTGATTATAGTTCCCTTTTTACAAACCATTCTCTTCTAAATTACTGTAGGAATAGCTGACATTTAAGTACCTTCATGTTCGAAGACTGTGTCAGGCACTGTACAAACACTGTGTCCCTTCACCTACACAGTGTCCCCATGGGGTGAATGTTGCCAACACTCTCCTGCTTTTATATATTAGGAAAACAAGACCCCACAGTACCCATATGTTGCCCTAAGTCTTGGCAGGTAAGTGTCACATCTACAAATGGAGTCCACATTGCCAACTTTCTAAGGTTTTTTTCTACATCCCCAGAAACACCATCCTAAGCAGTTAACATGGGGTCTGGGGAGCTTCTGATATCCTCTGAACACTTTACCAAATGTGGATGAGGTGGTCCAGGCTAGGGGAAGTAGAGGAATGCTAAGAACATGGCTCCAGGCTGTGTCTTCTGCTTTGAACAAAAATATTTGGAGAATTGGAAATATAAGGTAAGGTAGGCAGGAACTTATAAAGATGAGTTAACGAGTTTGACTTGATTCTGTAAACTGTAGAGAATTAAAAAGGCTTTCAGGAGGAAAGTGACCTTGTTCATTAGCATAAATTTAAAATAAATAATATTGGAGCTCTTGTTCTAATTAAGATGGGAAACAGAACAGTGGCAAGCTGATGCCATTGTGCACACTAGGCATTCATTTTATCATGTGTAGTAATAGGCCCACTGGTGGCCACTTTGTCTATGATTGAAACTGATTAGGTTGCACATTTCTTGGCTATGCATATTTGTTCTTTCTCCATTTCATTGTAATGTTGAAGTGTATTTAGATTTCCCATAAATGAAGATGAAAAAATGTTGACATGTTCAATTCTCATTTTTCTTTCTTTTTTCTTTTCTTTTCCTTTCCTTTCCTTTCCTTTCCTTTCCTTTCCTTTCCTTTCCTTTCCTTTCCTTTCCTTTCCCTTCCCTTCCCTTCCCTTCCCTTCCCTTCCCTTCCCTTCCCTTCCCTTCCCTTCCCTTCCCTTCCCTTCCCTTCCCTTCTCTTGTCAATATGGAATGCCTCCTGAATTTGTGTGTCATCCTTGCACTGGGACCATGCTGGTCTTCCTTCCTTGTATCTTTTCAAATTTACTGTAGTGCTGTGGAAGTGAGCACACACATTTTTTTCTTTCAATGGTAAATTAATTCTATAGATCTACAAAGAAATCCTTGTTTTTCTCCTCATTCCTTCCCCAGGTTCTCTTGTGCATACCAGTTAAGTTATTTAGGAGAATAGAGGGAGTATGCATGCACACACATCCCGCCTCACCCTGATAAACTAGAAATTGCTAACTATCACATGGAGAGAGAACCCTGAACTCACAAATTAAAAATTTCTTCCATCTCTTTGGGCATGTGGGTGGCTCAGTCAGTTAAGTGTCTGACTATTGATTTTGGCTCATGTCATGATCTCAGTTTGTGGGATGGAACCCCGCATCGGGCTCTGCACTGAACAGTACAGAGCCTGATTGAGATTCTTTTTCTCCCTTTCTCTCTGCCCCTCCCTAGTTTGCACTGTCTTGATCTCTAAATAAATAAATAAATAAATAAATAAATATTAAAAAAATCTTCCATATCTTAGTGTATAGGTTAGAATAAAATATTATTTTATTTATATTTATTTATATATAGATTAATTTATACATAAATGTATTTATACATAGGTTATATTTAACTTATCATTGAATGTCTCTGTGTGTTTCTAAAATATTAAAGTTGATTGAATAACATGCCCCAGAAGAGAATTATATATTTTTGACACATGTTTTTCAAATCATATTTTACATGCTTTCAACCACCTTTATTACTTAAAAACCATGGTTTCTAAATCCTAGATGACTCCATTGGATAACATCAATGTAGTTAACTAATTTACCATACAAATTAGTTTTAAAATTTCTCTAATGATTCATTGGTTGTGAGCTGTCATTTTAGGGAAATAATTATAACTTACGTTTTTAAATTTTTGATAATTTACTAGCTTTTGATTGCCACTATAACAAATTACTGCAGATGTAGTTGTTTAATGTACCATTACAGTTCCAGAGACCAGAAATCTGCACTAGGTCTTCTGAGGCTAACATTAAAGGTTATGTTCCTTATGCAGTCTCTAAGGAAGATTCTGTTCCAGACTTTTCCAGCTTCTAGAGACTGCCTGTATTCTATCATCACAACTCCTCTGACTCTACTTTTTTTCCCCCCGCACTTATAAAGACCCATGGGATTACAATGAGCTCACCAGATAATCCAGATTAATCTTCTCATTTCAAAATTCTTTTCTTTTAAGTTTATTATTTATTTTGAGAGAGAGAGAAAGAGGGAGCATGAGGAGGGGAGGGACAGAGAGAGAGAGGGGAAGAGAGAGAGAGAATCTCAATGAGGGGCTTCATCTCACGAACCCTGAGATCATGACCTGAGCCGAAATCAAGAGTTGGATGTCCAACTGACTGAGCCACCCAGATGTCCCCTCATTTCAAAATTTTTAATGTAATCACGTCTGCACACTCCCTTTTACCACATAAGTTAACATACTCACCAGTTTTGAGGATTGGAGTATGGAAATCTGTAGAGAGAGGGAAGCTTTATTCTCTTTACCACAGTAGTGTTCTCTTTTTTATTTTTATCATTTGAGGCACAAAACTTTATCTGTAATTTTAGAAAGAAATATCCTGCACCAAATATAATAAGGATTAATTTTCCTCCAATATATTTTTATGTAACTCTATAACAATATTTTTAATTAAAAAAAGCTCATGATTCCATGCCATGCAAATTAAATTTGAATGATGCATGAATTTTGAGTTGCTAATTTTAATTTGCTTGTTTCTTTATTCTATTACCATAGTTTATGTAGTTTTTAAGACATAAAATGTAGCAATTTAGCTACTTTACTTTTCTAAAATGATGACAATGTTCTTGAGTTCATACCCTCTCCAACTCAGACAAGGAGGTATAATACTAGGTCACATCTAATAACACAGTTCCTAATTAACCTGATTAACCTGATTAACCTCAATTACCTAATATAAATTGATGCTTTTGCCAAGTTCCCTCCTGAGATCTCTTCCCAAGATTGATTAAAATTGACCACCAATTTTTTCCCATTCTTCCTACTGAGGTGGGCAGGCCATTGCCTCTTTCTTTGAACCTAAGTTGGCTCTGTGACTGGCTTTTTCAAATTGAATGCAATAGAAGTGATGCCAAGGGATTTTATGTCTAGGCATCAAGAGATTCATGGTTTCCATTACCCCCTTGGACCACTCCCTCCACGTGACAATTGAATCTTGGTTAGGGTCCTTTGGGATGGCCGGAAGACATTGACCACATTGCTTTCAGCAGTTAGCGTAGGATCTTTAATTTTTTATCTATAAACTTTATCATTTAGAGCTGTTTTAGGTTCACAGAAAAATTGAACAGGACGTACAGAAAGTTTTCATACACCCTCTGTCCCCCAACATGCACAACCTCCCCTACACTCAACATGTAACACCAGATATCACAGTTGTTACAATTGATGAATCTACACAGAAATGTCATTATCACCAAAATGCCGTAGTGTTACTTGAGATTGAGTTTTCAGGTTTTGATTCTCTTTTCACTGCAGGGATGGAAACAAATGTTGAGGTCTTCTGTTATCCCTATTAGAAAACCCTTGACTCTGATAACATTGCAATTTCTTGTGCTGTATCATGTTTTTCTAATTACCTTGCCTCTCTTCTTTTTTGTTCATCATGAACCTTTTTTTTTTATTCCCTTCTCCTAAAATCTAGTATTTTATGTAAGAACACTTGACCTTTGTTGTATGTGTTTTTTACTGAACTGCATTCTACTCCTTAGTATTCAGATTTAAGGAGCAACCATGCAAGGATTACTTATTATTTGGCTATAACTTCTAAGAATATGTTCATAGTTATATCAACTTAAAATGCCTCAGATGAGAAGACCAAAAAATAGTCTCAATGAGGAGGTACATCTGGAGGGTACATAAGAAGATTCACAGTCATTGCAGAAAGATCATCAATGCTATTACCACTCTGGATAAAAAGAAGAACATAGATATCAGTACAAATCAAACTGCCCAAAGGTGACAGATGTTTATAAGCTAAAGACATATGTATAGACATCTCTCTCTGAATGCATATGCTCTAATATTATTTTATATAAAAGGATATATGCTACATATGTTTTTGCTTCTAACTTTCTTTATTCACACAATAGTATAGCGTTGAGATTTTTCCACGTTAGTGTTTAATATCTTTTATAATGACTGTGTAGTTTTCATTTATAAAGGTGTACCATCATTTACATAGCCATGATGGATTGTTAAGGTATTTTCGTATTTTCATTGTTATAAATATATTTAGATGAGCATCTTTTTAACTATAAATTTGTTTACTACTGAGCATATGTGAAATATATTATCTTAGCTGTTAGACTCACTTTTGCTAGAGATATAAAGATTTATTTAAGTAAAGTTGATATAAGTTGCCCACTTTACAGATAGGATTTCTTTGTATTCACCTTGGATTTCATTATTTTTTTGGATTTCATTATTTTTATATTATAAATACATTTGATATAGGTCTAGAGTGAATAGACAGATCAATAGATTGATAGGTCAATAGACTGACTGATAAAAGAAAATAATTTTCATATGATTTTCCAGGTCTAATTCATATTCCTCAAGTCTATCATATACTGTCCCCTTATAAGAATCAAAGATGCCTGCAATAGTAAAACAAGAAAGAACTGATAGATTTTATGTAAATGTAAATACATGAATTATGGATTCAAAGGTAGTTATTATAGTAATAGTAGATGCTCTTTGTGCTGAATCCAATTTATTCTATCTTTAAAATTTGAAGTAACTATTAAAATAATTTTAGTTATCCTAAAATTAATTAAATAATAATTAAAATAATAATTATTTAATTATTATTATTGTTAATTATTATTATTATTTA
Organism: Lynx canadensis; assembly: GCF_007474595.2. Lineage (NCBI taxonomy): Eukaryota > Metazoa > Chordata > Mammalia > Carnivora > Felidae > Lynx > Lynx canadensis. The sequence continues at coordinate 64,225,186 of NC_044303.2, forward strand.
AATATTTAAATATATTTAATATTTAATTAAATTTAATTTTTTTAAATTAAATATTACTTAAATATAATTATTATTTAAATAATAATTAAAAATTATTTTAATTTTAGTTATCCTAAAATTATTTCATTTCTTTATTCTCACATGGAGTATAGAGAATGATAGTTTTCTTTAACCTGATTCTCCATTGCTTTACTTTTTGCCACGTAAGAGAAAACTCAGAGAAAAAACTAACATGATATTTTTCTAAAACCTCTTTAACCATAACTTAATTTGGGTTCTCATCAATAAAAGAAAGGATACAGAATTCTCAAAGCTCTTTTTGTCACTTTATAATACAGAAAAAGAAATGCATACATGAAAATAACTTTCTCATATGGCTATGAAGGAGCCATCTAGGATGGCAGCTTTTTATAATTTTGTTGTGACAGAAGTCACTGAACTTTGGATTAAAAAAAAGCGTAATTACAAACAATGCTTGTCAAGTGGCCATTGTCAATTAAAAGAAAGAGTTACAATTTGAGAATGGAAATTATTAAAGAAATAAGAAAAGTCATTACCTCCATATACCTTAAATTGTCACCAACCCTACTTAATTATTTGGCAGCTTTTAAAAGTATTTAGGAAGTCAATCATGTGTAACCTATTGATTGCAGCTATTCATAAGCAGTAGAAGCAAACTGCAAACTCTAGGTTAATTGTATTTGAATTGTAAGACATTGACCAGACCTACTGCAAAGAATAAAAGACATATCAGTTTCTCCCCAGGACATACGCCAGGGCTTGAAATAGGATGGGTTTGTATAGGTCTCTCTCGGTAACAGGGCTACTCTTCAGATAACGCAGAGCACTTTAGTCAATAGGAAAGGCAGAACCTATTGCTTTGGAGACGTGATTTCTCTTGGAAATGGCTGATAAATCACAATTACATAAACTGAGGGAAGACATAACAGATCTATCAGCTGCATAATAATTATCATGGCAGAAGAACCTATTGCATTCTCCAGGTTAGAACTAACAAGTTTTTCAGAGTGTGCAATAAATCAGTTTTGAAAATGCCAAGTCACATCAGGTGTACTAAGCTATTAAGTAGTATTGGTTTACAACAAAACCAGAAATTGAGTATAGAATTTGCTTTAGACACTTCATTTGCAAAGTATATAAGAAATGCTAACAGGTATGGCATATTTGCATATGCAACAATTTCATAAGCTCACTGGAAAAAAAAAATTCAAAGTGCAATGCAAAGTGGTATGATTTCCATTTTAAGGAAATAAAATCAGTTCATGAAATTAGTTTTAAAAGTTAATAATCACTCCTGTAATGGATCATAGTTTTAATATAATATAGAAATTATATTTTTTCTATATAATTAGATAAAAACATTCAATTTAAGCAAAGCCATTCAATTTACTGTGCTATAAACTAACTCCACGACCAAAGAAGATTCCCATCTTCTTGAGGAATGGGACTTTTTTGTTGTGTCAGTGAGAATTTCATTTTTTTCTGGTCTCAGTTTTCTACAGCTATCCCTCAGGATCCATTACTAAAAGTGAAAACTGAGCCTGCAGGTAAGACTGTGGACATTCACCCACTTTTACTTCTTTTAATTTATTTATGTGATACGTTGCATTCTGTTTCATTAAGGAGAAAAATTCTTTCTAAACAAACAAGCAAACAAACAATACTGTAGACTACAAGGTCTTTTTTATTCCTAGCCTCTATTCCATGTTGCTAAGAACAGCAAGAATTTATTTATCATTATTTCTTAACATGTTTTCAAGTTTTAATATCCGTGAAACCATGCTTCTGTCTTCATGTTTTAAGTTTTTTCACTTTATATGCTTTCTTACCTCTTAAAGATCAAGTAATGACATCAAAGAAACAAGGATAAGATGATTAGGAAAGGAACAGTTATGTATATATTTTTTTATTTACTGATTGGGGTTTATATACTCTGACCATTCTATAGGGCATTTTTTTTAGTTAATTATAACTGTTGTCTAGATAACTGATAATAAAATGGTAGATTTTTACTTGTAAGTAATGTACTTATATATCTTTTAGGACCTGTTTAGGGTACTAGATTATTAAACAATGTTGTAGCCCATTTGCTTTAGTTTAGTCCATACCCAATTTTTGGTTACTTATACATAACTCTGTAAAAATTTTCAAACATTTGTAAAAGAAAATCAGAGTGTATCTTTTATGCAAAGTCTGACTATAAAGGGATGTTGACATGTTTTAGTGGAGTAACAACCAAATATGCCTAATCCCACAAAATAATTACTACACAAAACTTCAATTTTATTTCAATGAAGTTGTTAGTATTTAAGACATCTTCCTTGAATTTGACATGTGTGTTTGCACATTATTTGAATATCCATATTGGTGGCAAATTTGTGGATGAGTTTGATTTTGTAAAATAGTAAACTCTCTAGTCCAGAGAACAATGTGGATTATTAAAATGCCTATTAACCTACTTGTGAAGGAGGAACTCTCCAATTCCATAATGGTTTGTCATCTGATTCTCAAAGCATGTTCCAAGGGGAATGAAAACATTTGTTTTGTTCTTTGTTGTTGAAGTACAGTAAAATGCACAGATCTTAGGCATGCAATTTGATGCTTTACAACAAATGCTAAATCTGTGTACTCCACATCCCTCATCATTCATTCAGCAAACATTTATTGAATACCAAGTGTGAACCCCTAGTTGCTAGAGATATGGTTATGAGTCAGATCAAATTATTACCCAGACGAATGGGTTTGTCATTAAGTGATATAGAGCCTCTTTAATATAAATATTTACAGGAAGGAGAAGTAGCAAGAGAGTGAATCACTTCTACTTGGGGAAGCAGATTTGGAAAGACTGCCTATCAGATTGATATTTTTGCCCTGCCTCCCTGTTACCACTTTATGAACTGGCATGGAAAATGAGGTTTACTTAAAAAGAAGACACCAAATTTGCATGGTAATTCAGGTCTCAGCAACCTGGGACCAAAGGCTCTTTCTTGAAATATATTTTCTCAGTTGGTTCATGGGTAAATGTCATGGAACTTGTTCAATGTCATCAGATTCACTATAATCCCCCAAACAGTTGGGTTTACATCATTGTTTTTGTTTTAATGTTTATTTTATTTTCGAGAGAGAGAGCTCACACACACAGGGGTGGTGGGGGGAAGGCCAGAAAGAGAGGGGACAGAAGATCTGAAACAAGCTCTGTGCTGACAGTAGAGAGCCTGATGGGGGGCTCAAATCTCTAGCTGTGAGATCATGACTGAGCTGAAGTCAGAGGCTTAACCAACCGAGCCACACAGGAGCCCCTACATCAGTGTTAATAATAACCTTCTCATAAATTTTATTCCATAGTAACTTAAATTTCCATATTGACGTTTTCTTTTCCTTTTTATTTCAAATGTCAAAGTTTGCTAGGTCCCATTAAGGAAATTGATAAAATGGTTGTCCAAATCAAATAAACTTGAAACTTGCCTAATGAAAGGGCTGCGGCAAGGATACAATTTAGAGTGAAATCTTCTTAGAAAAGATTTCCTTATTATTGATGAATGAAGGGTGTCTTATTATTCCTAACATGTTTAAACCTGAGAGTAACATTGTTGAGAAATAAATCCAGAGTTTTGACAATTAACTCTGCAACAAATTTAAAATAAATAAGTTAGAAGAGCTTGGAGCTGAAATTTAAAGGTGGGTTCAAAACAAAAAACATGAGTGTGATGGCTATTGAGGAGGCCACCTTTTGGGAAGAGCACTGGGTGTTGTATGGAAACCAGTTTGACAATAAATTTCATATTTATGGAAACCAAAAACAAAACAAAACAAAACAAAAAACACGATTTTCTTTTGAGCTATTAGAATGAGCAATTAAAAGAGTTTTTCTTGACTAGAAAGCTAAAAATGTTAGTGATATAACATTCAGGCATTTCAGATAACGAAAATGTTAGCACAGTGAATTTAATATATAAGAATTTATGTAAATAAGTTATTAATGAGAGTGATGCTCCTAGGAATTCTATGCATTAATAAATTGATCTAAATAAATGGTATCTACAACTTATTATTTACCTGAAATTTATTAAAATTTTAATCATTTGAGAGTGACACTTTTGTTCAAAATTGATTTTTTAGGTACATAATTAAATGGCCAAATTTTACTGAAAGCTGCCATTTTTAAATCAGGAAAATCATGCTTTAACTCTGCTCTAAATTTAGCAAAGATTCTTTATCAGAATTTGATGGCTCAAACTTCAAATTACAGGGACACAGACCTAGAGGTTTTACAAAAATACTTCAGCAGAACTGGAACAAAACAGCTCTATTTTACAACCATAAATGTTCACTGATGCCATTTTGCCACTTGTAATATGTTAAGCTATTAATAGAAAAGTCGTGGGATAGCCGGAGGTCATTTCTCACTCTAAATCGTGTGTTTCAACCATGACTGCACATTGGAACCACCTGGGAGTTTTAAAAATTACCGATGTCAGGGTTCCACCCTTGAAATTTTTATGAAATTGGTCTGAGACACAGCTGGACATCAGGACTGCCAGCCACGGTTGAGAAACATTGCTCTAGAGAAACTTGAAATGTGAGAAGCTTGGAGATTTTAAAGGAGACCTCAGAGACAACTATGCCACAGAAATTATGGCAAAATAAGTGTTGTACATTGCTGGAAGATAGAACACAGTGTCAGCTAGGGAAGATGCCCAGAGAGGGGTTTCTTCAAATTTGTTACAGTGTTTATCATAGATTTTCTGTTCAGAGAACATCTGAGAACAACAAAGAAATTCTCAATAAAACCAATTATGTTAATATTTTTGGTTCATAAAATTTTGATAATACAGGGAATGTAGAGCCTCTCCAATCAGTGATGTTGTTAAATATCAAAATAACACTTTGAGAACACCTGAAATGTCAGTTAAATTATAACAAGGTATTTCTGTTATGCGGTGGGATCATTGCTTTACTTTTGCTCTATTTTTCTGTTAATGTTTTAACCAAATAGTTATGAGTTCATATTCTTTTATAAGCAATCTAGAATTTCCACAAAATAAATGGGACCACAAAAAGTTTACCCCAGTTTCTGTGGAGTCCATAAATAATTGCTTTCAGGGGATGTTTAAATGAAATTATTTCCCTGACTGAAGGGATTGGGGATTGGTAAAGATTTGTCCTTTGTGAGTAATAAGAAGAGTGTACTTGGATATAAAAATAGTAAAGAAATAATTAGCTCTTTTTTTTAGAAAAAAAAAAAAAGCTAAATTCCATGTTTAACAAAGTTAATGAGTCCCTAAATTCCTAAAGCTGAATATTGGTGTGTAAAAGAGCACTCCAAACCAATAGAGAATAACCCTAATATTCATGGATATTTAGCTACAACCTAATTTCTTCATATCATTCGGTATCTCCTAGGTTTAAATCAAACAGATATGTTACTTACTAAAAGGCCCAAAATAAGTTTTACTTTTCTGACAATGTCCTTTATTAATGGGTTATTTAATTTTTTTTAATCTTTATTTATATTTGAGAGAGAGAGAGAGACAAAGCATGAGCAGAAGAGGGGCAGAGAGAGGGAGACACAGAATCTGAAGCAGGCTCCAGGCTCTGAGCTGTCAGTACAGAGCCTGACGTGGGGCTCGAACTCTCAGACTGCAGGGTCAGACCTGAGGTGAAGTCGGACACTTAACTGACTGAGCCACCCAGGTGCCCCATTAATGGGTTATTTTTGAGAAGTCATTTATCAGGAACAAATTAAACTTACATTTTCAAAATTGTACGTTGGGTCAGTTGACCAGATCTTTAATCTCTTTTATGTTTCCAGCTAAGTTTGGTTACTGAGACACATGTGTTTAGAAATAGTTGTTTGGAGCACACGTGTTATTAATTGCTTTTTGAAGGGACTAGTGTAAGCTAGTTACTTTTTAAGGTGCTTGGTGTTTTGCCTATTCACACTATCATTTATAGTGAATATTTTGCAAGACTGTAGCTATATAATCATTTTCTATAACAGTAACTGAATATGAAAGAGTTGAAAAGACAAGATTTTAAGTATGGGTTGAAGAGTCTGAACTTTAAGTAACTAGCAGATAATGTAAAAAAAAAAAAAACCAGTCTTCGTGGAAGATTAATTTTTCTTTTGGGGGATAATTTTTATAGAACAAATATGAATTGAAAAAGGGAGGCAGAAGCTTAAGGGGAAAAGATGGCTAGTAAACTTGTAAAGTTTTGGACCTTGAAAGAACAGAATATTTTCAAGGACTTGAAAATAGGAAACATTACTCTGTGATGTTAGAGGATAAGGGCGGCCATATGCTAATCTAACCATATACTATGCTAATTGCTCTATCTCCAATCAGCTCCTTTAAAGTGATTTGATACAAATCACCTTGAATATTTACTAAATGAATGTTAGATGGTGGATTGGGGTGCAGGTATGGCTGAATGTTGGAGTAGTGAAAATGGGGAAAATAGAAAGGATGTTGAAGATTTACTCCGATTTTGTTACATTAGGTTTCTTATTTATTTATAGTTATTTATTTATTTATTTAATTTAATTTAATTTAATTTAATTTAATTTAATTTTATTTTATTTAAAAAAAATTTTTTTTCAACGTTTATTTATTTTTGGGACAGAGAGAGACAGAGCATGAACGGGGGAGGGGCAGAGAGAGAGGGAGACACAGAATCGGAAACAGGCTCCAGGCTCTGAGCCATCAGCCCAGAGCCCGACGCGGGGCTCGAACTCCCGGACCGCGAGATCGTGACCTGGCTGAAGTCGGACGCCCAACCGACTGCGCCACCCAGGCGCCCCTATTTTATTTTATTTTAAAGAGAGAGAAGGCACATGAGCAGAAGGAAAGGGACAGAGGGAGAGAGAATGAATCTTAATCAGGCTTTATGCTTAGGGCGGAGCCCGGCCTGGGGCATGATCCTACGCTCCTGAGATCATGACCTGAGCCAAAATCAAGAGTTGGACATTCAGCCAACTGAGCCACCTAGGCAACCCAACATTAGGTTTTGATAGAACAAACCTGGAAGACAAAACAAAAGAAACAGAAAGAAAAAATGGAGCCCAGAGGAGGCCAAAACTCCCTACAAAGTGTTACTCAGGCATCCGTTGGCTTCCTTGCACCATGCACAAGCAGCTTGTCCAGAGTAGAGTTTTCCAGAATTAATGGGGCCAGCTCTTCATTCTCCATTTCCCTAGTTCACAGTCCTAAGGCCTCAGAGGAGAATTAGGTACTCTTAGGAGAGAGGGTGGGCCAACTCTATGTCATTTTTAGTTTCATCTTTCAAATTACTCTTATTCACAGATGTTGAGTAATCAGGCTGGGAAAATAAAATAAAAGCAAGCAGACTTGGTTTGAGGGGCATGCGATTGGCTTCAGGATAGTGCTTCTTTAGCAGCAAGTGAATCCTGGTGGACAATGCACGAGCTTCCTCCTAATCCAAAATAAACAGCATTTGTTTCACTAGAAAATTGCAAATACAGGGGCGCCTGGGTGTCTCAGTTGGTTAAGCGTCCAACTTCAGCTCGGGTCATGATCTCACGGTTTGTGAGTTCGAGCCCCATGTTGGGCTCTGTGCTGACAGCTCAGAGCCTAGAGCCTGCTTCGGATTCTGTGTCTCCTCTTCTGTCTGCCCGGCTCATGCTCTGTCTCTCTCTGTCTCTCAATAATAAATAAATGTTAAAAAAATTAAAAAAAATTGCAGATACATCAAAGGGTAACTTGACATCAAATATACAGATTACTATAAAAATATTTCCCCCCCCCTTTTATTTTATACATGCATGTGTAATTCCTGCCTCATTGGAAGAGGGCTGAATAAAAGCTTTATGTAATGTTTTGTGTCACATCTGTATAAGGTTTTTGTTGTTGTTGTTTTTTGGGTAAGAAGAGTAGAAAGCAGAGAACGTTAATTTCAGATGGCTTTAAGCAAATGTTAGAAAGGTGAATATCCCTAGATTTCCAAATATCTGTTGGCTACTTGACATTTACAAACACTGTACTAGAGAAGCTCTCTACCTTCGCAGTATTAGGGTTCTGGCAGCAAGCAAAGGATGTGTGGAATGAAATATGCTGTTCAAATATAGTAAAGGAAGAGAAGACTATTTTTTTAAATATGAAATTTATTGTCAAATTGGTTTCCATACAACACCCAGTGCTCATCCCAAAAGGTGCCCTCCTCAGTGACCATCACCCACCCCCCCTCCCACCCCCATCAACCCTTCAGTTTATTCTCAGTTTTTAAGAGTCTCTTATGGTTTTGCTCTCTCCCTCTCTTCTTTTTCCTTCCCCTCCCCCATGGTCTTCTGTTAAGTTTCTCAGGATCCACATAAGAGTGAAAACATACGGTATCTGTCTTAAGAAAAGACTATTTGTAACCACTATTGAGGAAAATCACGAGTACCAAATCTTTCTGTTGTTTTAAATGACCAACAAAAGCACTGCACAAAGTTATAGTCTGTTATTTAATGTTTATTTATTTCTGAGAGAGACAGAGAGAGAGAGAGACAGAGTACAAGCAGGGGAGGAACAGAGAGAGAGGGAGACACAGAATCTGAAGCAGGCTCCAGGCTCTGAGCTGTGGGCATGGAGCCCAATGTGGGACTCAAACTCACAAACTGTGAGATCATGACCTGATCAGACTCTTAACTGACTGAGCCACTCAGGTGCCACTATAGTCTGTTATTTAAAATATTCGGAACTCTTAGCTCCATTTCTAACATCAAACTTTAAGGTCTACACAGTTTTTGAGTGGCAGATTATCTATTTAAATGAGGAAGCACTATGGTTTAAATTCCTGAGTGTGCCCTATTGAAACTGAGAACAGAAGGCCATGCTAATAAGAAAGGTAGTATTTATAAGGATTGCTTAAGGATGCAAGCTGGGGACCTACTAGCTGTAATTCTTTAATTCTAGTATATGTGCACCATCCAGTTGCAGGCAAACAAAATGTGTATTTCCAAGCTGTATGTTTTAGCAACAGAAGAAATCCAACATAACCAATATTAAATTCCCAAATAGTATGCAAACTCATGTCAATCATTACTTTAATCTAACATGTCAGCTGGAGGAAAGAACTCTGAGCAGCATGTGTAGTTGATTGTGATGAATGTTTATGTGTACACAGATGTCATTTCAGAAATTTGGAAATATGGAAATAACTCTAGGGTTTCTAGTTACTATGTTTATTAAGTTCTATAAGTTGTCTAAATTCAAAAATAAAAATAGTTTGCAAAATATAATGCATGCTATATTTGACATCTATCTCTCTGTTTCTATTTACCTATGTATTTCTCCCCCACCCACACATGCAAGTACTCTTACTTATGTGTATGTGTGTATACATATATATATGTATATATCTACAGCTACATGTATGTACACCCCCACACATACATATATAAGGGTATACACCAAAATAGTATACATGGTTATTGTCCTTTTATTTTTATTTTTATTTTTTTTAATTTTTTTTTCAACGTTTTTTATTTATTTTTGGGACAGAGAGAGACAGAGCATGAACGGGGGAGGGGCAGAGAGAGAGGGAGACACAGAATCGGAAACAGGCTCCAGGCTCTGAGCCATCAGCCCAGAGCCCGACGCGGGGCTCGAACTCACGGACCGCGAGATCGTGACCTGGCTGAAGTCGGACGCTTAACCGACTGCGCCACCCAGGCGCCCCTGTTATTGTCCTTTTAAAGCTTATTTATTAAGTTTGTGAGAGACACAGAGAGAGAGAGAGAGAGAAAAGCAGAGAGAGAATCCGAAGCAGACTCTGTGCCGTCAGTACAGAGCCTGACACAGGGCTTGATCTCACAAACCATGAGATCACAACATGAGCCAAAATCAAGAGTTGGATGCTTAACTGACTGAGCCACTCAGGTGCCCCTATGAATGGTTATTGTTAATATTAGTATGTAGATTACCTTCATTTTCTACTTTTTACATATCTGTATTAATTGCAAATTTAAAAATAAGCCTGTGTTACTTTTTAAAAAATGAGAGATAAAAAATTTCTCAATTTTGGTAAATAAAAAAAAAAGAATACTTAGGTCAAAACATTCTTAGGAGTCCCTAATTTATATCTAAAAAGGGTTTTCAATAAAGAGATATTCCTAATACCGTTAAGAATATCCACAATCACATGCAACTTGAATATTTTTTGCTGTTGTTATTGGAGGGATATATTTAACATTATTTAAATGACTTGAAAATTTGTTCAGATTTTCCAGAACATATAAAAAAGGAAAACTTTCCAATTTATTTCATGAAATTAACAAAACTTTGATCATAAATGGTATATTTTTATCATTTTCTAATTGGTTATTGCTAGTTTAAGGAAATACATTTCCTTAAATTTTTATATGCAGATATTGTATCCAGTGATCTTGCTAGTTATACTTACTTATTAATTCTAACATTTAAAATTTTCTGCATATCCAATGCAGTTTGCAAATAATTTTGACCAGTGTATTTCCTTTTTGCCAATACTTAGGCACTTTTTTTTTTCATTATAATTTTCTTTTTTTTTATATATATATATGAAATTTATTGACAAATTGGTTTCCATACAACACCCAGTGCTCATCCCAAAAGGTGCCCTCCTCAATACCCATCACCTACCCTCCCCTCCCTCCCACCCCCCATCAACCCTCAGTTTGTTCTCAGTTTTTAACAGTCTCTTATGCTTTGGCTCTCTCCCACTCTAACCTCTTTTTTTTTTTTTTTCCTTCCCCTCCCCCATGGGTTCCTGTTAAGTTTCTCAGGATCCACTTAGGCACTTTTTAAAATTTTCTTTTATTGAACTGGCTGGGGAATCTTGTCCTGTTTCTGATCTCAGAAGGAAAGCTTTCAATATCCCCTTATTAATTATGATATTTGCATAGGTTTTTATGTCTCTCTCTAATCAGGTTAAAGAAATTTGTTGTATTCCTCATTTATACATTTAAAAAATCCAATTTTGTGCATCCTCTGAGATTAGATTTTCAAACAGTTAATGTTGAAAATTACACTGATTGATTTTGTGATATTAAAACAATCTTGTATTATTGGAATAAACCTGTTGTTTTGCATTTATCATAGTTTTTACTGAACTGTAATTCACATACCAAAAAGTTTACCCGTTAAGAATGTACAATTCAGTGAATAGTGTATTCATAAGTTATGTAATGATTGCCACAAATTCCAGAAGAGTTTTATCACTGAAAGACACCAAATTCTTATTTGAAAGATCTCTTATTTGAAAGATCATATTAACTCCCCTCCCCAGCCCCTGGCAATGACTGATTTACCTTCTGTCTCTGTAGATTTGCTGTTTCTGGACATCCCATAAAAGTAGAATCATACAATACCTTCCGTGTCAGGTTTTATTCACTTCACAATGTTTTCAAGGTCCATTTATGTTGCAGATGTATTTCATGCCTTATTATGGTTGATAAAAAGTGGAGATGCCACTTGTTTATCCATTCATCAATTGATCGGCATTTGGGCTGTTTCTGCTTTTTGGCTATTATGGATAAAGGTGCTATAAACATTTATGTACACGTTTTGGGTAGACATATGTTTTCAATTCTCTTAGATATATACGTAGGAGTAAAATTTCTGGGGCATTTGGTAACACCATGTTTAACTTTGGTGAGGAAATGCAAAACTGCTTTCCAAAGTGGCTGTACCATTTTACATTCCCACTAGAAAAGGATGAGGGATTGTCTCTACCTCCTCACCCTCACTTTTTATTTTCTATCTGTTGACCTTAACCTTCCTAGTGAGTATAAAATGGTATCCCATTGTAATTTTGATTTGCATTTCCCTCATGACTATTAATGTTGAGCATCTTTTTATGTGTTTTTTTTTGTGTATTTGTATATCATCTTTGGAGAACTATCTATTCAAACCATTTTCCCATTTTTAATTGTTGAGTTGTAAGGGTTCTATATATATTCTGAATACAAGTCCCTTATGAGATGTATGATTTGTAAACATTTTCAACCATCCTGTGTGCAGTCTTTTCACTTTCTTGATGATCTATTTTACACACAAAACATTGAATGTTGATTAACTACGATGTATTACTTTCTTTTGGTGCTTATAATCTGGTGTCACCTATAAGAAGCCCTGTTCTAATCCAAGGTCATGAAGATTTGTATTTATCTTTTCTTATAAGAGTTTTATACTTTTAGCTCTTACACTTAGGTTTTTGATCCACTTTGGGTTACCGCTTGTATATGATGTAAGGTCAGAATCTAATTTCACCGTTTTGCATGTGTGTATACAATTTTCTCGGCACTATTTGTTGAAAAGACTATTATTTCCCTGTTGAATTACCTTGCCACCCCTGTCAAGAATCAGTTGACTATAAATATCTTTAAGCCAGTCCCACACTGATATAATTACTCTAGCTTTGTAGAAAGTTTGGAAATCAGGAAGGGTGAGCCTTTCAATTTTGTTGGTCTTTTTCAAACTTGTTTAGACTATTCTGGGACCTTGGCTATGTCAGTTTCCTTTTGCTGAAATAACAGCTTGCCATAAATTTATTATTTTACAGTGCTGCAGATAATGGCCTAACATCAAGGTGTCAGCAGCAAGGCTGTGTCTCTTCTGGAGTCTCTGGAGAAGAATCTGTTTCTTTGCTTTTTCCAGCTCCTAGAGGCCATCTGCACTCTGTAGCCTGTGGTCCCTCCCTTGTGTTTGTCAAACATTGTCCATTATCCAGTCTGTTTCTCTGATGCTACTACTCACACCTCCCTCTTTCATTAGTAAGGATAGTGTTGGGCCAACCCAGATCATCCATGATAATTTGTCCAACTGAAATTTGTTAATGTAATCATGTCTAAGTCTCTTTAATCATGTAAACTAAAATATTCCTAGGTTCTGGGACATGGACATCTTTTGGGAGCCGTGTTCTGTTATCACACTTGCATTTCCGTATGAATATTAGGAGCAACCTGTCCATTTCTGCAAAAACAGTCAACTAAAATTTTGATAAAGATTGTGGTGAATCTGAAGAACAATTTGAGGTATATTGCCGCCTTAATAACATGAAGTCCTCAGATCCATATGAACATGGCATGTTTTTCCATTTAATTTCTTTCAGTGATACTTTGTAGTTTTCATTGTATAGGTTTTATACTTTAAGTTACTCATTTCTCATTTTTGAGATGCTATTTTAAATGCAATTATTGGGGCGCCTGGGTGGTGCAGTCGGTTAAGCGTCCGACTTCAGCCAGGTCACGATCTCGCGGTCCGGGAGTTCGAGCCCCGCGTCAGGCTCTGGGCTGACGGCTCAGAGCCTGGAGCCTGTTTCCGATTCTGTGTCTCCCTCTCTCTCTGCCCCTCCCCCATTCATGCTCTGTCTCTCTCTGTCCCAAAAATAAATAAACGTTGAAAAAAAAATTAATTAAATTAATTAAATGCAATTATTTTCTTTATTTTAGTTCCTGTAATCAATCACTCGTACTTACAATATATAATCCTTTTTATATGTTACTGTGTTCAATTTGATAGCATTTTATTGTGGATTTTTGTTTCTATAGTCATAACGGATAATGGTGTGTGAGTTTTCTTTCTTTTAATATCTTTGTCACAGTTTTTGGTATCAGACTTCCTAGGATGAACTGGAATGCGTTCTTTCCCAGTCGATTTTTTGGAGGAGTTTGTGAAGGACAAAGGTGATCACTTTTCTTTTAACATTTGGTAAAATTCACCAGGAAAGCCATCTGGCTTTTGGGCCATTTGGGCTTTTTCTTTGCAGAAAGCATGTTGATTACTAATTCAACCTCTTTACTTATTACAGATCCATTCAGGTTTTATGTTTCTCCTTAAGACAGTTTTGGTAGTTTGGGTCTTTGTAGGAAGTTGTTCATTTTATGTATATTACCTAATTTTTTGGCATATAATTATTCATAGTATTCTCTTATATTCCTTTTTGTGTCTGGGAGGTCAGTAGTGATGGCTCCCATTTCATTCCTTGCTTTAGTCGTTTGAGTCTTGTCTCTCATATTTTTTGTCAGTATAGCTAAAGGTTTTGTTTGTTTTTGTTTTTTTTTTATCATAAGACCAACTTAGGCTTCATTGATTTTTCTCTTCTGTTTTCTTATTATATAATTCATTTATTTACACTATAATCATGATCATTTCCTTTCTTTTGCTTGTTTTAGATTTAGTTTTTTCTCTTTCTGTTTTTTAAAATGGAACATTGGGCTATTTCTATTATTTTTTCCTTATTCTTTTTATTTTCTATTCTTCAAAATGGGTAATCTCGATTGCTTATCTTCAGGTTTTCTGATTTTTTCTTCTGTCAGTTGAAATTGGCTATTGAGCCCCTCTTGTGAAATTTTAAACTTTTGTCTAGTAAAGTCAACATCTCAGCCTCCTCAGGAACAGTTCTATTGACTGTTCATTGCCATGTGTATGGACAGTGCTTTCTTCTTTCTTTGCATGTATTGTATTGTTTTATTGAAAACTGGACATGTTAGAGAATATAATGGGACAACTCAAAGTCAGATTTGCCCTTCCCTAGGGCTTTTTCCCTCATGTTGATGTTTGTTGTTTGTGTTGCTGCTTACTTAATGACTTTTTGAAACTAATTCTATTCACTTTCATTAGTGGCCACTAAAGTTTCCATTCAGTTGCATTTGTGTTTAATGATTTTATGGAGATTTTCCTAAATTTCTTGAACCAAAGAAAGTCCTGTGTTTACTGAGGAACTCTATGTGTGTGTGTGTGTGTGTGTGTGTGTGTGTGTGTGTACTGAAGGATACACCTTCAGCATCCTATAGGCAGTTGATACTATGCCTTAGACTTCACTTCTTGCTTGTGCAGTTCCTCAGGTTCATGGAGGGGTATGATGGGAGGAGGGCCTTCTCAGGCCTTCATGGGCATATGTGCAACCCTGAACATGGCTACGGCTTTCAGATCCATACATATATCAATCACAAATATCACCATAAAACTCACTATTCTTACTGAGATTCCATTGTTTTTCTTGAAAAAAAAAAAAAAAACAACAACAACACATTGCAGATTGCTGTAAGAAATTAGTTCATTTCCAAAGCTCTGAAAATTAGATTTTGACAATTTTGCCATACTCTCATTGCTTTAATGGGAGAGGAAATTTTCACAAATCTTTATTCCACCATATCTACTGATGTTACTCCCATTGATGATACTGTTGATGTACCACTGGAGTCACTTTTCTAATATTTTATCTAGGGTCTTAACATCTACATTTTTGATGAAGATTATAGCTTTCCTTCTTGTAATGTCTTAGGTTTTACATACAGAGGTGATGTGGGCCTGAGGCCAAATTATGAACTATTTTCTCCTTTTTTGTAATTCTCTGGAAGGGTTTGTATAAAACTGGTGTTGCTTCATCCTTAAATATTTGACATAATCATGGTGAAGACACATGAGCCAGAAATTTTCTTGATGAGAACATTTTTAAGTGTGGATTTGATTTACTTAATACACATGAGACTATTCAGACTTTCTCTTTTGTTTGAGTTTTATTTTGAAACACACTGCTGTTATTAATTGTTATTAATATTCCCTTAACCATTCTTGGTGTCTATCAGATCTATAATGATATATAATCTTATCCCTTTTCCATTCCTTACATTAATTATTTAAATGAATCTCTGTACTTATTTGTAGATTATAAAATGATTTGTAGAGATTATAAAATGAATCTCTCTACTTATTTGTAATTATTATTTTCCAGATACTCTCCAATTGTGTTGAGAATACCTATCAGAATATAATTACTTCAGAATATTTTTAATATATTTTTTAAAAGATTAGATAATTCATGATGGCCAAATCTTAGAACCAACCAATATGTCTTTCAATAGGTGAATGGATGAATAAACTGTGGCACATCAAATAGAATATTATTCAGCACTGTAAAGAAATGAGCTATCAAGGCATGCAAAGACATGGAGGAACCCTGAATTCATATTGCTAAGTGAAAGAAGCCAACCTGAAAAGTCTGCATACTGTATAATTTCAACTACATGGCATTCTGGCAACAGCAAAATTATGGAAAGAGTAGAAAGATCACTGTTTGCCAAGGGTTAGGGGAGGGCGAGGGATGAATAGGCAGAGCACAGAGGATTTTCAGTGCAGTGAAAATACCCTGCATTGTATTGTAATAACGGCTACATGTCATTATACATTTGTCTAAAATTTCAGAAAGTGCGACACTAACAGTGAGCACTTATGCAAACTATGGACTTTGGGCAATTATGATGTGTCAATGTTGATTTATCAGTTGTAAAACATGTATCACTCTGGTGGAGGATGTGGATAATGGAGGGAGCTAGGCATGGGTATGGATGGGGGGTGGGAGAGGAGAGGTATATGAAAAATCTCTGGGCCTTCCTGTTAATTTTGTTTTAAACCAGAAATTGCCCTAAAAATTGTTTTTGGGAAAAAGACAAAAAAACTTTAAAAAAGGTGAAACTTAATCCATTTACTAGAAAGCAAGTGAAACATCAGCATATAAAAATACTGTCACTGGTGTGTATTTTTTACATACTATTAGTAAAAACAAAAATACTATTAGGTGTTTTCTCCTTGATGCATTCAAGAAGAGAAGGATATAGATGAGTGGTCTCTCTAATGAAACAAGTAGTTTTTGTTCAGGTGTCTGAATGGACTAACTAAATTAAAATAACATTACAAGAGGTGTTTATGCGTGTGTGCTATTGTGCACACATCCTGGTAGTTTAGAAATTTAGAAGAACGTGCTTTGAATAAGTTATGCACAGTTTACTTACTATTATCTTAAGAGCGAATGAAATAGTAGGAACTCATTGTTGCAGTGCTTTCTCTATGGAATAATACTTTTTAAAATCTAAGAGTGCCTTCTAACTGCTTTATTTATAAAAAATGCTTTAATTTAGTCTGAATTAAAGTGTTCCTCCAATGAACATATTTTCTGTTTTTATAGTAAGTGTTTTTAAAAACTTTGAGCCTTATCAAACACACACACACACACACACACACACACACACACACAGAGCTATAAACAAGATAGAGTCCTAAAGGACAAGTGTCTATAGTTTTCATTCATTCATTCACTCATTCATTTATTCATTCAACAAATATAAGAATTTGATCCCAGGCTAATACCAAATGAATAAAACATGATCCTACTATTGAGAGCACCACAGTATATTAACTTCGTAAACTGATTTGAAATCTCCCCGGGCAAAATGCTAAACCTCTCATATATAATAATGGCTTCATTTACAATTTATAAGATGATGACTGCCAAATTATACAATCAGCCTGACTTTTATACAGAACTGCCAAATCTGTATATAAAACTGCTTTCAAAACATATCCACCCAGAATTCCCAAAGGCACTTCAAGCTCAGCATGTTCAAAATAGAACTCATTCTTTTCCCCATAAAATCCTCCCGTGCTCCTCTATTTTTACTCTTGATTAATGTGATAGCAGAGTAGAGACCCCCAAAATGTCCACGTCCTAATGCTTGAAACCTTTCGGTATGCTGCATTTGGTGACAAAAGAGACTGTGCCGTTATAATCACTTTAAAACATCTTAAAAATACGCACATTTCTTGGATTATTTTGATTAGCTCAATATAATCACATGAGTTCTTAAATGCAGAGAACTTTCTCCAGCTGATGTCTGAGAGATGGGGCAGAAGGGAAAGTCCTAGAGATCAGTAGAATAAAATGTTGCTGGCTAGTCCGCAGGGAAACCATGACAAGAACGTC
This sequence comes from Lynx canadensis, assembly GCF_007474595.2. Taxonomy (NCBI): domain Eukaryota; kingdom Metazoa; phylum Chordata; class Mammalia; order Carnivora; family Felidae; genus Lynx; species Lynx canadensis. Next base: position 64,242,949 of record NC_044303.2, read on the forward strand.
GGCAGTCTCTAGGAGCAAAGCTGGCCCCCAGCTGAAAGACGATAAAGAAGTGGGGAATGCAATATTACAGACACAAGGAGCTGAATCTGGCCAACAACCTGAATGAGCTTTGAAGTAGATGCCTCTTCAGAACCTCTAGTAAAAAAATGCAGGAATATTGGAGTACTTGTATTATTACCTGGATACAACATACTTTTTAAACCACATAAACTTCATGCTTTTCTGATTTCATAAAAGTCATTTTCTCTACCTTGAAAACTCTCTTCAGTGTTATTTATCCTCCTGTGTCTTCATCTCAGGTGTCAGCTCACATGCTCTACTGAATGCAAAGTCTTTCTCCGTGCTCCCACATGAATACAGTATCATTTCATTGTTCCCCGCTAGTTTGTAAGTACTTGCATTACTGTAATCACCTCTTAGAGGAGTTTTTTGTTTACATGTCAGTCTCCCCATTAAACTGCTAGCATATTTTTTTTCATTTTCCAGTCCCTATCAATTATTGAACATATATCATATAGAATATGTTAAATACATGTATCACCTCACACATTAGAATGGCTATCATCAAGAAGATCAGAGATAACAAGTGTTGGCAAGGATGTGGAGAAAAGGGAATCCTTGTGCATTGTTGATGGGAATGCAAATGGGTTCAGCCACTATGAAAAATGGTATGGAGGTTTCTCAAAAATTTTAAAAATAGAACTACCATATGATTCAGCAATTTCACTCCTGAGTATATTTCCAAAGGAAATGAAAACAAGATATCAAAGAGATATCTGCACTTTCATGTTCATTGCAGCACTATTTACAATAGCCAAGATATCGAATCAACCTGTGTCTATAGACAGATGAACGGATAAAGATGTGATGTATTTACATACAATAGAATATTATTCAACCATGAGAGTGAAGGAAATTCTGCCACTTACAACAACATAGATGGACTTTGAGGGCAGTTATCCTATGTGAGATGAGTCAGAGAAAGACAAATATTTTATGATCTGTCTGATATGTGGAATCAACACCAAATTTGTAAAAACTGAATGGTGAGTGGTGGTTATCAGGGGCTGGAGGGTAGGAGAATTAGGGAGATGTTGTTTAAGGGTACAGTCTTGCACCCAGTAGACAGAGAAGTCCTGGACACCTAATGCACAGTATAGTGATGATAAGCAATACTGTTGTTTTATAAACTTCAGAGTTGCTAAGAGACTAGATCTTAGTTATTCCCCCCGCCACAACAAAACCTGATAATTACGTGACATGATAGAGGTGTCAGCTAACCCTACCGTGGTATCATATTGCAGTATATAAATGAGTCAAACCAACATGTACACTTGAAACTTAATGTAATATATCAATTATATCTCAAAGAAGGTGAATTAAAAAAATAAATGTAGATGAACTAGCCAAGTAAGAAAAACATAATGTCATATAACTTATCCTAAAACAACTACTTTATTCTTTCAATCTATAAAATCTCTCTGCTCTAGTATTTTATACTTTCCTTGCTATTTCATGGCTTTCCTTGCCATTTAAAGATATTTTCTTACTGATAGGCACATTTTTTCTGCATATTTTTTTTGCTTTATCATATACCTTGCAAAGTTTTATCTGGTTTTGAGTATATCTTTTAATTTTATTGTGAATGATATTCTAGAACTTTACAATTTGTATGAAGTCAACTTGATCAGTATTTTCCTCTGTGACTTCTTCTTGGATTTTAGTCTTTGAATGCCTTCTCTACCTCAAGGTCAGATAAATATCCATCTATATTTTCTTCTGGATGTTTTCTTAAGCAACAAATCGCTTGTTCTAAATGAGATTATTTTGATGTGTAGAACTATGACTTTATTTTTCCAGCTAATTAACCAGTTACCCTACCTCTAGCATTATCTGTTGCATAACAGATAATTTCTTACTCCATTGACCTGAAATCCTAAAAGTTATCATGAAAAAATTCATTGATTTGTCTCTTCTTATGCTTGTATGGCACTATTTAATTTTACTATCATTACAAAACTACCTCATCTTCCTGCAAAACTTTTTAGATAATTTCAATATTCTTCCAGATGAAATTCAACTTTTTAAATAAAAAGCTAAAAAAATTCTCTATTAAGGGCATCTGGGTAGCTTAGTAGGTTAAGTGTCCAACTTCAGCTCAGGTCATGATCTCACCATTTGTGAGTTTGAGCCCTGCCTCAGGCTCTATGCTGACAACTCAGAGCCTGGAGCCTGCTTTGGATTCTGTGTCTCCCTCTCTCTCTGCCTCTCCCCTGCTCATGTCTCTCTCTCTCTCTAAAATAAATAAACATTAAAAAAATTTTTTTTGAAAAATACTCTATTAAATTTGTACTTTTTTGGAGGGAATTGATGAATAATAATTTTTTATTTCATTAAGTCTTTTAAATCCCTAAGGAAATTAATATTTGCTTCAATTATATTTTATATACTTACTTTTGATTCTTTAAAAACTTTTTGCTAATTTTATTAATTTAAATCATTGTTATTTTTTCAGATGAAATCATAGGCAAAAATAATCAGGCATAAAAAGACAAAGGAATAGTAATTGCACTTTTAAACATAGTAGAATTCCAGGAAATACCCTATTTTATTTTGGGTTTTGGATTTCCTTGTGTTCTAGTCTTATTTCAGTCTGCTCTCTTCTCATGCCAGCCTCTCTCAAAACCACCTTTCTCTCTTTGCTGTGCTCTTTACTATAGCTGTGTATATTTTTGTGGATAAAAAGGAGATTTTTCCTAGTTTTCTTCTCTCTCATGTATTAAACACTTTTTAAAAATTTGTCAGTTTTGAATGCTGAATATTTTGATGTTAGATGTTTTGGGAAAAATCAGTTTGTTTGTTTGTAACTACAGAGATCTAGATTTAAGCCATACTTTTTCCAGTAGAAAACACAGATGGCCCCTCACCCTTTTGAGTTCCTATGTGAACCTTATAAGCTTTTCCCCTCTCAACTGTATTCCGAAAGGGCAATTTTATGGACAGATCCCTAATCCCGTCTCTGGGCATTAATCAAGCATGGCTTTACTGGACTAATGTAGGGCCATCTGTGTTTTCACTCTGGACTCTGCTAGAGAGTCAGTGCCTTGGCTCTGGTTCCTACCTGGCTCATAGAAAATTCCCTGCTGTAGGGTGATGATTTTCCTCAGTGAAGGTGCCTTAATTCTGGTATTAAAGGCATACTGTGTAGATGAGTCAAAGCTTTCTTAAATCCTCTTGAGGTCTTTCTATGTTTTTTTGGTTTAGGTAAAATATACTATAAGCTCATTTACAGTGAAGTCAGTAGAACACTTGTCATTATACTGTTTATAACATTGCATCATAATTTGTTAATAAATGACTCTCCTATTACTGAGCACTGAGCATCTTAGAGGTAGGGCACAATATCTTATTTCTACTTTTATCCGTAAATTTTTGGTCTGGTTCTACACCAATTGCTCAATAAATCTTAATTGCTAGAGCATTTGATGCATTTGTCTTTTCCTCTTCGTTTGAATTTTAATCTCAAAATAATATTAAATACATATTTTCTTTACTTGATGCTAGCTTTATCTACAAGTCCTAGTAGAGCGCTATCTGTGTTTTGCTTAGTAAACACTGAATAAATCATGGAGCGTTCTGGAGAATTAGTGCAGGCATTTATTTGAGCTTTATTTAGAACACTGTTATTACAGGTGGTCAAGTTGTACTGGATTGCAGAGGAAGGTATTCCTAAACATTCTTGCAACAGCTTCCAATTCCCACACTGACACTAGAAATAGGTCACTGTGCTGAGGTATGGAGGATGTGAGAATTTCCACCAGACTGTCCAGGGCCTCTAAAGTAAAAATAGCATACTGCTCTGCAAACAGAGAAGTTAAACAAACCAACAAACAAACAAAACCAAACTTTTGTCCTCCGTGTCTAAAGAGATCGTAAAACTGAACACCTTCTTGTGGAGGACTACTGAGTTCACAACTGCCAGAACTGCTTCCCGCCCCCTGGCATTTTGTATTTGTGCCCTGTCCCCTCCCCCCACCTCTTCCAGTATAGTTCAGTTCATGGCAGAGCATGTGAACAGCGGGCGAGTGCCCAGGCCAGAACACAGCAAGTGGAGGCCTTGAGGAGAGAAGCTGTGTGAACAGTGGAGAGAAGCCAGATTGCTGGAGACAGCGAATGGAGGGCTTTCAGGAAGTTGAACCAAGAAGCCACTGGGGCAAGAATGCTGAGAGTGTGGTGCAAGAGTTGAAGTGACGTGCCTTAGATTTTTTGGGGTAGGCACAGGTGAAAAAAATAAGGTCAAGACAGGTGACATAATACCTGTGTAGAGACATAGAAGAGATTTATGGAGATCTTTGAAGAGTATGCAGATTGACAGAGATGACAGGAAAAGTGTATTCTCAGTAGAGGCAATGGCATGCACTTAGGAAACTAAAAACAAAACAATGGGAAAATGTGAATATGCAAACTTTGACTAGATCTCATAGTAGGCCAGTAATAAAAAGGAATCTAGAAAGGTAGATAACTCATTGGTTTATCCCAATCCCAGTTCTTGGATCCCCTGGTTATTGAACATCAGGGGGCAATGGCCTTCCTTAAGAACCTCAGGCATGTATGCAGGCAGATATTTGTAACCCTAGCAGCTCATTGGAAGTACATTACTAAATTTATGGGGTGGTAAAAACTGAGCACAAAACCTAAATGACACATCCCCAAGTCAACCCTTAGCCTCTTTAATTTTATTTAAACTGAATAGTCAGCTCATGTGGGGCTGACTTTTCCTAATAGCATCTGCTCACATCTGAGTATCAACATAGTTTCCATATTATATATATAGAATAAATTTTCCTATTTGTATTTTATTTTTGCTAGTTTTGTATTGTGTTTTGGTTGGTCAGTTTGCTTTTTCAATTTAATATATTGTTTTAAGCTTTTGAATTTATTTTGAGGGAGGGAAGAGAGTGAACAAGCAGGGGAGGGGCAGAGAGAGAGAATCTCATGGGCATTAAACCCACGAACCTTGAGATCATGACTTGAGCCAAAGTCAAGAGTTAGACGCTTAACTGACTGAGCCACCCAGGCACCCCAGTTTTCTTTAAAAAAATCTAGATCATAATCCTGCTAGATTATAAAAATTTTTGTGCATATGCCTCTTTTTTTGTTTGTTTTTAATTATTTTCTCTGGTGGAACTTCCACACCATCCTTGAAAGATTCCTTTGCCTAATGCCAAGAAAATCTACTTAATATATTCTGTTAACACCTCCATTCATATTACTAGCTGTTACTTTTCAGTGGGAATACTCCACCAGGTGACTTGCAATTTGTGGATACCAAAAAAAAAAAAAGTAAAATGTTCTTAGGAAGAATTCTCAAGCAAGTTTCTTACTGGAAATACTGTCAGCAATATCAAGGACTCCTTTATCTGCAATGTCAAAGTTCACTGAAAGGATAGAGAGGTATGCTAACATTAGCAACACAATGATATTTAAAGTCCCATGACTCTTTTCAGTGGAGACTCTATTTCTTCGTTTCTACTGCCATTTTATAAAGTTTACTAAACTTTCAGAGGGTATGAGACGTTTGACCTAATTCCAAAAATGAACATAATTAACAATTATGTTTTAAGGCATTTTTCGAGTTTCAGGCCAAATTCTAAATAAAAATATTCAGTGTAAGATTGCTAGTGTTTTCATCATTAAATTCTAAATACAAGATTACTTAAATGTGATATATTGAAACATATTTTAAATGACAACACGAGGTTTTTCTATTGCCATCTCTTTTATTTCATTGATTTAAAACTAGATCTAGTTGATGAATTTAAAAGCCTGCATTCTTTGATTTTATTAAATTAAGAGAGGTGTTGTATTTTAAAATCAGTTTAGAATATATACTTTGTCTTAATTTATAAATACATCACATTCCAATAAACTTCTTTAAGCCAATCAGAAAACTAAGCTTTAAATTATAGGTAGCTAAGTCTAATTAATGATCATGTTTCTTGATTATACTTTAAGGGAAAAGCAGAAAATGCCTCACTTCAAGATTGTAATATTCCAAGATGAGAACATTAAATTCTAAAGAGAAAATTTCATGTTACATATCTGTGTGAGACCATACAAACCATGTGGGTTAGAGAAGGAAAAGTTTGAAATTACAATTTTCATAGTTCCTCATTCATCTATATTTTCTTATATACTTTGATGAATTATATTAAATGTCTTTTACATTCAAATTTTTAAATATATGAATTCTCGAGCCACCTATTGAATTCTATCAAAGGGGGGAAAGAAGAAATTGGTAGCTCATTATTTTTCAACAACTTGTTTCACTGAACAAACTGTGTTTCCTTTGTTAATATAACCCAAATGTAAACAGCAGTGAGGTAAAAGACTCTTCATCAGTCTTATTACTTAAAATGCAGCTGCCCCTGGGATTGTGGCCCTATTTCCTAATAGGAAATGCTTTAGAAGAATACATCAAGAGGTACCATGTACTGGAAGTTTGTATCATTTTATGGTAGAACTTTCCCAGAACACAGGGCTTCAAAATGAAGAGATTTTCTGGATGATAGATTGAAAGTCTCAGTAACAAGGGTAAGAGACCAAAAATTCACCACTTGCTATTTCCCTCTTTATCTGTGATCCAGCATCTGCTATAACATAGAGCTGACAAGTTGTTCAGCCTTCAAAAGTGATGTTCTGCATGAGATTTAAAAAACCCTGCAGAAGTGTGGGTAAGACAGTAAGATGAGGAAGTTCTAGAACTGTCCAGAATAGTTTCATGACATGAAAAGGAGGAAGAACACAGAAGAGTGAAAAGGATTTGATAAAGAAATGGAGACTCACATTTTGCATACAAGCCCACTCCCACAAACCCCCACAGATGTTAGAGGAAAGCAAGGCATTGCTGAACTTGACAGAGATATATAGATAGATGTGTAGCTGGATGATAGGTAAACAGAGATGACAGATGCAGAGATAGATAGAATTATACACACATGAGAGGTGTTAAATTATAATTAGCCAAAGAATATTTGCAATGCCCTACACAAAGAGGAATTTCTAAAATGTTTTGCATTAATTAATTGCATAGTTTTTAGCAATTTCTGTCCAATTTCCCTCTAGCAGAGATTCAGGTCGAAAACATTTTGAGACATGCTACTCTGCATCTCAGAAAGCAGTAAATACCTTTATCTTGAGCTCTCTTGTGAACTTTTCAGCAAACTGATGCCACTGTGTCACATCAGTGACTCATTCCTGTCACCGAAGCAGCAATTTAGTGCACATATTAATATTTCAGACTGTGGAATCATAGTTTCTGCTTCAGTGCTGATTCCATACTTAGTATCAATATGAACTTGGTTAAGTTTCTCCAACTTTCTGTGAAATGGTAGGATTGACTTCTTGGGATTCTTGTGAGAATTAAATTAGGTAATATACATAAAGTACCAAGAGCGACACTATGCAAGTGTTAAGCTGTGAGTAGCCGTCATCAACCATCAGACCATTTCATCAGTCAAAAATGTATCTTCTCACACTCTTTCTTTCCCAAAGTGCTCTGTCCTTTCCCTTTCCTTAATCGCACTTGCTACTCTGCCTCCAATATTTTCTTTCCCTTATATCTCTTGTTTTGTATACTTCCCGTAACTTCCTACCAAAACCCAAAGTCTGCCTCTCACCTCTGAGAGTGCCCTTTTGTAGCCCCTAAGAACATGCTCTCTAGACTCAATTTACCATGATGCTGGGGTGGGTTTATCATTCAACTCTTTTCATTTTGCCATTCTCGCACCCACACTAGTTCAGTCTCCTTGCGTTGAGGATAATGCCATGAAGGTAGGTATACCATCATCAGCCACTTCTCAGTTGGGCCTCGTAGTCACTCTTCGATATTCATCAACACTTGGCCATCAGGTTCATGATCTTTGTGGACACACAAACACTATCACAGTCCTTGGGTCCTCAGTGCCTTGGGTAGCTGTTATCCACTTCCCTGGCATCACCTTTCCCAACCTCCTGTGATTCAGTAACTATTGCTTCCACTTTAAGATCTTACTTCTTGAGTCAGCTCCCACACCCACTCATAACCTACAGCTCTCACTTCTAAAGTCTTTTCTTCCGGCATACCACTTTAATTATAGTGCTCTGGCATTTCTTCACATTAATTGAGTATCTTGGAATGTGGCTCACAGTATTTGTAATAATACATACATCTGCTGTCATTTTGTGACTTAAACGCTCAGAGATGATTCATCCCCACCTTTTTCATGCCAGACTGCTTACTTCCTTAATTCAATAATACCTGTTCTTGAATCTGATCCATATCCATGACTGTAGTATCATATAAACCCTCCCTGGTAACCATCCTTTGCTCTTTTCCACCTCAGTTCTTTCCAAGTTTAGATTTTAGTGTATAACACTTAATTAGCAAGTATCTTGTGGGGCCCCTGGGTGGCTCAGTCCGTTAAGCGTCTGACTTCAGCTCAGGTCATGATCTCACGGTTTCTGGGTTTGAGCCCCATGCCGGGCTCTGTGCTGACAGCTCAGAGCCTGGAGCCTGCTTCGGATTCTGTGTCTCCCTCTCTCTGACCCTCCCCCATTCATGCTCTGTCTGTCTCTGTCTCTCAAAAATAAGTAATAAAAAAAGTTAAAAAAAAACTTTAAAAAATTAGCAAGTATCTTGTGTTTAACCCCTTTGTAGTCACCACTGTTCTTACATTCTCTTGGACAAGCCCCAGACATAAAAGCATTGTCTACATTCTTTGTCTGCTTACCTTGCTACCTCATCAGAAAGCTGTTCTTCAAAGACAGCAGTTCATCTCTTTAAATGATATATGAAGCTTTCCTGCTCTCCTCCATACCTATAAGATCTTTCTGTAAACTTCTTTCCCTAATCATATTAACAAGCTGAAAATTCTCCAACACTCCCTGTCAATTCTACATATCTTTCATATCTTTCTGTTGTGTGTTCTACTGCCCCCCCCCCCCCAGAGCCAGTTGTCTCCAAGAGGTGGTTAGTGTTTATTGTATCCACTTCTTCATATTATACACACCCCCACTGTAATCCTTCCACTTCTGTGACTCCTCTGTAATTGTGTTTAGTAGGCCACCAATGGGTCTTTAAATCCATTGGGGGTTTTCCAGTGTAATTTTGGCTGATCTGACTTCAGAATTTGACACTATCAATGAAACCTTTTTTGAAAACCCTTTTCTAACTGTCTATGATACAATGCTCCCTTAACTTTCTTTCTACCTCTCAGACAGGTATTTATCAAGTTCTGAAATTTTCTCTTTCTGTCATTCTAGTGCATACGATTCTATTCTCAATTCCATTTTCTCTCTTCGCTACATATGCTCTTTGGGTGATCACATTCACATTCATGGCAACTGTTCCCAGTTAAATGCTAATGACTTTGAAGCCTGTGCCTTGAGCACCTCTTTGCTCAGCTTTAGGCCTGTGTATATACTTGTTTGTAAAAGCTTGACTTGGGGATATTACTTACTTATTCCTTAAAATCAAACAATCCCAAAATGAAATCTTTTACTCCTCCAAAGCTTCTCCCTTTTTAAATTTCTTATCTCAATGAATCACTGAATAATCCAACCCTTATTATTCTTTCTACATTATTTCATTCAAATCCAAGCAATTCTTTTTCTTCTTTCTTCTTGTATGATCTTTGCTTTTCATGTGTACTGCCACAGCAGCGATTGGGAATATAATTCTCCTCATCATTAATCTTCCTGGTCCCACTCCTCCAATTTCAATCTCTTTTTCACCTTATAGAGTAATGTTCTTAAAATACAATTCTGATTGATACTCCCTTGGTAAAAATTGTTTATTTCTCCCCTGTCCTTGATATAAGTTCTGACCTTTGTAGTACGAAATACAAATAAGTCTTGAACACTTCTCCTGGCTCATCCATCGAATGGTACCCATCTTGTGCACATGCTTCTAACCATATCAAACTCCTTACAGGTTTCCATAGCCCGTGCTGCCTCACACCGCAGCACCATGTACATGTTGTATTTGCAGTAAGCTCTCTTTTCTGCCCTTGACTTTGGAGTGGTAGGATGAATACTCATTTTAACATTCTTCTGGATTACTGTGTTGTTCATTTTCATAGAACCCCATGGATGCCCTACTCTTAATTTAATTGTCTGTGTGACCCACTGGATAGTGTCTTTCATCTTATTCACAGAATACTATGAAGGGTAACACATAATACCTACTGAATAATTATGAATAAGTAGTTCTTAAAGGGTCGATTAGGACTGTCTGAAGTTCTTTTTATTCCTACAAAAAATGTATGTGTGAATATATGTGAATTGGGGTATACTCTAAGGACCCCAGAGAGGACAAACTGTCCAAATGATTTCTACCTCTACTTCTATATTCTCAGGTGTAGGGGTGAGAGATTAAAAATTAAATACTCCCTTGTATTCTAAGTAAGATGTTGATATTTTATGATATTAATTTTGTATTTTATACCGAAACATAAATAAAGCATAACTCAATGTGAAACATATGGAAAAAGCCTATGAAAGTTGATTTCAACTCATCCACGTGTTTGCTGACTAAATTAAACAATTCTGATCAAACTAATTTGAGTGCATAGACAAAGCTTAAATGTTTCATCAATTTTATAACATCTATATTGTTTTATAAAGCATAGGAGGCTACAAAACAAACGTGGTGCAAAACCAAAAGTAAATGAAATTAAACATATAAATACTAGTACAGGGAAGTTATAAATAGACAGAAAACCAAGGATAAGATAAAGAAAAATATAAGTATTCAGTCCAAAAGAAAATGGATACTAATTATAGTTTTACGTTTAGTTTCCTAGTAGCCATGTTCAAATAAAGATAGCATCATTTAAACATTTCTGACCTTAATTAAAGGAGAAGCTTGCCTCTGAAGGAGAAAAACTTCCCCAGTGCTGAATTGTGATATCAATGCCTTTCCTATGGTATTCTGTATGGGCCACTGAGTGATGATATTTTTCAACAATATTGTTGTATTAAGCAACAAAATGGATTTTGCATGATTATTTGCTGTATTGTCCTTTCACAAAAAAATTAGGGCATGACCTCAAAATTTACTCCAGAGTAGGTAATTCTGTTAAGGACAAAGGCAATATAGTTCAAGTTTGTATACTTATGATGAGATGATTTGACCAAGGCTAAAATTGACAATACCCAGAGGAGTGACAGCCTTCAAGTTATTTTCTGTAACTGTTACAGTTGGACTGTAAATATATATATGTGTATATATATGTATATATACACATATATATATTTACAAATATATATAAATATACATATATATTTACAAATATATATATACGTATATATACACATATATATATTTACAAATATATATAAATATACATATATATTTACAAATATATATATACATATATATGTGTATGTATATATATATATATATATATATATTTATCTTTCTTTTTGAGAGAGAGAGAGAAAGCTGGAGGAGGAGCAGAGAGAGAGGGAGAGAAAGAGAATCTTAAGCAGGCTCTGTGCTTGGTGTGGAGCCCCATGCAGGGCTTGATCTCACACTGTGAGATCATGACCTGAGCCAAAATCAAGAGTCAGAGGCTTCACTGACTGAGCCACCCAGGTGTCCCACAGCTGGGCTGCTTATTAAATCTACACTTCTGTTTGGTGACACTTTAAGGATTTCTGTATGTTTTAAAGCATAAATTTATAAAAATAATTCTTAGTAAAGAGGAGTTTACCTAATCTACTGTATATAATTTTTAATGCCTCAGTGTTCAACTAACAAGGAAAGGGTGTTATCTTTCCTAAAGTATTGATAATTGACAAACAAGAGTTTAGTTTTACTCCTACTTACAACATTCTATAAATGAGTCATTATTTTGTTATGAGAAAAGAGGAAAGCAAAACATCTGCCAAATATGTAGCATATACTACGTACTCGTGCCAGGTTATTTCACATAGTTGATACTAGTAAATGTTAGAATTAAACTTGTTAAAATCAAAGCTGGCTAAAAGTAGATATTTAAGTTTTGTGGATACGTTGAAATCCAATATGGATCTATGTCTACATGGGTTTATGAAAGCAAATATTAGGAGGAACTATATTTTTCAGCAGCATTCTGAAATCAATCACTGGCTAAAACCATAAGACATGAGTGAAAAGAGCTTATAAATATTGATTCATTAAGTTCATTCCCTCAGGTTCATATCATGGGTAAGTTTAGAATACTTCAGCTGGAGTTATATTTTAAGTACTGTCATATACAAGTGTAATACAATTTCTTTTGTAGCGAGTTTCCCTTTGGGGAATAAAAATTATTAATGTGTGTGGCTACCGGGAGTTCCTTCTCTCTGCTTGCTAACAGGGATGCTGGCTTGCCTGCTCACTTTGCTCTCCTCTCCTAATTTCTGCTCTCTGAAAAGGTCCTGCTGGTGGCCAACTGACAGGTGATTTGCTCTTTGATGTTGTCACATCAGCACAGTGATAAGAAGGAATCAGGACTTGGGGCCCCTGGGTGGCTCAGTCGGTTAAGCGTCCGACTTCAGCTCAGGCCATTGATCTCATGGTTTGTGAGTTCAAGCCCCGTGTCAGGCTCTGTGCTGGCAGCTCAGAGCCTGGAGTCTGCCTTGGATTCTGTGTCTCTTTCTCTCTCTGCCCCTCCCCCACTTGTGCTCTGTCTCTCTATCTCTCAAAAATAAATAAATGTAAAAATAAAAAGGAAAAAATAAGGAATCAGGACTTGAAATGTAGGAGAGAAGGTGATATGGACTGAGGGATGCATTTGGGTTTGGGTCTAGGGGAGGTTTTTCTGGCAAAGGAAAATATATGCAAAGTTGATGGGTGGTTATGATGTTAACTGAAGGGATTTCTTTCTTTCTTTCTTTCTTTCTTTCTTTCTTTCTTTCTTTCTTTCTTTCTTTCTTTCTAACTGAAGGGATTTAAAGATGGAAAATGCATGAAAAAAGAGGAAGGTAAATTGTGTGCTTTGCATTATACTCTTCTTCAGATGTTACCCAAATACAAGGAGAACCTTGAGCTCTTTTAAAAATTATTTGCAACATTTTTGTAAAAACAAGAGTGCTATAACATGTGGGTGACATCTCTGTATGTGTATGTATTTTAATAATATGACAAGAGAGAACATGTTTAAATTGCTTAGACTGAAGGTAATGGGGGAGAGTCGTGGGGTGTGTAGGCCTTGGCTGGGAGGCAAGTCTGGGCTCTGACCGTAACTGGCTGTATGTCTGTGGATATGTTTCATACAGAGAGAGAGAGAGAGAGAGACTCATCAAAGGGTAAATATGTAAGCACCAAACCAGTGAGATATATACATACTTACATATACATATATATACATATACACATATACATATATGTGTATATGTATATGTGTATGTATGTATATAAATATATACTCAGGGAGGAAATATGGAAAGGGGGTTAGGGCCAGTAAAACATAAGGTGGATATTATGAAAGACTTCTTGAAACCTTATTGGAAATTCAAGGTTATTAAGAGCATATTTTGCTTGTTTCCACTGTCTGAAACATTTTTGTCCTTGTAGACCATGTGAAGAAGAAACCTCTAAGTAGTGCAGAGAAATTGCTAATACGCAATGAGCTTTTCAAGTGAGCAGGTTATTTTTATTCTGTTTTAGCATCTGGAATATAAAAGGTAAATAGTCCCTCAGGAGTACATACTGTGCTAGCTCCTCTAAGGAAAGTGCATTAAAGGGATCATCTAAATTATCTGAAGCTCTGTGTACCTGTGCCAGATGTGGCTGGCATTCTCCTACCTCTGCATGGCTGCTTCCGACTCAATGCTTCACCACCTCTGTGAGATTCATGTCAGGAGGCCCTAAGTTCCTCCATTTCCCAGGAAGGCACATATGCATTTTAAGGAAAACTCTAGCCAGAAGCTATCAGGTTTTGTTCCCCCTGCCATTATTCTTGGTGACTTTAGTGTCTTTGTGAAGAATACATTCAACAGCCTTATAGTTTATTGATCTCCTTATCTTTAATAACATGCATCTGCATTCTCATTTAGCCACCCACATTCATTGCCCTGTTGGGAACCATGACATCTGTAGTTAATTCATATCAGATTTTTAAATTCTGGTATTCCTTACTCCTGACTTCAGTTTCTTATCTTTTTAGTTCTCTGAAATATTTATTTTCTCTACACATGTTATCTGACCTCACACAGAGAAATATTTTCAAGTCAATTTGTATTTTGTGGAAACCTCACAGTTTCTTTTCAAACTGTCTCTTAAGCACCTCAAATCTTTTGCAACATGGAATGTCAGAATCCAATTGGAAGTATACCAAGTCAAAGACAAATCCGTCTTCCATCCCTGCTCCTACACCAGTGAAACTCACATTAAAAAATGCAGCCATTCAAACATATGCCTTCAAGTAGCACTTCTTTTTCAGTGCTAAGTACCATCTTGATGCTTTGTTAATTTGGGATCAAGAGCTCGAATGGGGAGATTCAGACAGAGTGTGATACTTTCGTAGATGCCCTAAAACCTGAGATAGATGTACTAGTGATGTGTTCTAGAATTCCTTCTAAACCTCCCTTCCCTGCGTCTACCACCTGTATTACAATTGATTTTTTACTTGGTTTCCCTACTAAACTATAAACTTTATGGTTATAAAATCAAACTTGAGTCTGGTTTTTATTGTTGCATTTGTATCATAGTGAAGTGTCTGGTACGTAGTTCATATTTACTAAGTAGTTATGGAATGAATGGATTAATTGCCTTCAGTAACTTTTGCCAACCCTCCATTCAGATCCAACTCTTCTTTTCAGCAAGTGACATATTCTCTTTCCTGGACACAAATATATAAGGCATCACCTGCCTATAAATCCACCATGTCCACCGTTCTATAAACTCATCTACAACTGGATGGTTCTTCGTCTCTTTCCAATAGAAATTTTTCAATTGTAGAATGGATCTCACACCTTTCACATTGTCTTCTCTCTCCTCATTCATTACTGTGTCTCATACCTCTGTTTTCAGGCTTTCTCACTTCTCTGATCTCTTATTCCACTTACAGACATCATTCACTTTCCTATTCTAAAAGTACCCACTTTTGCTGTGTCGCTCTGGCTTCCGACTATTATCTTTAAGTCCCCTTTCTAATAATCTTCTTTTGAAAGAAGTTTTCCCTTTCTTGCTTTACTAACATCCCCTTATATGTCAATATGATGAAGAGTTGCTTCTATTCTAACCACTCTGCCAAAACTACTCTTCCTACCATAAATGCTTCTGTGCACTCCACATGGCATAGTGCAATGATGCCATAAAACATAAAAAATAAAGTATTTAAAGAGAGAACCTGCAGTCATTCACATAAATGCCACAATCATGTTAATTAGGTTAAGCCTTTTACTTTATCTAGAGCAATCATTGGCCAAGAAACTAACATTAATAGAGGAATTTAGAGATTTGCATTGAAATTAAAGTTCCTAAGAAACAAGGAAAAATAAGAAGCAGGTAAATTATTGTTCTCAGTTTGGAAAAAAAAAATCCAGAAGCTAGTTAGTTTTACAAAATATTTATAGTATTTAAAAATCACTAATAAAACATTTCAATTAAAGAGAGCATATTTCAATGCCTTATCTTGAAGTCATGAGATATATTTATTCAATTAATTGTTAAGGTAATATAGTCTACAGGTCAATTCTACAGCATGATAAAAATGCATACCATTGGATGTTCACCTTTCAGAAACCTGAATACTTTTGCTATTTATTATTCCTTTAAATATTTAGTACTAATTACATTGAAAAACAACATTTCCTTGAGAGATCTTCCATTAATTATTTGGTTCTGAAACTTTGTGTCCTTCTTTATAAAATTCTGAATTCTTCAGTGAGAAAATTGGCCTGGCTTAATCATGTTACAGAATAGGTTGTGAATCAACTCAGTCTCTTTAATGCTATATGGTTTAGAAGACAATGTTTCATGTTTCACCAATATCCTGCATGTGTTTGTTTAATTGAGTCATTCAGGAAACAGTTATTGAGTCCATACCATATCCCAGGCACTGTTCAAGACATTGGTATGATCTAGTGAACAAGACTGACTGGGTTCCTATCCAGGCTTTTATAAGCAAACTACTGATGTTTATTCCAAAATGTCAAAATATGGTTTTTGATTTGCCTATCTAAACAGTAAAAGATAAAAAAATATTCAATTTTATTTTTACTTTTCAGAACTTCAATTTGTATTGTTGCCTGGCACGTACATATATTTTTTTGTTGAAAATTAATCTAAAAATTTAAACAATATGACAATTTTTAAAATTAGAGACTAGAAATTTCCTGGATGGACAACATTTGAATATTATAATTCAGAGGTGGAGTTTCTCTCCATCAGACCACTTATAATGTCATGTAATTAGTAAGTCATGCTTTTGTGTAGCTTTCTTTGATTTTAAATTATCTGCCTTAATTAATGATAAGCTACGTTAATATTATGCCTGAGTTTAATAGGTGAAATTTGTTTGATTCTATATGATGAAGTAATTTTTCATTTCAAAATATGCAAAAAATTTTAGTTGAGGAATATATATTTAGTGAGAGTGTGACTTTCTATATTTTTACTCTAAAAGTAATGTTAAAATTTTAGGGAATTAGGTTGGATACTATATTATAATTATATTTTTTAAGGAATGAACAAAGATTCTAAATACAGAAAAAAGAAAAAAACAATCAATAGACAGTAAAATAAACAGTAGACAGTTTTGGGAAAGTGGCATTGAGAAAGGGGAAAAGATTTACATTTAGGCACATCTTGGTCTGTTCTTGACCACAGAAGCACCAGCACTCCTCCTGCCACCACCATCAATCTGTGTGCACACACTCACACACACACACACACACACACACACACACACACACACACACGTTTTCACTCTGAGGAGCAGTACAATACGAAAGTTAACAAAGTCCTGCCAATTCCCGTTCATTACTCACCATCTGTAGACTACCTTGTTATAGTAGTATGTAGCAGACCTGTATGAAAAAAAGGTTAGATAAAGCTCCAGACTCATACAGGATCTCAGCAAAAGCACACAAATCTCCCCGTTTTCCAGAACCCTATGTTGAGTTTGGGTAGATGTTCCAAAGCCTGAGGCATTGCCTCCACTGCAGGTAGGATGCATCCTGGTCCACATGTTGCCTCTGTGCCCCTGGAGAGGCTACCCAGACTACGCTTGTGCCCACCCCTTCGTGGTCACCTTGGATGCTAAAGGCTTTCCAGTTAGGGAATGAATAAGTCATGGGGATGAAAGACACAGCACAGGGAATACAGTCAATGGTATTGTAATGCTGTTGTATGGTGACAGCCGGTAGCCACACTTGTAGAGAGCACAGCGTAACATATAGAGTTGTTCAGTCACCGTGGTGCACACCTGAACCTAATGTAACATTCTGTGTCAATCCTACTTCAATTAAAAATAAATTCAAAAACTAATAAAAGCAAAACCCAGACTGCTAAGCTGTATTGTATTAGGTGGCAAGGAAGGGTGTAAGACACCATCTTCCTGTTCACCTGGGGCACTAGCAAAATAAATGGAGAAGTTTTCAACTCTACAAACCTATTACAACACACACACACAAAGTGAGAATAATGTGTATGTAAAACTCAGATAAAGAGTGTAACCTGGGAAGGGAAAGAATAAAAAAAATTCTCATGTCCCATATCTAATAGGAAAGCTTGGTAAATTCAGGAAAAAAAACTATAAACTCAGGAAAAATGTGCTCAAACAATAGAATACAGTTTTTTTAAAGGTAAGTTTGTAGAGCCAATTAAATACCATTTAACCATATTAGAAAAATAATAAACGACAAGAAATTCAATATGTATAGTATTCAGATTGCTTTTATAAGGGACAAGCTTGAAAACTTACAGTAAACACAAAATGTAATTAGAATATTTAGATAAATAATAGGTTCTGAGCAAAAATATGAGCCCAATTAAGATAAATGACTCTAAAAAGACAAAAAAAATAAATGTTACTAGAAAGAGTAAGAAGGTATTCAGAGGTAAAATGTAGCCAAATTTGTATCAAGTGAGGAAAAGACTGGGGTTATAGATACAAGGTGACAAAGAGTTCCTGAGTGTGTGGGTGGCAAGGACAGGGCACAGGGAAAATCTAACGGTTAGGTACACACTGCTTAAGTGATTGAATTTCACTAGAAAAAGAAATAAAATCTTATACTACCAAGAAAGAGAGAGTAAATCCTTTGAAAAGGGGACATCCAGTGTTAGGCTTATCAACACTCACCAGCACACTAAATGCTGGAGGATGATAGTGCAGGTAACCTGGAGATCTTATGCCCAACCAGGCTGTCATTTGCAGACGAAATCACAGGCAGGCATTTCTAACAGTATGTCTCTTTTTGGAGGGGAGAGAGAGAGAGATAGAGAGAGAGAGAGAGAATGAGAGAATGAGAGAATGAGCAGGGGAGGGGCAGAGAGAGAGGGAGACACAGAATCAGAAGCAGGCTCCAGGCTCTGAGCTGTCAGTGCAGAGCCTGATGCAAGGCTCAAACCCACGAACTGTGGATCATGACCTGAGGCGAAATCAGACTCCCAACTGACTGAGCCACCCAGGCGCCCCATACACTTGTAGTATATATGTTTAAAAGTATTAGATTTATGGTTACATACGAAATTGTAATTATTGGAAACTATGTATTAAGGACTGAATGTTTGTGTCCCCCCCAATTCATATGTCTAACCCTTACCCCAGTGTCCTGGTATTTGGAGGTAGTAACTTTGGAAGAGAATTAGGTTATGAAAATGCAGCTCATTGATGGTATTAGTTCCTTTATAAGAAGAGGAAGAAAGACAAGAGCTGGGTTTCTCTGTCTCCACCAAGTGAGAACACAAGAAGACAGTGGTGTGGAAGCCAGGAAGATAGCTCTCATCAGGAATCGAATCTTTCGGCACCTTGATCTTGGACTTCTCAGCCTCCAGAACTCTGAGAAATAAATGTCTTTTATTTAAGCCACCCAGTTTATGGTATTTTGTGTGGCAGCCTGAGCTAAGACATGATAATATAAAAATAGTAACTAAAACGTTTAGAATATTTAAGTGACTCGGGCCACCCAGGTGACTCATTCAGTTAAGCATCCAACTCTTGATTTCAGCTCAGATCATGATCTCACAGTACATGAGTTTGAGCTCCATGTCGAGCCTGCTTGGGATTCTGTCTCCCCCTCTCTCTCTGCCCCTATCCCGCTAATTCTCTCTCTCTTAAAAGTAAATAGAATAAAATATTAAGTGACAACTTTCTCATTATTTATACAGTCAGGTACTTTGAAATATGTAATTTAAAATATTATGACCTCCGTTCCAAAATAGTTTTCTTATTTGTCCTTAAACTTCCATCATTTTGAGGATAAAAATTTCTTCATGCATCTATGCATACAGATACACATGCATTCATATAAATGGTCATAGAGCCTCATTTCATCAGTTTCTTGTTTTCTTTGATTTAGATAATTACATCTATTTTATATTAACAATACATATATTGTGTCATTTAAATACATTATGCTAACTAGTCAATTAACTATACACTTAAATATATGTATATAATAGTGTCTAAAATGCTGTCACCTAATATTTAACAAGTTTTTTTTCTTATTTTTTTAAGATTTTTAAAAAAAGTAATCTCCACACCAATGTGGGGCTTGAACTCAACAGGCCTTATTATTTTTAAGCAGAATTTACAGTGATTTTTTTATTACTTTTGATTCTGGAATGTGATGTGTGGCTTTAATAAATAAATGTCCTTATATTTTAAAAAGATCAATGATATCATCCTAATAATATTATATTCATATTTTTGTGTATGTTAGAATGTGGTGATGATATTCAATAGTGAAAAAGTTTCCACTTACTAAATGTTTCTCATTAAATATTCCAGACCAATTTTTCCACATTTAGTAATGAAGATTTTTTATTTTAATTTTATATGAGAGAATATAAAGACATTTATTTTAAGTTTTTATCCCTAGAAACAACTTTAACCAGAAGATCAAATAAGCATTGAAAATATGAAATAAAACCCTAGCTTTCAAATCCAAATATTGCTTTCAAAATGCACTATCTCTTTAAGCAGTGTCTGAATTTTTATTGCTAGACCAAGGTGTAGAAGAAATGTCTGACTCGTATACTTTTAAACTAAAACTATAAAAATTACTTATGGAATTCTGTGGTGCACATTGGACATGTAAAACATTCCACCTGGTACATTCTTCATGTTGATAGTAGCAGTGGCAAGAGTTTGTAGGTAGTTACACTGGCTTTTAAAGCTGCTTAGTTTAAACGTAATGTACCAGTTCCTGTTGGCTCATACTTGGAGTTTTAAGTACTGTCTGTACTAACAGACAGGCAAAGTGACAGATGTGCATGGATAACACAAAATCTTTTCTGTAGTGTCACACAAGGAGTCATCTATTTTGCCAACTTTCTTAGTTAATTTAAAAGTTCCCAGCGCATGAATCAGTCAAGTATTCAACCCCCCACAGTGAATATAAACATTGTGGACAGTCAGCTTCTACTCACCGTAAATCACAATCGCTCCCCGTCCAGAGAAATGTATTTACATTCTTCTTATCAAAATATATGCAGAAGGATATGGCTTTAGACTTTTTCAATCTTTTAAAATATCAGCTGATTGGCTCCTTCACTTTCATTTATACTTAATAGTCTTCATGATTACATGGGTCTAAATAAATACATTTGAGGTATGTGCCAAAGTTGTACTATACTATCTATCTAAATAAATATATACTTATGAGTATCAAACATCAGTAGCTATTGTTTACACATTAGTGACCCTCTTTTATGAGAATTTGCCAATATTGTTGCTATCTAGCTCTTAAATGGCATCAATTGACTACATTTTTTCCCTACAAAACAACTGTGAAGCAGATAATGTAAATGCCCTCTACATACCTTTTTAGACACTTGGACTGATATATGAATGCATAGTACTACGCCCCCGGAACAAAATAAATCATGAGTTATTTCTAGATAAATTTCATAAAGTTTTTTATTTGATTACAAATTAAAATCATGCCACCAGATGTCTGTACTTTGACTTATAAACTTACTATGTTCATCACAGGTAAGAAAGTGTAGAAACCTAATGGCTATCTAGTAAAATTGCCTGACTCTATAGTACTATTAGACAGTACTGAACTGGAAATTTAAACAAGTGAAAGAAATCAAGTAGTTGAAATCACTGATAAAATATTTGGGATCTTACATCATCCTCAGATTAATGTATACATTGTACATGAAATACTATGGCTAGGGTGTTGGGGACTGTAAAATGTAAGGTTAAGCTTTTTATATAAAATTGAATGTTTTTCCTAGAAATGACCTTGAGAAACTTGACATTTAACGTTTCTGGCATGTCTTAAGAAAATGTCAACACAATGTCAAAGCATAATTACAAAATTTTAAAAAAGAGAAAAATCATGACTCATGCAAATGTAAAATGAACATCTGTTAATGATTACATTTAACTTCTTGATTAAGAAGAGAACCAGTAAGATATTTCAACTGGTTCAAAGGAGAATCCAAAGAGCAGACACATATATAGGCAGTCAAGAATGCTGAAATGAATATGCTTAATCAATGCAAAATTGGTCATTATTTTTAGGGCAAGGATCAAATACATCTCCACTGGATAATTTTCTTTTCTTAGACAAGAATTATTTGTAGATTACAGAGTTGTAAAAAAGCTAAAATGAAAACAAAAGCAAAAACCAATGAAGGAAAGAGACTCCATAGAATTAGATAAACCAATAATGTTGAGTTTTCCATTGAAAGTAGTTAGTAATTTTTTTGGATCATTTCAAAAATCTCAGCTTCCATACTAAGATAATGTTTATAAATTATTCCTAGGGAATATTAATGAAAATTTTCTTTGTTGAATTGGCTTGAAAAATTTATGGAAGGAGATAGAACGTAAAGAAATCAAGCTTATTAAGTAGATAGTATTACAAAAAAAACTTATTGAGAATAATTAAGTAATTTAATTTATTAATTCTCTCTGTAAAAGAAAAATAAATAGCCAATGTCCATAACCTTGCTACTACATATATATGGATGCATAAGTGTATGAATGTGTACACAAATCCACATAGTTATCCATTTCAGAGAATTACTTATGCAAATTGTGTTGCTTTTTATTATAAACCAGGTTACCAAGCAGTTGTTATTTTATTTTATTTTTTTATGTAACAAAACAACTCTCGAACTCTTTAAGATATTTAGGCTGTTTATATATTCTTTTCCCGGCATCCAGTGTACTGTATTGGAGGTAATGACATACAAGATCTACCAGCACAGTCCTACTTTGTTAATTAATTTTCCTTAAACACAAATTTTTAAGACTCAGTGTATGTCAACAGCTATGAAAGGCACCAACGTATATGAAGATGAATGGAACCTGGGCTTTAGCTGTGAATCACAAAAACATGAATCAGTCAAAGTAAAACTTGCAAAAAGAAGTGAATAACAATAAATGGTTTGAAATTAGTTTCAGCAATTGGCTACCAAGGGCTATAGAAAGAATAGCAAAAAAGAGATGAGTGGATTTTTTTTCCCCTTCATCCTGGTAAATATGTAATAAGAAAAATAAAGCAATCAACTTTAAAAACTTGTGTTAAAGTTGAATGTCTTAAAAAGGTTAAATCATATTTCATGGAAATCAATCTTTAACTAATAATATTATTACTTAATTTTTTATTAATATTTGGGCCAAAAAAGTATTGATATTCAACTGCCCGGCTAGCTCAGTCAGTAGAACCTGGGACTCTTAAAGTATTGATATTCATTAGGCAATTTTTTAGTGAGTAATTTTCACACAAACCATTTATATTGTTTGGGGGCTTCTATTTAATATTTCATAGCCCTTTGACTTTTAGGCATTATTAGCATTTCCTAAAAATATAATTTGGCATTAAATACCCTACAATTGTCAATATTTAGAAAAATATTTAAAATATACATTTTAAAATCCTTTAAGCAAAAGAAAAATTAGTTTAAAATATATTACTGTCAAAGAATAAAATTTAAATTGCTGTTGGTTTGCAAACTAGCCCAAGTACATGAATGGCAAGGAGAAAGAAAAAAGAGGCAGATAGCTCTAGATTGATAGGTGGCTGATTTAATAAGCAGAGGAACTTATGAAGTTTGCCTTGGGTGGCAAATCTCTGCACCTGCCCCCACCAGAATCTTAATAGTTTATGTAAAAGTCTTAACTGGATTCATCACATGTTCAATCTAGATAGTCTCAACAACACATTCCTCTCCCAACATTGTATCCTTGAAATCGTTCCCCTTTGGGAACAGTGGGCAGAATGCACATTCTAAAGAAGGGGGGACAGCCTCTAAATGATCAACCCCAACAATTGCTTCTTGAGCTTACAAATATAAGGTAACAAACTCTAAACATTGCTTGTCTTCCATACGTGTTTCAAAGTCACCTTTTCTTCTGATACATGTTATATTCTAATATGAAGAACACTAGTGTAAATTTTCTTTAGGATATTTTCAGCAGATTGTACTGTTTCAAATTCTATTATTTTACCACAGCTAATTGGCTTACATATCCTTTTTGGCTAGTTTTTCATATGTTTAAAAATGTTAGTTTATTGTATACAGTAATATTGTGTTTTCATGTTCTTTAATGTCTTTTATAACGTTTAGCTTGATTTCTTTATTTAATATTCCCTTTTGTAGATGTAGTTTTCAAAGATGCTTCTCTTATTTACCCAAAAACAAGAATTTTTTTTCAATATATGAAATTTATTGTCAAATTGGTTTCCATACAACACCCAGTGCTCATCCCAAAAGGTGCCCTCCTCAATACCCATCACCCACCCTCCCCTCCCTCCCACCCCCCATCAACCCTCAGTTTGTTCTCAGTTTTTAACAGTCTCTTATGCTTTGGCTCTCTCCCACTCTAACTTCTTTTTTTTTTTCCTTCCCCTCCCCCATGGGATTCTGTTAAGTTTCTCAAGATCCACATAAGAGTGAAACCATATGGTATCTGTCTTTCTCTGTATGGCTTATTTCACTTAGCATCACACTCTCCAGTTCCATCCACGTTGCTACAAAAGGCCATATTTCATTCTTTCTCATTGCCACGTAGTATTCCATTGTGTATATAAACCACAATTTCTTTATCCATTCATCAGTTGATGGACATTTAGGCTCTTTCCACAATTTGGCTATTGTTGAGAGTGCTGCTATAAACATTGGGGTACAAGTGCCCCTATGCATCAGTACTCCTGTATCCCTTGGGTAAATTCCTAGCAGTGCTATTGCTGGGTCATAGGGTAGGTCTATTTTTAATTTTCTGAGGAACCTCCACACTGCTTTCCAGAGCGGCTGCACCAATTTGCATTCCCACCAAAAGTGCAAGAGGGTTCCCATTTCTCCACGTCCTCTCCAGCATCTATAGTCTCCTGATTTGCTCATTTTGGCCACTCTGACTGGCATGAGGTGATATCTGAGTGTGGTTTTGATTTGTATTTCCCTGATAAGGAGCGACGCTGAGCATCTTTTCATGTGCCTGTTGGCCATCTGGATGTCTTCTTTAGAGAAGTGTCTATTCATGTTTTCTGCCCATTTCTTCACTGGGTTATTTGTTTTTCGGGTGTGGAGTTTGGTGAGCTCTTTATAGATTTTGGATACTAGCCCTTTGTCTGATATGTCATTTGCAAATATCTTTTCCCATTCCGTTGGTTGCCTTTTAGTTTTGTTGGTTGTTTCCTTTGCTGTGCAGAAGCTTTTTATCTTCATAAGGTCCCAGTAATTCAATTTTGCTTTTAATTCCCTTGCCTTTGGGGATGTGTCGAGTAAGAGATTGCTATGGCTGAGGTCAGAGAGGTCTTTTCCTGCTTTCTCCTCTAGGGTTTTGATGGTTTCCTGTCTCACATTCAGGTCCTTTATCCATTTTGAGTTTATTTTTGTGAATGGTGTGAGAAAGTGGTCTAGTTTCAACCTTCTGCATGTTGCTGTCCAGTTCTCCCAGCACCATTTGCTAAAGAGGCTGTCTTTTCCACTGGATGTTCTTTCCTGCTTTGTCAAAGATTAGTTGGCCATACGTTGTGGGTCTAGTTCTGGGGTTTCTATTCTATTCCATTGGTCTATGTGTCTGTTTTTGTGCCGATACCATGCTGTCTTGATGATGACAGCTTTGTAGTAGAGGCTAAAATCTGGGATTGTGATGCCTCCTGCTTTGGTCTTCTTCTTCAAAATTACTTTGGCTATTCGGGGCCTTTTGTGGTTCCATATGAATTTTAGGATTGCTTGTTCTAGTTTCGAGAAGAATGCTGGTGCAATTTTGATTGGGATTGCATTGAATGTGTAGATAGCTTTGGGTAGTATTGACATTTTGACAATATTTATTCTTCCAATCCATGAGCACGGAATGTCTTTCCATTTCTTTATATCTTCTTCAACTACCTTCATAAGCCTTCTATAGTTTTCAGCATACAGATCTTTTACATCTTTGGTTAGATTTATTCCTAGGTATTTTATTGTGAATGGGATCAGTTTCTTTATTTGTCTTTCTGTTGCTTCATTGTTAGTGTATAAGAATGCAACTGATTTCTGTATATTGATTTTGTATCCTGCAACTTTGCTGAATTCATGTATCAGTTCTAGCAGACTTTTGGTGGAGTCTATCGGATTTTCCATGTATAATATCATGTCATCTGCAAAAAGTGAAAGCTTGACTTCATCTTTGCCAATTTTGATGCCTTTGATTTCCTTTTGTTGTCTGATTGCTGATGCTAGAACTTCCAGCACTATGTTAAACAACAGTGGTGAGAATGGGCTTCCCTGTCGTGTTCCTGATCTCAGGGAAAAAGCTCTCAGTTTTTCCCCATTGAGGATGGTGTTAGCTGTGGGCTTTTCATAAATGGCTTTTATGATGTGTAAGTATGTTCCTTCTATCCCGACTTTCTCAATGGTTTTTATTAAGAAAGGGTGCTGGATTTTGTCAAAAGCCCTTTCTGCATCGATTGACAGGATCATATGGTTCTTATCTTTTCTTTTATTAATGTGATGTATCACGTTGATTGATTTGCGAATGTTGAACCAGCCCTGCATCCCAGGAATGAATCCCACTTGATCATGGTGAATAATTCTTTTTATATGCTGTTGAATTCGATTTGCTAGTATCGTATTGAAAATTTTTGCATCCATATTCATCAGGGATATTGGCCTGTAGTTCTCTTTTTTTACTGAGTCTCTGTCTGGTTTTGGAATCAAAGTAATACTGGCTTCATAGAATGAGTTTGGAAGTTTCCCTTCCCTTTCTATTTCTTGGAATAGCTTGAGAAGGATAGGTATTATCTCTGCTTTAAACGTCTGGTAGAACTCCCCTGGGAAGCCATCTGGTCCTGGACTCTTATTTGTTGGGAGATTTTTGATAACCGATTCAATTTCTTCGCTGGTTATAGGTCTGTTCAAGCTTTCTCTTTACTCCTGATTGAGTTTTGGAAGAGTGTGGGTGTTTAGGAATTTGTCCATTTCTTCCAGGTTGTCCAATTAGTTGGCATATAATTTTTCATAGTATTCCCTGATAATTGCTTGTATCTCTGAAGGGTTGGTTGTAATAATTCCATTTTCATTCATGATTTTATCTATTTGGGTCATCTCCCTTTTCTTTTTGAGAAGCCTGGCTAGAGGTTTGCCAATTTTGTTAATTTTTTCAAAAAACCAACTCTTGGTTTCGTTGATCTGCTCTACCGTTTTTTTTAGATTCTATATTGTTTATTTCTGCTCTGCTCTTTATTATTTCTCTTCTTCTGCTGGGTTTAGGCTGCCTTTGCTGTTCTGCTTCTATTTCCTTTAGGTGTGCTGTTAGATTTTGTATTTGGGATTTTTCTTGTTTCTTGAGATAGGCCTGGATTGCAATGTATTTTCCTCTCAGGACTGCCTTCGCTGTGTCCCAAAGCGTTTGGATTGTTGTATTTTCATTTTCGTTTGTTTCCATATACTTTTTTAATTTCTTCTCTAATTGCCTGGTTGACCCACTCATTCGTTAGTAGGGTGTTCTTTAACCTCCATGCTTTGGGAGGTTTTCCAGACTTTTTTCTGTGGTTGATTTCAAGCTTCATAGCATTGTGGTCTGAAAGTATGCATGGTATAATTTCAATTCTTGTAAACTTATGAAGGGCTGTTATGTGACCCAGTATATGATCTATCTTGGAGAATGTTCCATGTGCACTCGAGAAGAAAGTATATTCTGTTGCTTTGGGGTGCAGAGTTCTCAATGTTTATTTATTTTTGGGACAGAGAGAGACAGAGCATGAATGGGGGAGGGGCAGAGAGAGAGGGAGACACAGAATGGAAACAGGCTCCAGGCTCTGAGCCATCAGCCCAGAGCCCGACGCGGGGCTCGAACTCACGGACCGCGAGATCGTGACCTGGCTGAAGTGGGACGCTTAACCGACTGCGCCACCCAGGCGCCCCTGGGGTGCAGAGTTCTAAATATATCTGTCAAGTCCATCTGATCCAATGTCTCATTCAGGGCCCTTGTTTCTTTATTGACCGTGTGTCTAGATGATCTATCCATTTCTGTAATGGGGTGTTAAAGTCCCCTGCAATTACCACATTCTTCTCAATAAGGTTGCTTATGTTTATGAGTAATTGTTTTATATATTTGGGGGCTCCGGTATTCGGCGCATAGACATTTATAATTGTTAGCTCTTCCTGGTGGATGGACCCTTTAACTATTATATAATGCCCTTCTTCATCTCTTGTTACAGCCTTTAATTTAAAGTCTAGTTTGTCTGATATAAGTATGGCTACTCCAGCTTTCTTTTGGCTTCCAGTAGCATGATAAATAGTTCTCCATCCCCTCACTCTCAATCTAAACGTGTCCTCAGATCTACAATGAGTCTCTTGTAGACAGCAAATAGATGGGTCTCAAAAACAAGACTTTTGAACCAAGATATTCTGAATGCAATCAGAGTCAAAGCTCAAGAATTTCTTGAAAATGAGATTTTTCGGGGTTGGGAATCAGAGCCATCTACTGCCTGATGTGATTTGAAAACAGAACTTGTCACAATTCTCTATGCATTAATAGTAGAGAGAAAAAAATGGAATAAAATTGAGGCAAATAATATATATTCACAGAGCAAAAAGAAACACAGAGGGACTGATATGAATAGGTTTTTTGGTAAAATAAACTTATTAGGTTTGGTAAAATAAACCAATACTACTCTTTCATTCAGTTTATAAGAGTTCATATTGCTTACCAGTTATTTTTCTTTACAATAGTTTCACATCTTTATTTTGTAAACCCATATATGCAATCATTATTTGCAGAGATCTCCCACAAGCTACATTACTGGATTCTCACAATTCCATATGCTAACCGTAGACATCTTATTGATGTGAAAAATGACATCCCCGAGAGACAGTGACTTTCCCAAAGTCACAAGGCTTGTGGTTTGCAGTATCAGGATTAGATCATAGCAGTTCAGACTTCTTTTTTTTTCCTAATTCCTGTATCTCAATACCACACTATCTCTGAAGGCCTTCTGCTCAGGCACTGCATGTCAAATAGGCAATGACTTTCTTTACAAAAGCAACATTTTCTTATCTCCTAACATTTTTTATTTATGACATACAAAGCTCTGAAGCACTTGATTTTTTGTTGTTGTTGTTTGTTTTTTTTTTCCAGTCAGCAGCCCGAGTCCCTGACTACAATAACCCTCTTCCCCAGAGTTATCTTCCAGGTAACTATTTCCACCATTTTATCACACATATGCAATCTCTAGTAATATGATCAAACTCTTTTGCTAAGTATCATCAAAGTACCACCTGTATTGAAATGACCTGGAATGACTGCTAAATGCATATTCTTGAACATATTACCCCCTCATAATGAGTGTCTTATAGTGGAGTTTG
Source organism: Lynx canadensis (assembly GCF_007474595.2). Lineage (NCBI taxonomy): Eukaryota > Metazoa > Chordata > Mammalia > Carnivora > Felidae > Lynx > Lynx canadensis. Next base: position 64,271,936 of record NC_044303.2, read on the forward strand.
AAAATACACATTTTAAATAAGTTCTCAGAAAACCACTGCATTAAAGATATAAAATCCGTATTTTATGCATGCCTTCTTGCCAAATATTCAGACTCGTTTATCAGCTGCCACCTGGACTCATGCATTTGGAAGTCTGGATGCAACTCTTGCTCAATATGTCCTAAACGAAACTCATCGACTTTCTCCCAAGTTATTTATGGTAGGCAGAATTATCCTCCCCACTCCCAAATGCCTACATATTAATCTCTGGAGCCTGTGAGTAAATTATTGTAAGGCAAAAGGGAATTAAAGTTGCACGTGTAATTTGATTCTTAATCAGTTAATCTTAGAATAGGAAGGTTAACCTGGGTTATCCAGGTGGACCCAACGTAATCACGAACGTCTTTAGAAATGGAATACAAGACAGAAGATGGGAGTTAGAGGCAGGTGTGACTGTGTAAAAATGCTCAGCAACACTCAAAATTACTGGATATGAAGGTATATGAAAAGGATCATGGACGAAAGAACACGTGTGGCCTCTAGAAGCTAGAAAAGGAAAAGAGACTGATTCTCCCCTAGGTCCTCTAGAAAGGAACGTTTCCTTGCTGACATCTTGGTTTTCCCCCAGCGTTACCCAGGTTGGGCTTCTGACCTACAGAAATATAAGGTAATAATTGTGTTGTTTTAAGACCCCAAGTTTGTGGTATGCTGTGGCAACTATAAAACTAATACAGTTTTGATACTTGGAAGTAGGCTGCTGTGGAGATTACCTAAAATATGTGAAAGGGCACTGGATGGTGGGTAGAGGCTGGGAAAATGTGTATAACAGAATAAACGCAGATTATCTTGAATAGACTTTTGGTAGAGATATGGATCCTGGTGACTGTGCTAGTGAGAACTAGCGCGTGAAAAGCATGATGGAGAAAAACTATGACCTTAGAAGATACCAACATTGTCATGAGCAGACTGTCATTGGAAGTATGAACATGAAAGAATCTGATGGTAAGGAAGGAAATAAGGAGCATGTCTTTTGAAACAGGAGGAAAGAGGATCCTTGTTACCTAGCGGCAGAAAACTTACTGGAATTACTTGCAGTTATGTGGAAAGGACAGCACTTTATGTCCATGTACATTGTGCATTTAGCTGAGATTTCATAGCAAAGTTTTGAAGGGTCAATCTGGTTTTTACTTGCTGCTTCTAGTAAAATGCAAGAAAAAGAGATGAATCGAGGCAATAATTGTTAAAAAAAAAAAAAGGAATCAGAACTTGATGATTTGTGAAATTCCGATAATGCAAAAGGCATTAAAGTTAAGAGATTTGCTGTCAGGAAAATGTAGACTAAAAAAGCTAAGGCTAAGGCTGAACAGTCTTTTGCTAATGCCTCAGGAAGATCAAAAGGTCAGAGTATTTTATTACACAGAAGACTATTTGAAGAGATGCAGTGACTCAGACGTTAGCAGAAGCTGAATGTAGAGATGGATATGAACGTCTATGGATATCCCTCTTGTCTAGTTGAGTGAGCGCTATGAAATGCAGAGAATGCACACAAAAGTCTTGAGAATGTTACACCAACAGAGACACTGCCAGCTTGGACAGAAAGGAACAGAATGCAAAATGAAAGCAGGCCTTCAGAATTCCAAAATTCTACAGAGAGGAAATAGGCTGTTTAAACTACTCAGCTATAAATACACGCCTTATCTCATGAAGGAGGAATGATCCAGAGTGCCTAGCCTCAAGCTCAGAGTGTGGAGCCAAAACACACACACAGGACCATACCCAGGCCTTGATACCTAATGGAGTTGGCCTCTCTGGATTGTGAAAGTGCTTGGCACCTGTGACTCCCCCACCTCCCCCACATTGTCACCTCTCTTGATCCAGAATATCTATAGCTATTATCGAATACCTGTACTAATGTGTTTGGGGAGTCATTTGGGACTTCTGTGCTGATGGGATTTAGATGAAATTTTGTACTTTGAGTTCATGCTGTAATGTGATGAGAACCTTAAGGAAATTGGAATCGAGCTAAGGTATTTCATATGTGGGTATTGCTGGAGTCCTGAGACCAGAATGTTCAAGGCAGAATAATGCCCCTTCTTTAGGGGCAAGATATCCTTGTTCTAATCCCTGGAACCTGTGGATATGTCATAAAATGTCAAAGGAGAAATAAGTTTGCAGATAATAGTAAATAGCTGGTCTTCATGTGGAACAATTACCCTGGATTATCCAGATGCATCCAATGTCCTCACAAGAGGCCTTAAAAATGGAAAACGGAAAGATCTAGGATTCTTTCCTAGAGCCTCCAAAAAGGAATACAGTGCGGCCTGTACATGGCTGCTTATACCTTCGCCCTGTGAGACAGATGTTGGGCTTCTAACCTTCAGAAGTGTAGGATAACAGATTTATGTTTGGCCTTTAAGTTGTGGTAATTTGTTACAGCAGTGATGAAAAGCTCATAATTTATTCTTGCCCCTTTGTTATCTCAATGTACCATATTATCATTTATCTATTCCCTTCCCTAAAATTCAGAATATTGTTTGCTTTCCCTCTCTCTGCTGGATTCTGCAGCCAATCAGTTACAGTGTATTGTTGCCCGAGCGCTCAAATTTTCCTGAAATAAGCCCTCTTGTCTCCATATCTATCATCGCTTCCCGAGATAAGTGTCCTAATTTTTTTTTAATTTTTTTTCAACGTTTTTTATTTATTTTTGGGACAGAGAGAGACAGAGCATGAACGGGGGAGGGGCAGAGAGAGAGGGAGACACAGAATCGGAAACAGGCTCCAGGCTCCGAGCCATCAGCCCAGAGCCTGACGCGGGGCTCGAACTCACGGACCGTGAGATCGTGACCTGGCTGAAGTCGGACGCTTAACCGACTGCGCCACCCAGGCGCCCCATGTCCTAATTTTTAACCAGTGTCCCAATATGTTTAAAATTCCCTCTATAACACCACCCAGAATCTTTTTTGATGTTCTTCAAGGTTTTCCCATCACTTGTCATAGAAAATAATGCCCAGGTCCTTGAAAATGACTGTAAAGCTTCCCCTGGGTCTCCGGTTACCTACTCTAGCATCACCTACCTTATAGTTAATGCTAAAGCAATACTGAGCTCCTCTTGGTGCTCTTCACATACCACGATCTTTTTGTGTCTTTCTACCATAGCTCTGGCTGTTCTTTCTTTCCTTTTTTTTCTGCAATTTTCTTGCTCCCTGTCAACAACTTTCGAAAGACTTTTACACTCTTAATATCCCTTCTTCTCCTGGAATCTGTCCTTCGATTGCCAGATGGAGCTTAGTGATCTTGCTTTGTGCTCTTTTCTTTTCCTGAACACATCTTTATCTGGACATTTAAGAAAATAAACTGATGATTTATTGGTCAGTATAAGTCTGAGCGGCTGGAGCATAGTAGGTAATCAATAACTGGTGACTTCATATCAATAACTGGTGACTTCATTAAGTGGAGTTAAATTGCTCCACCTTGTGGTGGGCTCAGCCTAAGGTGATCTCCTCTCCCCATGATGTCCTGCCTTTGTATAATCCCCTCCCCTAGGACTGGGCAGAAACTGTGACTCACGTGTAGCTAATATGCAAGGTCAAGGTAAAGGGATTTTGCAGGCATAATAAAGACCCCAAGTCAGTTTGTCAAAAGGGAAATTAACCTGGATGGGCCTGACTTAGCCAAATGAAGTCCCTGAAACAGAGACAAGGATCCTTTCTGGAGAAATAGATTCTCGTGCTGACCTTAAAGAAGTGAGCAGTGAAGTTGTGAATTGCCTATGGGGACAGCCATGTGACAGGGAACCAGAGGCAGCCTGTAGGAGCTGAGGCCAACGTGAACTCTGGCCAACGGTCGGCAAAAAGCCAGATCTTTCAGTCCCACAGTGGCAAGGGCATAAATTCTGCCCACAATGTCCATGAACTTGGAAGTGGAATCATTTCCAGTCAAGCTTCCAGATGAGAACACAGCCAGGTCAATACCTTGTGGCCTTGAGAGACCAAGAGCAAAGGGCTCAGATAATTAGTGCCTGAATTCCTGATCTATAGTAACAGTGAAATAAATGTGTGTTATTTTAAGCTTCTAAGTTGGTGGTAATTTGTTACTCAGCAATGCAACACTAATACACTCCTATAGACCCACACCTTCAGGCAGTCATGATACTATTTTATAGTTACTACAACCTCTGCAATATATAGTCACTGCTTCTATTACATTAGTTCATTCATTCATTCACTCTAGCATTTGTTCATGCATTAATGCATGCCATTAATATTTTTAAATCTAAGACATTAATCGTGTGGATGCAGAAATCAGTAATGAAATTTTCTGCACTCAAAGGCTACTGATAATCTGGCAGCACCCTACGACATGTAGGGAGAAGCAACTCTCTCCAGCTAGCTGGGCTGATGATCTAACCCATGTTTTCCATGACCTGAATACTTCTCCCCACCAACCCCAAACCGCAGCCTCCTTCAGGTCTCTTCACCTGAGACCTGAGCCAACCTTTACCAGAGCCGACCTCTGCCATCAAGCCCTCTGCAAAACTGTTACGTACAATCACATTTCAAACAAGATTCGCTTGTAACACGATTTAACTTTTTTATTGTTCTGCATCTTTGCATCCTGTTTTCATAACTGTATTTCATGAGGTTTTTGGTTTGGTGTTTTGGTGAAGAAACAGATCTTCCTTTGTCGAGAACAACACATAAGGTTATAGACTCAGTTCTGGAGTCTCTGTCTCTCTCTCATCTGCTGGAAACTTCCACAAGGTTACATAGTTTTAAAGTGTAATAGGTGCTGAAGTATTTCCTATCCTCCAATGTGCCTGAAATGCATTGATGAAGCCATTTGGGGGGAAACTATAATGTGTCTCAAAAGTTATGTTAACATTCAAATAATTATAAGGGAAGCTGTAAGACTACATATTTGGATTTATGACTGAAGTCTAATAGTAAACATTTTGAAAATCAATATTGATCCTGAGGAATTACATGGCTAGATACAGACTCTGTTTGCTGTAAAATGGTGGGGGTGAATTGAGAACTTGCTCAAATCTACTTGCAGGACCATATAGAAGTTTTTGATAAATTTATTAAATTTATCAATTTAGATTACAAGTAGACTACAAAAGCTAAGTAGCTGGCACTTTAGTAGGTGAAAACAATGGGGTTGCCTAGATACCTGTTATACTAATCTGCTCCGGGTGACCATAATAAAATAACAAACTGAGTGGCTTAAACAACAGAAATTTATTTCCTCTCAGTTCTGGAGTCTGGGAAGTCCTAGATCAAGGTACTGGCAGATTCGGTTTCTGGTAATGTATCTCTTCCTAGCTTCCTTCTTGTCTTTTTGCTGTGCACACCCATGGGGGAATTGGGGTGGGGAAGGAGAGGGAGAGAGTGAGCTCTGGTGTCTCTCCCTGTTCTTTTTTTTAATGTTTATTAATTTTTGAAAGAGAGAAAGAGAGAGTGAGTGAGCATGGGAGAGGGGCAGAGAGCGATGGGGACAGAGGGTCCAGAGCAGGCTCTTGCACTGACAGCAGAGAGCCCCATGAGGACTCAAGCTCAAGAACTGCGAGATCATGACCTGAGCTGACATTGGATGCTTACCTGACGCACCCAGGTGCCCTCTCCCTGTTTTTATAAGTTCTGTCAGAGGATTAGGACTCCATTGCTATTATCTCATTTTACCAGAATCAAGTCCTTAAAAGCCCTATCTTTATTCAGTCACAAAGTGGGTTAGGGCTTCAACATAGGAGTTTGGGGAGGGACACAATTCAGTTCATAGCACCCATCTCCTACAAGTTCCTCAAAAGCAATACAGAACAGTAAGAAAAGAAAAATAAAGCAACACAAACACCACACCTTCAGCATAGCCTCCAAAATAAGTCAAAAAGCTATTGCCTGCCAGAGAGTTTCACTCTCTTCCCTCAACGCACCCTCATGTAGGTTGTGACAAGCAGAGGCAAGTGGCTAATAGCTACAGGGCAAAGAGATGAAGGAAGGTAGAAATAGGGCCCACGGTTTATATATAGTCCATACCAGAAAGATTATGATTCATAAGTCTGAAAATATAGAAATAGTGCCCAAGTAGAGCTGAACATGGAATCCCAGGAAGAGATTTACAAGTTTGAGCTATCTGAAGGGCAGTCTTCAAAATGCATGACTCCTGGGGAAGAGAAAGGGGGTTGAAAGGTAAGATTTGCCCTTTAGCAATTGCTTGATGAAAGGAAACAGAAGAAAATAGGGGGCTGTGAAAGAGAAAAAAGAACCAAAGGATTAGAGGGATACACAACCCAGAGTAATTTCAACTAAATCATATTATAAAAGTTAAATAAAATATTAGGAGACTAAGGCCATTAAAAAGGTTTAAGAACAGAGGTAAACACCGAAACAACAATAGATAATGTTTTGGAAAATATATATGTGTATATACGCATATGTTGAAGAACAATGATTATAAATTTCTAGTGAAAGGAAAATGGTGAATATATCCGAATACAGATAATCATAAAATATTATGACTGAGCTGAGACCAAACACAGCAGTTATAGATATAAATGTGAATGCACCTACCATTCCTACCAAAGTATAAAAGATTTTCACCTTAATTCAAAATGCAAGATACATCTATATACTTTGTACAAAAGATAAAACAAAGTGATTCAGAATAGGGCAAAAAGGATAAACAAAAATATACTAGGCAGATGGAAAAAAAGTAAAAACCACAAGGAAGCAGGGGCAGCAATCTTGATATCAGATAAAGTAGAATTCAAGAGCAAGAGCATTAAACAAGATAGAGAAGTGTGCTTTTTAATGGTGAAGGCCACAATTCACAATGAAAAAAATAATCTGTATGAGTATTTATGCCCCATGTAATACAGCCATCACTTTATCAAGGAAAAACTATCAGCACACTCAAGGAGGTATGAGGAGAATTGCAATGGTAGTGAGAGATTGTAACCTAACACTTGCAGTACAAGACACATAAAATGGACAAAATAGAAGTGGGAAGGTAGGAGACCTAATCAAGTCAATGATGTAGATACTATGAATAGATGTTGAAATGTATGCTCTGGTAACAAAGAATGCACCTTCTCTCCAGCACCCTGGTAACCTTCACAAAAAGAGACAAATGACCATACATTAGCTCCATGGAAAATATCCATAAGGCCCATAGAGTACAAATATGACAAGTAAAACTTCACGAATACACTGAAAATGCATATTCGTATTTGTAGGGATGTTAAAACAAGTTACCACAAAATGGGTGGCTTAACACAGCAGAAATCTATACTCTGACAGTTCAGGAGGCACTAAGTCCAAAATCCAGGAGGATTGTCAAGAGGATTGGTTGCTTCTGGAGGCAAAATTCTGTAAGATTTGTTGATAAGTGAATATTAATTTATCCGTGTTAATTTTCTTGCTTGAATAATTTCATTGTGTCTGTGTAGGAATCTATCTATAGAAAGTACTAAAATTATTTCAAAATAAAACTTTAAAAAAAAAAGCTAACAAATCAACCACACACTAAGGTGCTTATCATCTAAACTATGTTTCCTTTATTCATTTTGTCAAGAAAGTTTCTATACTGCAAAATTCTTTGGATATTCCATTACTCCATGTCATATGTCATGTTGTAAAATCCACTGTTGTTTGTCTGAGTGTATAAGATTGTGCATTAGATGAAAAACTGCAATCATGGTATCAGATTTAATCCAATGGATGCTTCTGTCCTAGAATCCCACAGACATAAAAACTTGTGCACACAGAATAATCACCAGGATAGCTTACCAGTCATTTCCAGTGTCACTGCGGCTCCTTAAGATGGATGTGGCATTTTCATGTCTATTTTGAAGCCACATCATTTTTTCTTAAGCTTTACTCCCTGCCCCTCCTTCACACTATGTTATGTTCCTGTCAAGAAGAGGAGGAGAAAGAGAACAAAATGCAAGTAGCATGTATTTCCTTACAAAATAAAAAGGGGAAAAAAGTTAAATTTAGAGGAGGTAAAAAGAAGAGTCAAATATTCTACTCAGTGCTTCACAAGGATTATGTTAATTAATTATAACAGCAATTGAGAAGATTGCTATTGAGAAGATCCCTATTTCTCACATATAAAAATAAAGACTGAACAGTATAGGAACTATTAAATATTGTAGTTGGATTGAAATTTTAGATTCCCAGAAGTCAAAATATTATTATATATATATATGTTGTATAATACAAAATACATCATTTAATTCTTATTAAAGTGAAGTAGAAAATACTTCAAATCTTTAAACATGTTTTGTAAATACTATATTTAAATAAAGGTCATTTTATAAAGTGATAGAAAAAATACTACTACTTTAATGAGTTTAGTTTTACTTCGCTTTCAATTTGCTTTATTTTATTAAAATGGAAATAAGAAAACTTAGGAGACTGTTTTGATGCTTGCATTGACTTATTTTAAAATTCAAAGTTAAATATGTATTAACTAACTTGGAAAACTCACAAGACTCATTTAGCAAGCGTAAGGATTTTTCATATATTGTCCAGTTGTGCTTAATTTTCTGTGAATTGACTGCTTATATCCTTACGTCTTAGGTGATGTATATTTTCGGATTACACTGATTGCTATTTTATCTATCATCTTATATTTGAAATACAAAGGTAGTTGCAATCCACTATTATATCTTTGGGGAAGAATATTGAGGAGGCAATTATCCAAGACCAAGACTGAGGTGCCTGAGACTATAATTGAAAGCAAGGTTATACTTTACTGTTAAAGTTGATTCTCCAAAAACATAGGACACATTTGTCCCTAGAGCATCTTCCTTACTATGACATGGCTAACTTTAGCCATGGGTAAGTAATGGGTAACTTTGGCCACAGTCACATTTGTCATATGCCATAATCAAAATTCCAAAGTAGAAGTTAGTAGGATATGGCAAAATAATGCAATTGCTTGATGTATATTTACATACTTATCCCCTAGTTACAACTGGTACTAAAATATTTATCAAGTTCTTTGGGAATTAAAAGCTTCTATGAACATTAATAGTAGTATGCAGCCCATAGCAGTATGCAGTACATGCCTGCTATGGGAAGGGAAAGAAATTGACCATCTCATTAAAACATCAAATGAGAAACACATGAATTGCTAGTTAATGAATTCTGAAAAATGAAAGCATTAAGATATTATCTTGCTACATTGATTTTTAAATTTAAAAAAAATTTGACTGGGGAGGGAACTTAAGATTTTACTACTTGATATGCAAATTTATCATCAAACTGCTCACCTTCAAACAGATACTTTATTTTGTTTTTCAGTTAAAGGTGACTGCTATAGGGCTTAGCAACCCCACTCCTTGGGGATATAATTAGCTAGCTTGTTTACACGTACCCTGTTGAGCTTGAAAGCGTCAGTACACAGATTATGTTGGTTACCAGGGACTGGCCACGTCCATAGTGGATTCCCAATGTATTTTTATGCATATGCTCACTATTTCCTGAGCTCTCCCTGGCTATCATTTAATTAGGATGCAAACAAACTAGAGGAAATTAATTTAAATTTGAATTTCTTTTGCAATTAGGATGAAAGAGTTTAAACATGGGTGACTCACAGTTTATAGCATCAAATTAATGTATGCATAGTACCTCAAGTCATTTCTAACAGAAATATTTAAAATCAATAATTACAGCCTCAGATTATGCCCTTGCTTCTAGGGAATAAAATGCTCTGTTTTGAAAAGTCAGTCTGTTTAATAGTTTTCCTTTCAGGATTTAATAGCAATGACATACCTGAGAATAAATTCTGGATAGCTTTAGTTGTGTCTCTGGCAGGTGTGATGAAGTTAGGAGTATATGATTTTAGAGGGAAAGATAAACCTAACTCAAAACCTTTAAAATATTCAAGGTAATATTCTAATGCTAAACTGAAATTCATTTGAGCTCTCTGGATACTGTCAACAGTCGGTGATTTTGTGGTACCTATGGGACATCCAGAAGGCAGAATTTAGAAACTGAATATTGAAGGGTCTGGGGAAAGATTCAGGTAGCATTTATAGATTTGGCATTCATAAACATATATTCAGTTATTGGTATTATTTAAATAATTGAGATTTCCCTAAAAAAAGCAAACAGCATAGAAGTCTGAGAAGGAAATGGACCAAGCCCAGAGAAATTGCAATTTTTAAGAACAGGCAGGGAGGAATACCAGAAGAGAGATGGATGGAAAAAGAATAGGAAATTCAGGAGGAAATATAGTCAGAAAAACAAAGGTATCGAGTTTTAAGGAGAGCCCATGAGACCCTGTCAAAGGCTATAGGGCCGTCAAAGAGATCGCCTGAAACATAATCCTAGTCCTTGATAATGAGCAAGAACAAGTCTTTCTCAGAGCTGGATTAGAGGGAGGACTAGAGTGTTTCACTTCCTGCTTTCACAGAGCTTCAAGGTCAGTCAGCAAGGAGAGTTTAGAGCCTTCTCAGGTTTCTCTGGGAAGGCACACATAGCACTGGACATGTGTGTGTGTTCTTTTACATTCCCAGCTGTATGTTGGAGCTCTTCAAAGTCCCATATGAACATCTCACTCCTCTTTCCCCAGGATTTCTCTTAAGGTTGTTGGTCAACTACTGGTTTGCCTCCACCATTATCACCACATTAGAAAACGGAAATGTTAAACCATTGTCACTGAATGTTTCTGGCAAATACCCATGGGAAAAGGCTATTTTTACCAAGAGAGCTAGGACACAGGTAAAATAAAGACAAGACCTCTGAGTGGGGGTTTTGAGGAAACTGCCAGGCCAAACAATGGTAATATTCAGAGATTGGGGCTTTTAGGGAGCTCCAAACACATTGTGCCCCATCCAAGGAACCCCATCAATGAGTACTATGCTCTTGGTTTTTCACTATAATTTGAGGCTATTCGTTTTTTTAATGTTTATTTGTTTTTGAGAGAGACAGAAAGAGAGAGACAGAGTACGAGTAGGGGAAGGGCAGAGAGAGAAGGAGACACAGAATCCAAAGCAGGCTCCAGGGTCAGAGCTGTCAGCACAAAGCCTGATGCAGGGCTTGACCCTATGAACCATGAGATCATGACCTGAGCTGAAGTCAGAAACTTTACTGACTGAACCACCCAGGTGCCCCAAGGCTACCACAGAGCTGGAGCTAGGAGTATGTGAATAGGGCAAATTAAATATCACAAAGTTCACTGAGATTCAGCATCTTTCCTCAACGGCAAATTGTTGAAATTCTTTAATTCCCAGAGTTCTGAAGAAGTTGATATTTTGACAGCTTTCAGTGTTTTCATTGGTTTTATGGGAGAGTAGATTTTCAGAAGTCTTTACCATTCTGGAAGCCAGAACTACCTTATGTAAATTCTTAAATTATGTTAAATTATATTCTCACAGGTATTCAAAGTAGGTCAGCTACATCCTCCATCTATTAGAGAAGAATCCTGAAAGATGATGGATGGAACAATTATAACCTATTTTATAGTAGATGGCAACTTGAGGAGGTAGAGCCTTAGCCTTCCTTTTGCAAAGAGTGATGGTAGAATGCTGAAGGAGAAAGGCGCAAGTTTTGTAATTGAATCTGAAGAGCAAGAGGACAGAAGCTGACTAGGCATTTGTAGATGAATCTCTGTGTCTCACAGAGGTCTCTGCTGAAATTTTCAATCCAAATAGTTTGGTAAATTTGGGGTGACAGTTACAAAATGGATTATGTGAAGCTTAGAGTATTTTGGACCCATCACATCTTCAGCAGTGACCTTGTAGATGACAACCCCACCATCCTATAAAACGTGGACTTGTCAGAAAATATTGAATCAGTTCAGTTATTGATCTGACCCAAACTTTTGTGTTAAAATTTTTATAGAAATTATGAACATAATTTTATAGAAAGTATTTTTATAGAAATCAAGATATAGAGAAGCATCAGAGAGAAGTTTTGTTTTAATTGCAAAGGGACTAAGATATTCTTAGCTTTTCAATTTTTTTCTGTGCAGGCCATGGTCATTAAAATAATTCACGATGATGTGAGAAAGAGCTTCTTGTCTTGGGGCACTGATGAGGTGAATTCACAATTATGGATCGTTTTAATTGAATTATATCCTTAGAGCTTTAGTTTGGAGCTCGGAATCCACAATGTGTAATTTGCAAGTAATCAATGATATTTGTTTAAATGCTCTTGGGTAAAGATAACGTGAATACAGAAACTTGCTTATTTCTACCATAAAATTGTTTGTTAAGGAAAATAATGGAGCATTGTAAATTAACTGTTAAAAATGTAACCTTGGTTTAATTTTAACACCTTCATTTGATATTTACTGAGTATTTTTCGGAATAACATAGGAAATTTAGTTCAACTATTTGTGAAAATGTGAAAGTAACTTTGGAAGCAAGCATTCTTATCTTTTGTATATTTTACAGTGCCACACATTTTTCATCTCTCATTGAAAAATGTTTTCTATATTTTTGGAATTAATATTTGCTTCTAATTGGCTTCCAACCAAGGAAATGCCTAAATCCAGAACTGTTCCAAGTAACTGCATATTATATGCAATAGCTTACTATGTCAAAAAAAAATGAATAGAATTGTGCTGAAGTATATAAAACTTATACATAGTAATATTAAGTGTTCAGTATAATAAATTCACAAATGTGTATTTGTAAGATCTAGCATACTTTTAAAGTTCCAAAAAGAATCTCTTTCACCCCCGTCTCAATCAATGGTGTCCAAAGTAGCCACTATTCTGATTTCTGTTACCACAGATTAATATTGCCTATTTTGGTCTTCATATAAAAGGAGTCTAGTAGTTACTATTTTGGTTCTGTCTTTACCTCACTCACACTTATATCTGTATAATCCTTCTATGTAATTTATATACCAGTGGTTTTGTTCTTTTCCCTGTTGTGTAGCATTTTATTGAAAAAATATGGAAATTTTTATTCTATTACTGATGGACATACAGGTGTTTCTGTTGGAGTTGCTGGTCATAAGTTATATATGCATTTCACTTTACAAAATAACGTTACCATTTTTTTCCACAGTGGTTATACCAATTTAAGATTCCATATCCAAATGCACGAAGACCTCCTAAGAGTCAATGAAAAAAATGGACACCCAGTTTGGGAAACTAAAAAAGTAAAAAAATTTCTACAGGCATTCACAGTAGATACAAGATTTGAAAACCAAGGATTAAATTAAATTTTGAAAAATACAAGAAAGAATCTCATTTGAGCCATATGTGTGAAAATAAATGGTTCTTTCACATTATCAGATAAAAAATAGATGTGGGGTATGATGAGTGCTTAAATGAGGCTCTTCACTTGACACATGTTCCAAATTAGAATTTTTTTTACTCAGAACAAATGCTTGCAGCAATTTTAATATGTGGGTAGAATTGGAAAAAAATGTCCTAGGGGTATTGAATAGATTGTCTAAAGTACTTTATAAGATAAGGAGAAAATGAACGTGAACAGATATAAGCTATAGAGACGAAGAACATTGCAAACATAAACAAACAAGAAGGTGACATCATCTGTAATTCTTCAGGTAATTGTGTGTTTGCTATTTTTCATGTTTAGCAGAACATTAAGTTTGACCTAGAGATCTCACTCCTGTTATAGGTATGGCAAAATATTCCTAAGTAGGATCTTTTAGTCTCAAAGCCTCAGAATAAAGAAATTTATCATTAAACACTTTGGATTCTACTATCAAATACCTGCATAAAAATTGCCCATCACTATCCAACAAAGTGGTTGCTTGCACCCTTTTTTGACTAACCACCCCTCACTATCAGGTGGGTTACAATAACCCCTCCTAATAATACAGGCTATGTACAAACTTTACTTTCTTTCTGAGTGCTATTACCTGTAATAATGAATTTATATCATCACTTGATATATTTTTCTGTCTGTGAAATCTGTTTGGATACATTGAATTTGGGTTGAACACATAATTTTTCCCATTCTAATGTTAAAAGCATTTTGCTTTCATTTAATAGTTTCTGCTGGGTGACAGTTTCAGAAATTAATTGAAATTGTTAAGTGAAAAATAGGTAAACAAGCAGGATGCCCCATATCTTAGCTACTCAGCATATTTGGTTTGCTTATTTATTTCCCAAGCTCAACCTCAGACCCCTCCTTCCCTTTTCAGGGAAGCTGATTCCTAGACATATTTGAGTATATGACATAAGCCCTTCTTTTATGATTTCTGTCAAAAGATAGCTAAGACCTTTTTTACCCAAATTGGCAATATACCTGGAAAATACATGAGGCAAATTATTTCTGTGTTCATTTATATTTTCTCAGCACAGTTTCTTGTGGTATGTTTACTTTTATCCCATTTTTAAAAAAATACTCAAATCCCCCTTAAATCAGAAAGAGTTCTTAACCTTGCAGTCTTACTTTCAAAATAATGTGAGGGCAATTTTTTTTTTTTACTACATTACTCTGAAAAGTTCATATACCATTTTGGGGGGTTTATAGTTTGGTCTTATAGTTGATAGTTAAAATTGCCAAGGATTGAAGATGTAATATTCCAGAAAATATTATTATTTTATCTTTCATTGGAAAGTTTCTGTTCCTCCTTTTATAGATTCTTTTATAGATTGAAAACAACAAAGATATATTGCAGAGCCCACAGTGTACCTACATGTGAGCATGGAAGTTTACAGATTAAGGCAAGATAGAGAGTAAGATGTAACACACAGACCAAATAGTTGAATTACTTCCATGGCTCAATATCTACTTTATTACTCAACATCCTGGTTAAACCATCTTCCCTCTTCTCAACTCCAGTTATCACTAAAGTCTAGGCATACTACGCATGATGAGATTTCTTCCCTGAGATGACTGTTTCCATCCAACATGAATTCTTTCCATTTTTTTCCATGTGAAAGTTTCAACCTACTTACCTATCCTGTACCTTGTCATCCCAATTTCAGAGTAAGATAGTACTTTCCTCTTTCCGAGGCTAATTCCTGCATCTGACCTGCTTATTCCAATCCAGTAACTTTGCTCCATTGGTTATCCCTCTTGGGGTTATAGTTGTCACCTCTTATGTTTCCTCCTTCACCTATTTTCTTGAAATTCTTCCATTCTAAACTTTCCAATAAAGAACACTATTATTTATATCTACCATATGCTGGACAATATGGTTATAGTAACATAAAAATAATAATAGCATATCCTTATTGATTATTCATAATTTCCAGATACTTCTTGCTTCTACATGTATCAACAGTCATTTCATCCTGACAGTAACACTTCAAGGACAGCAGTATGCCTATCCTTGTTGGGCACTGAGAAAAGTGATGCTCAGCAAAACCAAGAGATTCAGTTCCACGCACAGAGGAGGCTGCAATGCTGAGAGTTGACCATGAGCTCTATAGCCCATTCATTACTTTTACCATGACCTTATCTCCTTCTCACATCTGCCCTTCTGTGCAATGAAAAACAGCACATTCTATACTCACATCTTCGCTCTGTGATCACATAAAACTTCCTAATAAAGTACACAATATGGTATTAATTTTCAGCATTCTAATGGAATTTGTTCCCCACATGTGGTCATAGACTGTCATGTTGACCCTTCTCAGACTTATTCTAGACAAATTTCTGTAGTGTCAGTTACTTAACTAAATCTATCTGCAGAAACATCTTTCTCCTTTGCATCTGCTGTCCAAACCTCTGGATCTCCTCTTGCCTCTTGAACTTTCGTCTCTCATTCCTCTGCTGTCATCTCTCTTTCTGTTTTTTTTATTAAAATTTTTTTTAAATGTTTATTTTATTTTTGAGAGAGACAGAGACAGAATGCAAGTGGGTTAGGGGCAGAGAGAGAGGGAGACACAGAATCCGAAGCAGTCTCCAGGCTCTGAGCTGTCAGCACAGAGCCTGATGCAGGGCTTGAACTCATGAGCTGTGAGATCATGACCTAAGCTGAAGTTGTACGCTCAACTGACTGAGCCACCTAGGTGCCCCAATCTTTCTGTTGTCTTTTAATATCATTGTTACTTAAGTCTCTATCCCAAGATCACTTATTTTCTAGACATACAAATATTTCCTGATCAACTTTAACACACAAAAGTCTGACAGTCATATCTGTGCAGATTGATTCTGGTGTACATCTGCAGTATGAAATATATATTAAAAAATCCTTCTAAGGTTATCATTTCCACATGGAGCTCTAACAGATGCTCATAATCACAGTCATCAAATTCTCTTGATCTTGCCTTTTTATTGTTTTCTTTCTAGAACCTACTTTCCAGTACCATTGGCACTTCTATCACATGATCTTCATAATCTCTCACCAATACTGTTGTAAGCACCTCCTTGGTAAACTCTATCCAAGGCCAGGCTTGCAATTGTACCTCTGTTTAAATCCTTTTATTAATGATTCCTTCTTTTGGACTTTGATTGACTCTCTAAAAATGCATGCATATGCAGTGTGTGTGTGTGTGTGTGTGTGTGTGTGTGTGAGAGAGAGAGAGAGAGAGAGCAAGATCATGAGACCTGAAAGGCAAATGGGTCAGGTAATATTGGAATTTAAGACATGCATATTTTACAAATGTTAAATAACAATTGTAAAGGACAGAACAAGAGAAAATGGTACATCTGAAGCCAAAAAAAAAAAATGTTGTCATACAAAGATTTAGTTAAAGGGTTGGCATGAAATGACAGTGAGAGGGCAAGGGGGGGGGACTAATTTTTTTTTTAAGTTTATTTATTTTGAGAGACAGAGAGAGCATGGGGAAGGGACAGAGAGAGAGAGAGAGAGAGAGAGAGAGAGAGAAAAGAGACATAATCCCAAGCAGGTTTCACACTGCCAGCACAGAGACTGATGCGAGGCTCAAACTCCTGAATCGTGAGATCATGACCTGAGCTGAGATTAAATGCTCTCAACTGAGGCACTCAGGCGCTCCCTTTAAAAAAAAAAGTTTATTTTGAGCAAGAGAGAAAAAGAGCACATGTGCAAGCAGGGGAGGGACAGAGAGAAAGGGAGAGAGAATCAGGAGGGGCCTAATCTTACAAATACTATGAATAATAATACCTTTGGACTATATCTATAGAGGGTTTTGGAGCTATTTATATGCTTTAGGTTATGAGTGGTGTTATATTTGCACCAGCTGTAGATCACACTGGCTGTAGTGAACTGATTTGGCAAAATTACTTAAGCAATGGCTTGGGATTTGTGTTGAAAGTGGGTCCAAGGACACCAATCAGAACGCTATTGTTAGAGTCTAGTTGAAAAATCAAGGTACCTGAAAGAGAGAAACCATTGGGGAATTGGAAAAACATATAGGTAATTTATTTAGGAGGTAGAAGCCATATAACAAGGTGATCAGCCAAAAAAGAGGACTTTCCACTTAAATGGACTAGCTAAGCTATAGACTGACAGCTTTTAAAGTGTAAAATATGAGATTTGAAGAAAAGAGAAATAATGCAGGATTAATTTTGTCTTACATTTTAGGCATGTAAACTATGACCACTCCCAAACATATGTAAATAATGACAGACTAAACACCAGGTAATAGAAATTGTGTTCCCTTTAGTCCTAAGCATTTCTGTTTACCCACGGTGAGACTTCTTGAATTTGAATGTAAGTTCTTATTAACTGCATGACAAGAAAGGTCTACTCAAAAATGAGACTTGTCATGTTTTGCTAAAATCCTGAACTGGCCTTTCTGCATCTTCCATGAATTGTTTTTTCTCTCAGACTCTAACTTAAGGATAGTAAGTCATTGATAGTTGGACAGGCTTTCCTTTCCAGTAATAATAGGTAAGTAAAATTTGCTCTGAAAAAAAAGAAGTCCCCCAAGTATCTTTCAAGCAGTCAGAATTTAAAGAGGAAAATTGGTGTTTGCCGTTTAATAGTTTGTAATTTAAATGACAAGGGTCAACAATTTAGCTGAGTTAATTGGAACTGAGCAACAGTTGTGTCATGTTGTTTTTCTCAGGCTAAAGGATAATTGAAGGATAAGAAAACTGTAGACTTGACCTCAGTATTCTAACTAATAATTCATTATGCACTCCTATTTATAAAATGCGTTTTATCTACATAAGGAAATAGAAGTTTCTGAGACTGGATAAATAACATTTTGCTGTTAGATGTCTATTTATATTCAGAGTTGGACATTTTCTTCCAGTGCCCTGATTTTAGGAGAAAGAGATCTTACTTGTCTTGGTTTATTCATTTATTCCTTCCATTAAAAAATTGTATATATCATCTATGGTGTGTCTGGTATTGGGCTAGCTATTGAAATATGGAACTGAATATGATAAAGTCCCTGACTTCAAAGGGTCCTTCTTCCAGCTAGCAAAGTGTGTCACGTAGAAATGTATTTGGCTGCGAACTGTGACAGAAACCTGGCTATGGTGGCTTCAGTAATGAAGAGGTCAGAGTTGGCAAACCACGTCCAGTATAGTGACTTCATGATAGCATCACAGAACAAGTATTTTCTTCCTTCTATTCTTTTTTCTTTCATATATGTCTCTTTCTGATAGTTAAAGATGGTAATTTCATCTACCCACATTGTTTCTATGATTCAGTGGAGACGGGGAAAAAGAGTGCCCAAAGGCATGCAATTGCTAAGATTTCTCTTTCCCTATAATCATGCCCAGCAGACTTCTGATCACATCTCACTGGCACAGTCCATCAGGTTATTTGAAACTCTTTGCATACCAAATCCTGGGATATCAATATTTTTAGCACATTGCTGCTATGTAATGTAACAAGATTTTGTAAATTAGGAGATAAGAAATAGTAACTATCTATTGGCAACTAGCCGTTTTTACCATAATAGATTTACTCCCCAAACAGCAACAACAACAACAATTACAGTGCTGTGAAATAAGTGATATAGAGAGGTGGTACACAAATTATGGAAATCAGAGAGAAATATTGATGGCAATTACTTCAAATAAGTCTTCCAAAAAGCTTGTGATGAATTAGATCATTTAGCAGTTTTTTAGGTAGACAATAGTGAAGAATATCAATCCATGAAGAGGATTCAAAATAAAAGCATCAAGGTAACAAAGAACCTTATCCAATCAACAAAACCCAAGAATATTGGTGTAGTTAAAGGAAAAGCTAATCAAGGGATGATAATAGGAGATAAGTATCTATGTACACAATCCTAAATACTGTGAAATTTATTTTAAGGACAGTGGGAAATATTTGATGTCTTGTATCAAAGACAGGTGATGGTCAAAGGAACAGATGAAGATCTAAGTACAAATAATCTTTTCAGGGGGGCCTGGGTGGCTCAGTCAGTTAAGTGTCTCACTCTTGATTTTGGCTCAGATCATGAGCCCATGGTTCCTGAGTTCAAGCCCCACACTGGGCTCTGGGCTCACAGCATGGAGCCTGCTTGGAATTTTCTCTCCCTCTCTCTCTGCCCCTCCTTTTCTTGCACGCTCTCTCTCTCAAAATTAAATAAACTTTAAAAAGTAGTTTTCTGAATATTAATAGAAAAGAGAATTCTTTGAGAACAAGAAGGGTATGTTCAGGAGTGCCAGATGCTAAGTTGAATAAGACCTGGATAGAAACTGTTCATTTAATTTGAATATTATATAATCATTAGTGATCCATGGGGGAACTGATATAGTAAAGCTAAGCAGGAAATAGGCATATAAAGAAAAAGAGATATAAAGAACGAACAGATAAGAAAGTGGATATCACATATTGTAGAAACTTGGAAGGAACAGTTAGGAGGAAGAAGAACAGATTTGATAGGTAGCAGTTGATCATAGAATTGTAACAGGGTTATTTGTGTGTGTGGTATATGTACATATGCACATGTATGTATGTGTGTATGTAGTGTTGTGAGAAATTTGAGAATATTGTATGCTGAGGAGATTGCCAGTGGAGAAAACGATGTACCTTCAAGTAGGGCAGATATAATTTGCAGAAGACTATCCCTGATAATTAGAGGGGTGGGAGGCAGTGGTTTTACATACGAGCATTCACACCTATTTCCATTATAGGTATCACAAAAGTCATTTTTGAATCACTGATTATGAATTTGCTAATTTCAACTGCCTATCATCAAAATATTTGGTCTATAACCACCATTTCATATATCCATAACTAAATGGATAAAGCTCTTACTGGTAAATGCGTAATTAACAAAACTTTACCATTGGGAAATGGCTATGTGGCAGTATTTAAATTTTGTGTCGAATATTGTATTGATATTATCTTTTCTTTATGGATATCTTCACTCTCTTCAGGAAGTAATGATGAATACATGAAGGATAAGAAGATTTTATATTTCAGTTTTAAATAATGACATTTATTTAAGTGTCCATGGGTTATTTTACCATATTCTGGTTTATTTTTTATGTTATTTTTTTTTAATTTTTTTTTCAACGTTTATTTATTTTTGGGACAGAGAGAGACAGAGCATGAACGGGGGAGGGGCAGAGAGAGAGGGAGACACAGAATCGGAAACAGGCTCCAGGCTCTGAGCCATCAGCCCAGAGCCCAACGCGGGGCTCGAACTCACGGACCGCGAGATCGTGACCTGGCTGAAGTCGGACGCTTAACGACTGCGCCACCCAGGCGCCCCATGTTATTTTTTTATTATCACAAAGTTTTGCTTGATTTTTATCACCAATGTTTGCTGAAAGTTTAACTTGCATCTCTGTTTTGAACTGGTATTTAAAGGGGATATCAGTCTCTACGTATATTCCTTATAACTATTGTGACAGTTTTATTTATACATATTTAAATGATACATATTTATTTGTTATTAAATATTTTTATAAGTAGTAGTAAAGAAAATGTCTATTTGTGAGTCAGCTTATTTCAAACATGACTTTATCAGTCAATTGATATGACTTCCCTTCCACATGTTAAGCCTAGTCATTAGTCTTGATACAACACATACAATTTAATACAGAGCAAGGGAGTTGTGAGTGGAGTAAAGAACTTATTTTTATCTTATGACCTGAACATGCCTTTTTTAAACAAACAAAAACTTATTTATTTTGAGAGAGAGAGAGAGAGAGAGCAGGCAGGGGAGGGGCAGCGAGAGAGCGAGACAGAACTCATGATTGACCTGAGCCAAACGCTTAACTGACTGAGGTACCCAGGTGCCTTGACCTGAGCATGCCTTTAAAGTCACCTATTTCAGTGTGAAATATTAGGGAAATGTGAAGAGATTCTCTGGAAATACAATGTAAAAGTAATCCTAAATGAAATCTCTGCATTGGTGGTAAACCTCTAAAATACAATTCTTGGACATGAAATGATTTTCATTACTACGTTTGGACAGAGAAATAGAAGTGATTGTCAAGATCGATGCTAAACATGCTTTAATAAATGATCAGTATAAGGCAGTATTAAGAAAAAACATTTGTCTAAAGAAGTATGGAACAACCAAGAAAGCAATATAGGGCTTCCTTTTAAGAGGCCAATTAGTATAATATTTGTTTCACTCTTCTGATAAAAACTAAAGGTAATGTAAAAAACAGCTCTTCTCTCAAATGTTTAGTATTTGGCTCTGGAGTGATTGTTTATAATTATATCGGATCCCATGGAAAAGCCGGAACACGATGAGGTATTTGTGTTTGTTCGTTTTATTTTTGGCAACATAAATCATCAGTCTCCCCCTTTTTCTCAAGTAGTCCTTGACCCAGAAAATGAGGAGCTGGAAATAATAATAAGATTTATTTATTTCCTAATGTGAAAATGAATGACTGGAGGAAGTGGGGCATCCCCCGTCTTGCTCCTTTCCCTGCTCTGACACATCGACATATATACTAAGGAACTCTCCACATCAGGGCCTAATTTCCTGCTCCACCATGAGGTTCGCTAGGGCCAGGGCATCAGCCCTTTTGTAAGTGCGCATGTGCACATGTGTGCTCACACAGAACCTGTAGATCTTCACTGAACATGCTCTTTCTTTTTCCAGCTTGGACTTCCGTGCGACTCTTATGCACAAAATCACTATTATGTACAAAAATATATGTTCTAGGGGCGCCTGGGTGGTTCAGTTGGTTAAGGGTCCGACTTTGGCTCAGGTCATGATCTCACAGTTTGTGAGTTCCAGCCCCATATCCGGCCCTGTGCTGACAGCTCGGAGCCTGGAGCATGCTTCGAATTCTGTGTCTCATTCTCTCTCTGGCCCTCCCCCACTGTCTCTCTCTCTTAAAAATAGATAAATGTAAAAAGAAATTTTTTAAAATATATGTTCTAATGTTTACCTTATTATGTCTTAAATACTATATTTTCTTTCTATGTTAAGTAATGCATGTTTATGTATGTGTACATATAGATGTATTTGTAATCTTGTTAAAATTACATTTTAAATGACTTTACTAAACAAGAAAACATAGGAGAACATGGAGATTTGAAATTTATCTAGTTGACTTAGGCATCTTTTCCTTATGATATCCAGCTCTGGGTTTATGTTAACAATGCCTTTGCCTCATCCAAGATGATGTAAGTATCAACTTGTATTTTAATGCATTTTGATTGTATTTTTAACATTCAACTTTTCAATTCATGTGGAAATTACTGTGGCAAGAGTTCCCCCAAGGATCACTAATGATTATATAATATTCAAATTAAATGAACGGTTTCTATCCAGGTCTTATTCAACTTAGCATCTGGCACTCCTGAACACATCCTTCTTGTTCTCAAAGAATTCTCTTTTCTATTAATATTCAGAAAACTACTTTTTAAAGTTTATTTAATTTTGAGAGAGAGAGCGTGCAAGAAAAGGAGGGGCAGAGAGAGAGGGAGAGAAAATTCCAAGCAGGCTCCATGCTGTGAGCCCAGAGCCCAGTGTGGGGCTCAAATTCAGGAACCATGGGCTCATGATCTGAGCCAAAATCAAGAGTGAGACACTTAACTGACTGAGCCACCCAGGCCTCCCTCAGAAGATTATTTGTACTTAGATCTTCATCTATTCCTTTGACCATCACATATTAATCCATTTTATATAGTATTGCATTCTTCACTCATTAATGTTACTTTCAATAATCTGGCTATCCCTTTTTGTTTTCTCGTGGTTTGTCCTGAGTGACATTACCCATAACCGTAACTCTATCATGTCTAATAGGCTGATATTAGATATTTGTAAGATTGTTACAGTTTTTGGCATCCATAACATTATTTGTTTCATGTCCTTTCTGTACTTACTAGAATTTTGGAGACTAAATTTAAAATATGAAAATAAAAACGAAAAGCCAGGGAGCTGGACTTTCTTCTCATCTTTATTACAAGTTTTACCAGGAGCCCGGGTCTCATTTATGTCACCATGGATTTATTTTACAAGTTTGGACTTGCAAAAATGCGCCAGAATTTGAATGCCTTACACATGTTTTGAAAAGCAACTATATTATATGCAATGCACTGACCTTTTAGTGTTCATTTTGATTGGTTAATGGTTATACCTTTATAGCTCAGTAAGATTGTAAACAAGGGAAAAAACCGGAATTGATAAAGGTCAGGGAAGTTTAGTGGCAAAATTTATGAAACCCTACACTTTTCCTATGAATAAAAATGATTAAAATTTATACATTTGCCTCCTAAGCATATATTTAGAAATAGAGATTATATAAAATTAATTCAAAACAAACTACCAAATATTATTTTCTTAATTTTGTTTTAAATAAATCTTGCTTTGTGTCTACCTTTGCAAGAAAGTTTCTCTTCCTTCACTGCACATCTTTCAAGTTCTTATTTTTAAAAATGAATGCATTGATTTTGCATATAGCTATGATAATAATACTAGAAAAGTTTAGGTTTTTCTTTTTTGTTAAACATTCTTTCTCTAGTTCCTAGAACACAGTGGCTTAATAAACACTATTTACTTATCAAAATTGAAATCTTAAGGGAAAATATAAGCAATATAAGTAAGCATCAAAAGGATGATAGAAACTATTCAATAAAATCTTAGCAGTTCTTTATTTAAAAATTTTTTAATGTCTGTTTATTTTTGAGAGAGAGACAGAGCACGAGCAGGCAGAGAGAGAGGGAGATGCAGAATCTGAAGCAGACTCCAAGCTGTCAGCACAGAACCCAACACGGGGCCCAAACTCACGAACTGTGAGATCATTACCTGAGCCACAGTCGGACGCTCAACCGACTGGGCCACCCAGGCACCCCAAAATCTTAGCAATTCTTACAACGGTCTTCCAGAATTATCTGCCATTCCATCTTATTCCTCTTTGGTGTAGAATCATTTGTGAGCTCAACTAAGAAGAAGAGAAGAACTGAAAAGAGCTGGAAATTGTAACTGATGTAAGTAGTCAGGTCACACTGTGCAGGAGCATGCATTGCTAGAAAATGTTTAGAAAAAGTCTCTTTGCTTAAAATTGCATGAAGACGGAGAAAAAGACATTGCAAAAAGAAGAAAGAAAATGTAGTCAGGGGTATTGTTGCTGCGGAAGCCCAGGTGACAAGGAGGAGAAGAGATTAGTTGTAAAAAGCAATCAACACTCTTGAGAGTTGAGAATGGGGAATGTGGAAAATTGATCGGCTTTCCAGAATGGGTAAAAATAGTCACTGGCATGTCAATAACATATAGATTCTGACGAATCTGGCTTAGGCAAACACATAGAGGGTCTCTGCTGTGTGGGTGAATCATGCTGGAGTCTGGTGGTAAAGAAGAGAAACAACTGCTACATTTATATATAACTCTGGGGGTATGGAGCAGGATACAGAGCTGTAGAGACCATTATTTTAATTTAATTTAATCCTAGACTGTTATTCTAGAGCTTTATTTAAGTATATTTCTGAAGACAAATAATATACTAGTGGTAATTACCTGGATGGTGTCATAGGCAGTTTCTGATATAGCTCTCGATGATCCCACTTCCTAGTGTTCATGCCTTTGAGTGATCCCCTCTCCTTGAGTGCGAGCTGGACCTAATGTCTTGTTTCTGAAACACACAATGTAGCAAAAGTAAAGGGATGTTACTTCTGGGATTAGGTTACAAAACAGACGTGCATCTTGCTGGCCCTCTCCCCACCTTGCTGTTACCCTCTCCTGCTCTCTTGCTTTCTTGCTAAGATAAAGAGAGCTGCCATGTTGTAAGATGCTTTACAGGGAGGCCCATGTTGCGAGAAATCAAAGGAGTCCTCAGTCCAACAACTGTCAAGGAACTAAATCCTGCCAGCTCTCGTGCGTGTGTGCTTGGAAATGAATCCTTCTCTGTCAGGCCTTGAGATGACTGCATTCAAGTGGCTGCCTTCACACACACACACACACACACACACACTTCCCCTTTCCATTTCTATCGTCAGTACCCTTCTGGCTTAGATCTATAACTGACAATAAGGAAGAAGAATCCGTGATGGTGCCTGCATAGCTCTGAATTGACAATCTCCTCCCTTTATATTTCAGTGCAGTTTTGGAGGGATATGTCTTCTTTCCACCCAGCCCATAAGTAAAGTGTTCTAATCAGCTGGTCATTTTTCCCCCTAATACTCACATTGAATCAATTGCAAGGGAATAGCAATATTGTTTAAGAAAGTATTATGATCAAAGGAAGGGGAAATTGCATCTTCCAGGAAAGCCTGTGTGAAGAGCTAAAAAATGATATGACACTGAATACATGGAAGAGAGAGGGAACACTCAGGACATGAGAGCAGTTATCAAAAGGAAGCCAGTTTGTGCCAAAAATAAATAGCTCTTGTGCTGCCTCTGGCATATCTATCAAAAGATACTAATACTTAATTTTTAAATGAAAATATTACCTTTTATAGTATGAAATTGTTATGTGGAATAAATATATATGTATAAATGTATACATATGTAAGTATATATATGTATACATTTATTTCAATTATTTAAGGGCACTCACTGGTATAGGGACATGGGGAAAATGCCAAGTAGAGACTGGTAAAGCACTGTATTGGATATTTAAAATTTAAATGTATAAATGTTTTATTGAACTTCATAAGATTTTCCATATTGCCTAAAAGATTATAATGTGAATGGATTATATAATAAGAAGGTGCTTTTGTAATTTTAAAGTAAGGAAAATACAAAGACCCCCCCCCCCGCCCCCCGCCCAGAACTTATTATCTTGGCAAAATTCATCAGGCCAGAAAGTTATTTGGACTAATTTGAGGTTCAACAACATTTTCACTCTTTGATGGAACAAAACTGAATTTTGAGGTACTAAGGTTGTCATTTGCCCATGCCCTACCTGATGGATGCTTTACTACTGCAGGTGAAGGGCTGTTCCTCAGATCAATCTTCCTTTCTTCTAATATTTACCTTCTTTAAAAATTTACAGAATATTGACTCAGTTCTACCCTAGTCTTCCCTATTTTCTCTGGGTCTTTTGATAATAGATGCTGACATTTCTGTCTGTCACTCATTCCAACATGTTCTCAGGGTTTATTTGTTTGTTATTTCTCCCTCCTTTAACTTGAGGCTTACAGACCAAAGTAAATTTCTTACTCAGCACCGCAGAGGATGGTTCATGATAGTATTCCTGATAATTCCCCTAGTGGCATCTACATCATTACAGAGCTCTCTTCAGGGACACAAAGGGTTTGTGTATAACATATTTGAATTACATTTGGCCAGCTGACTTAAAAACAAGATACACTGTCACATTCTAAACTACTTCCTCAGAACATGTTGGTTGAGGGGCACCTGGTGGCTCAGTCCATTGAGCGTCCAACTCTTGATTTGGGCTCAGGTCATGATCCCAGGGTTATGGGATCAAGCCCCACCTCAGGTTCTGCACTGAGCCTGGAGCCTACTTGGGTTCTCTCTTTCCCTTTATCCCTCCCCTGCTCATTCTCTCTCTCTCAAAAAAAATTTTTTTTAATTTAAAAAATTAGAACATGCTGGTTTAAATCTTCTATCTCTCCATTGTTCTGGGTATATTTCTATGTACCTGTAGGTCAGCCCCTCAAGATGAAGCAGTAAGAATGTCAATAAATATACCTGAATGGTCTTCATAATTACAAGACATTTTTATTTTTACTTCTGTCAGAGAGTTCAGAGTCCCACTAGCAAGACCTCTTTCTAGAAAAGCCATCTTAAATCCTTTTTGGACAATTTCCAGATATATTTTTAATTTGAGAAGCAATTTTGGTGGTCCATTGATTCCTAAGATGAGCATGTAAAAAAGATAACATGAGTTGAAAGTCTATGTTTATTTTTGGAATATTCAGTTCTGCAAAAATTTCATGACATAAACTTTTATGAATTTTAAGATGCTTTCAGAAAAAAAAATTAAAAGACTCTGTATTAACAAATAAAGTACTAAAAGTAAAGGGAATGCAAGTTTGGTATATAGGTCAGACTTGGCCAAAGAATTGTTGCAACAATTAGAATGTAGATACATTATATAATTAAAATTTTAAGGACAACTGGGACAACCAAAAGAGCTAAAGAACTAAAATTTATAGACTGGAGAGTCCTGCCAACATGGGCTATTTGTCAATGTTTATTCTCTGGAAGCTTTTTCTGACTGTGGGTAGAGGCTGAGGAGTGGGCCTGACCTGGATGAATCTTGGGGTAAAGTAGACAGTGGTACACAAGACTTCTTTTCTGGAGAGCTATCTGCCGAGTTCTCGGGTATATGTGAGGCTGAGGAACTATACCAAGGGATTCTAGAAGGCAGAATGAAATCTTCCAGGATCTCACAGTGCTTAGGAGATAAAATCGTTGAAAGGGAGGGGTCTGCCATAAACGTATGGCCAACCCCCAGAACCTCACCCCAGACATTTCTCAGGTTTTGAGGTTGCAGTGGAGAAACAAAGCAAAGAGCTAATCTTGATATCTCTGAAAGCTGGTTGATGCTCATATGGTAATAAAATTAGAATAAACAGAATGAAAAGGTGGACATTTTCACAAAGAACTGGAATCTATATAAAAAATTAGGTAGGTATTTTAAAACAGAAAAGCCCACTAATTGAACCTAAATCACTGAATAGGTGTAAATCACAGTAAATACAAGAAAACCCAAATAAGTGAACGTGAAGAGAGATCCAGATCCACAGAAATAATCTAAACTGAAGAACAGAAATCAGATAAAGCAGAACAAAGCATAAGAGGCCTGGGCCACCATCAAAATGTCTAATTTACCTGCAACTGGAGACCAAGAAAGACACGTGAGAGGGAGTAGGAAAGACAAATATTTGAAGACCAATTGGTCAAGAAAGTTGTACAACTGATAAAGGAAAAAGGTCCGTTCTTAAGAAACTCAACAAAACCTAAGCAACATAATACAAAGAAAACCATAACTAGGTGGATCTTAGTCAAACTGTTGAATCAAGACAAAATGAAAGTCTTAAAACCAAGTAAAAGAGCAAAACTAAGATTTTCAACAAAAACTAAAGACAGTAGAATGGCATCTTTCTTTAACATGCTGAGGGGAAAATTATGTCAATCCAGAATTCTATGACCAGTGAAAATATACATGTAAATGAGGCATAATAAAATCTATTTTGTCACATAAATGTTGAGTGAATGCTTACCTAGCAGACCTGAGCTACAAGAAATACTTCAGTTCTTCAGGCTAAGGAAAAATAATTCCTAAAAGAAGCATGAAACTACAGGAAGCAATGAAGTTCACTGAAAACAAATCTTAAAATATTGGCACAAGAAGAAAATTTGACAATCAGAATGAGCTCTGTATCAATTATAGAAACCATATCTATAATTAACACATTTTACACACACACACACACACACTCACACACACTCATACACACACAGAAATTTCAAGCACAGACAGATTATCTGGTAAATTCTTCTAAAAATAAAAGGAATGAATAGATTTAATCTTATACAAGCACTTTCAGGAAATACATACAAAAGAGAGGATTCTTCCTAATTTGCTGCGGGAAGCATATATTGACATTAAAATCTGACAAGGATATTAAAAGGAATTGGGGGGGGGTATTTACCATGAAATACACATGAGAAGGAGGGGTAAACATAAGAATTGGCCTCTGGAATTTATAATATATATTGAAATAAAATGTGATAATGAGAGTGGCTAAATAGTGTTTAACTTTTCTAAGGTTCTTATATTGTTGCCGAAGTGGTAATACTATTGAAAGTAGTATTGAATACTTATATTCAATAAGTATACTTATCGAAAGTAATAAGTCTAGAATAAATATTATACTATACATAAATATTACAATTATAATATCTAAGATATTCAAAAGGGTGTAACAAGAGGCTAACAAGCAATAAAAAATGATCCATCTAAAAATAGCAAGGAAAGACAAAAATAATAAAAATATTACATAAACATGAAAACAAAGTCATATCTGGAATTTATAAAGAACTCTTAGAAATCCATTAGAAAATATAGATAACCTGTTTTTTCCTATGGGTAAATGACTTGAAAAGTCACCTTATATTAGAGGATGAAAAAAAAAATCAAAATCAGGGGCACCTGGTTGGTTCAATTGGTTTGGCGTCCCACTTCGGCTCAGGTCATGATCTCATGGTTCTCAGGCCCCCCGTCAGGCTCTGTGATGACAGCTCAGAGCCTGGAACCTGCTTTGGATTCTGTGTCTCCCTCTTTCTCTGCCCCTCCCCTACTCATGTTTTCTCTCTCTCTCTCTCTTTCTTTCTCTTTCAAAAATAAATAAACATCAAAAAAATTTAAAGAAAAAATCAAAATCATATAAAAATAAATCATCTTTTTTTAGGTTTTATTTATATTTGAGAGAGACAGTGGGAATGGGGGAGGGGCAGAGAGAGGGGGACAGAGGATCTGAAGCAGGCTCTGCGCTGCCCCTAGAGAGCCTGCTAGGGGCTTGAACTCACAATTGGTGAGATCATGACCTGAGCTGAATGAAGTCAGACGCTCAACTAACTGAGCCACCCAGGTACCCCTAGAAATAAATCACTAAAACTATCACTACATGCCCACAAAACAACTAAAATTAAAACAGCCAATATTACCAAGTCTTGAAGAAAGCATGGGATAACTGGAAGTGGTGTGTATTGTTGGTGGAAATTTAAACCTGAAGAACCATATCGGAAATCTATTCTGGCAATGTCTATTAAAGATAAATATTAATATACCCTTTGTCTCAGCAATTCCACTCCTGGGTATACACTCAAGATCAATGAATGCTTAAGTCATTCAAAAAATATGCACAACAATATGCAATTAGCATTATTTATCGTATCCTCAAACTGAGAACAGATGAATAGTCCAATGCTAAATAAGTTGCTGTCTATGCATAAAATGGAACACCTATATTGCAATTGACAGGGTTCAGGAAAGGCAACGTCAAAATATGACATCATGACGAATTGAATATTTTGAGCTGAAGAAATTTGAGAAAGGGCAAGTGCAGGAACCTTCCCCTGAAGCAGGTTTTAAGACCCTAATATGAAAGGTGCTCTCACTATAAACAGGGTAGGGAGTATCCTTATCTCCAAAGACTAGGGACTCAGCTCAGGAGAATCTGAACAACAAGCTTTTTCC
Source organism: Lynx canadensis (assembly GCF_007474595.2). Lineage (NCBI taxonomy): Eukaryota > Metazoa > Chordata > Mammalia > Carnivora > Felidae > Lynx > Lynx canadensis. The sequence continues at coordinate 64,302,327 of NC_044303.2, forward strand.
CCACTTAGCTCGTAGCCTTTTTTGTCCTATCACATTTTCCCATGATTTTCTGCTCTTCATCAAACCTAGCATAAGAATGCTCAGCTTTAACTGCTTCTTCCTAATGAAGGCTCCTGTGTCATATAAAATTCCTATTAAATAAATTTGTATGCTTTTCTCTTGTTAATCTGTCTTTTGTTGCAGAGATTGTAGTTGAGAACTTAAAAGGGTAGAAAGAAAAGATACTTTTTCTCCCCTACACAATAATAATGAATAGTTGATACATACAATAATATGATAAATGTTTAAAACATAATGTTGAATATAAACAGCCATATACAAGAGGATATATACTACATGATACTATCTTTATTAAATTCATTAACAGGCAAATGAATCTATGTAAGTAGAGATCAGAATAGCAGTTATCTTCTGATTCTTGTTATAGACTGAGATGATAGATTTCTGGGATGCTTGTACTATATTCTAATTTGAGTTGTATTTTTGCCTGTATACCTATGCAAAAACTCACTGAACTGTACATTTAAGATCTGTAGACTATATTAATAAATTATACATCAATATTAAGAAGGAGGAAATAAACAAATAAAGCTAGTTTCACTACACAGATACCGACCTCCATGACCTCACAATTTCATATTTAGGTATATACCCAACATATATGACCATTTTTTTTACACTGAAAGACATTTACAAGATTTTCACAGCAACGGTATTTTTACATCCAGACACTCAAAATAGTACAATTGTCTACCAACACAATGGGAAATTAAGTTATGGTTCATTGATACTATAGAATAAAATACAGTAATTAAAAAGAATGAATTTCTGCTACATTTGGAATGTCACAGACATGCTTGCATTCATATAAAGTTCCTCAGGAAAAATGAATCTGTGGTAGAAGTCAAAATTGTGTTATATTTGGGAGAAGAAAATGAGGCGTAAAAGAGGCTTCCGAAATGCTGGTAATGTTCTGTATCATGCTAATGGTGATCACATGGCTGAGTACATGTCGAATTCTTGAGGTTACACACTTATGACTTTTGCACTATTTAGTATGTATGTTTGTATTCAACCGTAAGGGTTATTGTAACAATAGACCACAAATAGTGGCTTAACACAGTGGATTTATTGCGTCACAGTTCTGGAGTCTGGAAGTTGGAAATCAAAGAGTCAGCAAGGGTGGGTCCTTCTGAGGGCTGTGAATCTGCTCCATGCCTCTTTCCTAGCTTCTGCTGGTTTTCTGGCAGCATTTGACCTCCTTGGCTTGTAGGTGTGTCGGCCAACCCTACACTGTCACATACATTTTCCTGCTATGTCCTTGTATAGTGTTCACTCTGTTCATGTCTGGCCCTGTGTTCACAGTTCCCCTTTTTATAAGGACAGTAATCATATTGCGTTAGGCCCCACCCTAATGATCTCATTTTCACTTTATTACCTCTGTAAAGACCCTATTTTCAAAGAATGTCATGTTTGGGGTGCCTGGGTGACTCAGCCGGTTGAGTGTCTGACTTCAGCTCAGGTCATGATCTCGTGGTCAGTGAGTTCGAGCCCTGCATAGGGCTCTGTCTGACAGCTCAGAGCCTGGAGCCTGCTTCAGATTCTGTGTCTCCCTCTCTCTCTGCCCCTTCCCCACTCATGCCGGCTCCCCCCGCCCCCACTCAAAAGTAAACAAATAAACATTAAAAAATTAAAAAAAAAAGAAGGTCATGTTTGGAGGTCCTGGAGTTTGGGACCTCAAAATATATTTTTGCAGAAACATGATTCAGCCTATAAGAAACATATACTGTACATTTTAAAACTCTAAAAATTAGGGGTGCCTGGATGGCTCAGTTGGTTGAGCGTCTGACTTTGGCTCAGGTCATGATCTCACAGTTTGTTTGAGTTCGAGCCCCCTGTTGGGCTCTGTGCTGACAGCTCAGAGCCTGGAGCTTGCTTCAAATTCTGTGTCTGCCCCTCCTATGCTCATGCTCTCTCTCTCTCTCTCTCTCAATAATAAATAAACGTTAAAAAAAATTTAAAACAAAACTTCAAAAATTAAAGCTAACAGAAAAAGGAATAGAATTAAAATGTAGGTCAAGGAGGGCTGCAATAACCCTTGATGATAGAATACCTATTTCTTTTAAAAAAAAAAATAAAGTTTTTATTTTGAGAGAGAAAGAGAGACAGCATGTGTCAGGGAGGGGCAGTGAGAGACAGAGAGAGAGAATCCCATGCAGACTCTGCACTGTCAGCACAGAGCCTGATGAGGGGCATGAGCCCAGGAAGCAGTGAGATCATGACCTGAGCCGAAACCAAGACCTGGATGCTTACCCGACTGAGCCATCCAAGCTCCCCTAGAATGCCAGTTTCTAAACCAAATGTTAGAATGGCTTGAAACAAGTTAGAATTGAAAATTTTAGAGCCAGAAGGCACACCTGGGGACTTTCAACCTCCTCCTTTTTTTCAGCTAAAACATTTAGGCTCAGCAAAATTAAAGTTTGTTTAGGCACACATTTAAATCATTAATGGAAGAATCTAGCCTAGAATCCCAAACACCCACCTGCCCTTTCCCCAAGGCAACCACAGCCTCAAATTTTACTAATTTTTCTCAAATTATTTCTAGAATATTTACCAAGATCACAATTCCTTAATCCTGGCTTAGCATATCTTTGTCCGTATTTTTGTGGTTTATGTAAAGAAAGCTAGATTAAGGGACTTTCACTGCAAAGGTGAAAATCAGAATGACATGTGTGAAGCTATAACTCTTGTTACCATCTGGCATACACAAGGGTGTCGTACTAAATGAGATCAGAACGAGCTCCTTGGAAGTAAACCTTTAATAGACTGGGGAACTTTAAGGGCATCTCTCCTAGAATGTTTTAATAGAGCATCTGAGGATGAGTTCCGCACAGCTGGCCAGTGAAGGCAATCTAGATTAGTTGCCAAAACTAGGTTTTAAATGAATTTGCAATCCGTCACAGTTCTTTCTAAAAGATAATGGAACTTTTGACGAAATAGCAAATAAAAATCTTTTCTAATCTGGAACCCTTACATCGACAATGTATCATGATTAAAGGTTTCCTTTCTCCCTCCCTCCTTTCCTTCCTTCCTTTTATTTTTTTCCCTTGTCTGTTTCTCATGACATCAGGCTTATACAGATCAATCATTCAAGGACAGTGATTCCAACATGTATCAGTTGGATGACATAAATCCTGTAGTCCTGTTAGAAATATATTAAGATAATAAAAAGAAATGGCAAGGGAAAATCTAAATAATGGAAATGCTAATTCCTGTATTCCATGTAAAAATTTCATGGTCTTTCTGTCAGTAGAGATAACTGAATTGCTAACATTGCCAATCCTTTTCTTTTTGACTGAGCCAAGATAAAGCAACATTTAGCAGATGAACTGAGCAAAGAAAACCACTCCCTTAGTAACACAACCAAAATTAATATTATACCATTAACTAGCAAATGCATGTAAAGTTAAAATTACCTTTCTGATATGGGTCCCGATTCACTTCTGTAGAGTGTGCTTAATGGAAACCTGATTCACTAGCTGATGATCAGTTATCTAGAATTCATCTTCAGTCAATCCATCCATGTTTTGGAATACTTTCACTTGTTTGCTCAGAGGGAGCAGATGTTCAGTTCTATCTTTGATTTTGGAAATTTGGTCGTTGTGCCTTATAGTGTCAGGAAGATGATACAAGATAATGAGGCAAATTGTTAGGCATGTTCTTAGCAGTAAATTACTAGTACCTTGAGTTGCTGTAGCATCCAAACCAGGGAGAGGCCGTTTCCTGAGGTAATCTGTGTTTTTAGGGCAAATATGCATGTTAAGTCTGTATTACATGGTGGTTATTTAAGTATTCTCATGCATATGAAGACCTAGGAACAGAGATATAGGCTTTCAGCATGTTAAAAAATGACTCCTCGATGATAAACCACACCATGAATAATACAAATTCACGCTTCACCCAAGAAATGTAAAATAATGAGATTATTTAATATCTGATTTTTCTGGTTTAGGATGCTCTTTAATTTTAATCATAGACTCACCTGGAACAGCTAGAAACCTGGATGGTGTCTATCCTATAATTGTGCGTGACAATATGCAATGTGATTTGTGTGTGTGTCTATGTAGATATACAATATCTAGTGTGCAATATGCAGTAATGATTTGGAAAATTAATAAACTACTTGGGAAGTAAGATAGCAGCATCAAGAAAACAATTCTCACCTTTTTTGGGGGTGGGGGGTGGGGCAATTATAAATGTCATGCCTCATGTCCTACGTAATGAAACGTCTGACTTCAAGAAATTTGCATTACACATCCACTTAGTCCATTGAACATCTTACATGTTTGCAATATAGATAGGCTCCATTCTCCTCCTCCCCTCGTCTCCCATGCTCCTGCTGCAGGGTCCTTATACATTGCTTGTCACAAAGTGGCCTTGTTCCTTCCCTATTGTAGCCGTTGATCTTCTATATCTGTCCAGCTAACTCAGCATGGATGTTTTGATTGAAAGCTCCAAAATTAACTCTGGGGTTGTCTTGTAAGAAATGTTGTGTGTGCATGTGTTTGTGAGTGTGTGTGTGTGTGTGTGTGTGTGTGTGTGTTATTGTTGTTGTTGTTGTTTTCTTCTGTTTTTCTTTTTTAGCAATTCTTTCCGGGTCTTCAGAGTGTTGTCACACAGACGTTTCACAAAAGCCATTTGAGAATTGCTAACATTTGGCATGGGCACTTCCTCTTTTGAAAAAAAAGAAAAAGTCTCTCATTTTTTCTGAGTTCTTTTTGAGGTTGTGTTTGTATCCCTACTTCCATTTTATTTCTGCACTTACTCATTAGCTTTTAGTTTAAACTCTCCCATGAGGTCAAACATAGGGGTTGGACTGGAACACACATTAATTATAGACGTATCTGGTCACTTTTGGCATGGCAACTCAGAAGACAGAACCGGCCACATTCTGAGTTGAAGATAAGTTTTAGCACAGTGAAAGGAGACATACAGAATTTTCTTAAGGGGACTAGAAATAAATGATTTCTTGAAGCATTAGAGGCCAGATAGTGAATGTGGTAAGCCTTTTTTAAGTTCAGTATTCTATTTACAAAATCACAAGACTTTTATAAATTGCCAGACTGCCTTGCATAAACTAAATGCCAACAGAACAGTGACCTTTCAAATCACTGGGTAACAGAAGCCGAGATCAGAAAGCTCAAACTTAAAGCAAACACTGACAAGAAATCCTACAGAAATGACTTCTGTGTCTGGTCAACGTAACATAACATGACACACTGTAAAATGTGTTTGGCTTTTTAGGTGGAATGGTCTATTGTGGCTTAACTGCTTTTGAAAATATGAACTTGGAGATCTATGGTTAGGTTAGCTTAACATAAATTATTATTTTTTTTTTAATTTGAAAGAGGAAGAGTGGGAAAATTTGCTAGAAAAAGATTTGTAAAATATGATTGTAATTGTGTTCATAAGGGAGGTGAAAAAAGGATGGACCGGGTTGGGGTCTAGATGGGGTCAGAGTTAGAGGTTTGGGGGAAGGGAAGTGAAATTGCAAAAAAAGATGAGGGCATATTATATAAGAAGTTTTTTTTAAAGGTCTCATTTGAAATATGTAACGGAGATAACTTTAAAAATACATCACGAGGAATTTTGAATCAGAGTTCCAATTTTAAAATGTTATGAGCTTCCGTTGTTTTCCTATTTCCCATACATTTCTTTTTAAGTTTCACTTAAACTGTATGAAAGTGCAGATACCAAGTGCTTTATAACAAAATTAAATTCATATATATGTATATATTTGCGTGTATATATTCAAAGAGATTTTTTATTCTATACTTAAAATATATCTTTAGAGATGCCTTATAACTGATGAAGTGAAAGTATAATTTTTTTCTGTACAATGGGTATTGAGGAGGGCACCTTTTGGGATGAGCACTGGGTGTTGTATGGAAACCAATCTGACAATAAATTTCATATATTAAAAAAAATAATTTTTTTCTGTATCTTTAGTTTTTTAGATTGAAGTTTTTCTGTCAACATTTAATTTCAACAACATGTTCTCATCAATAGCGTAAACTCAGAAAACAGGTTTTACCATGTCTGCACTTGAATAGATGAGTAGAGGCTCGTGTCTGATGACTAATATTTTCCATATACATATGTACTTCTTGTATATCCGTGTAAATGATTGTAAGGGGACGGAGGAGGAAATATTTTAGAGATGCATTACTATGTATAGGATTTTGAGGCATGTTCAATTGCTTTCACATTTGGAAATTTTGGATGAATATGTTTCTCTTTCACAGCAAACATGTTGTGTATGTGAGCCATCTCTAGCCAGATTTTATTGTAAGTGTTTGAAAGGATATTGCAACTATGGGATATTGCCAGACCGTTAGTAAAAAGCAAATTGAGTCTATTGAGAGATTAATTCACCAGCTGAAAGAAATACATTTGCCTTAGAGTCATCAGATATTCTACCCACCGAACTCATCCTCCAAGATAGCATAACTAATGAGTTTCCTAAACCAATTAAACATAAGCAGGAAGCATCAGTCATCAGAACTGACTATTTTCAGCTAATCAGCTGACTGCACAAACTGCATGGCATTGAGGAAAGGAGGAACACCCTAAAAGTTGTGGGTTTTTTCACTGTCCTCACTCTGCTTCTCAATTTTATGGATGCGGCGTCTTGCACAGGACACTGTAAATGAGTATGGTGCCTTCTACTACATAAAGTGCTTCCCCTTGCATTATTATTCAGTAGAATAAAATAAGTTTTAATGGGCTTAAGTGAGTTGGTTAAAGGCACACAATTAATGTATGTCTGGGACTCAAAATCATGCCCTTCCTCTGTTGTAGTTGTTCTATAAATATGTATGTATTGATCGACTTTCTACCTTTCATGACTTGGGAATAGGTTCAAGTGTTCAAAATACTGCCATCTTTACAACTGGGCAGACTCAGATCAAGTCAAGGCAGGATGAGGATGATCATGGCATGGGTTCCCTTTTTGAAAGACAGAATCAGGGTAACCAGTATCAGTTCCGACCGGTTATAATGATAACTGTGATACAAATAACTAACCATTACTGAGCACTCACAATATGGTAGCACTTTGTATAATTAAACCAATTAATAGTCTCAAAACCTTCCAAACAGATATTGTTCTCTTAATTTACAGATGCAGAGAATGTAGGCCCAGAGAGTAATGTTAAAATTTTAAGGCTTTACATTTTGAAAAATTCTAATATGTTCTGTATTTTATGAGTATATGGAACAGCTATCCATGTATGTGATAAAAAGAAGCGATGTTTGATACAGTGTGTGGCATGAGTATATCTACTGTAATATGACTGATTTTCATATGTCATTTATAAAAATTGGCTTCTTTATCATTCTACAGGGTCATTTTATTTGTATATATTGCTTTTTTTTAAGTGTATTTATTTCTTTTGAGAGAGAGAGAGAGCTGAACAGGGGAGAGGCAGAGAGAGAGAGAGAGAAGTAGAGAGAGAGAATCCTAAGCAGACTCCATGCTGTTTGCATAGAGCCCAATGAGGGGCTCAGTCTCATGAACGGTGAGATCATGAACTGAGCTGAAATCAAGAGTCAGATGCTTAACCAACTGAGACACCCAGGCGCCCCTGTGTATGTTGCTTTAAATGTGAACATGTGGAACTTGTTTCGTTTTACCTAAAGACATGGGGCGCAAGCTTGTCTTTGATGGAAGCTGTGTATATTTCTCCAAAATGACTTAAGGATAGTAAGGGAAATGGCACTTGCCCATGAAGGTGGAGCCAACAGAAAGATGGCGGAGTGATCTGCACGCTGCTCCCAGGCTTTGGAGGAGGAGAGGGCGATAAAGAGCTGATGTCCTGTGAAAGAACAAGAGGCTATTTCATCACCCGGTGACCCAATCATAAAGCTAAAGTTCCCTTCCTACTCTAGAAAAAAATGAATATTTTATATAAATAAGTTTTTGACCCTATCTAGATTCCTGTTCCTAGGTATTCATTTAAAAAGGTAATTTGAATACCCCTTTTCTCTTGAGTTAATAGGGTAGCAAACACAAATATTTTGGGGAAGTATTTCTTGGTATAATCCTTCAATGTTAAATTTTTATTTCCACAATATTTTAGATGCTTCCTGGAGCACAGGAATGAGATGAACTTCTTACTAAGATCAAAAAGAAAAATCATTTGGCAAGATGACAAAACTAAATCATTAGTCTGCTTCCCCCACCCCACCCCCGATTTTCACATCATTTCTTTTATTTTGATTGTACCTTGTTGCGTATTCATGTAGACCAATTTGAAAGAAGGAATATAGGGGCACCAGGGTGGCTCAGTCAGTTGGGTGTCTGACTTTGGCTCAGGTCATGATCTCACAGTTTGTGGGTTCGAGCCCTGCATCAGGCTCTACGCTGACAGCTTAGAGCCTGGAGCCTGCTTTGGATTCTGTGTCTCCCTCTCTCTCTGTCCACCCCCCATTCACACTCTGCCTCTCTATCAAAAGTAAATAAACATTAAAAACCTTTTTTGAAATAAGGAATATAGGGCCACCTGGGTGGCTCAGTTAGTTAAGTGTCTGACTCTCAGTTTTTGCTCAAGTCATGATCTCATGGTTTCATGAGTTTGAGCCCAGCGTCGGGCTCTGCACTGATGGTGTGGAGCCTGCTTGGGATTCTCTCTCTCTCCCTCTGTCTCTGCCCCTCCCTGACTCATGCTTTCTCTCTTTCTCAAAATAAATAAACTTTAAAAATTTTAAAAAGGAATATATACTGAGTACTTTTTAAGAACTAAGACTATGTCTTCTCCTTGGATGTGAATTATATTCTTCAACATATGTATGAGTTGCATAGTATATACTCAATGTCATTGAATAAATAAGTGAATTCATCTACTAGTCAATAAGCATGAATTCAAAAGCTGTTCTAGAATATCATGGCCTCTGAAGATTTGAGTAAAAGTGAAAGCACTTTCCTAAATTAGATGTAAAGGGCGTGGAAGACAGGGTAAATTTAATAAATTATTTTCAAATTGCAAATGAATTAAAACTTATTTATTCAGCATCTATAATGTGGAAATATCCCTCTGGTAATGATTGGGAGCATAAAAATGAGAATATCATGGTCTCATCCTTGAGAAACTTAGCATTAGTCAGAAAGACACGGCATATGCTTAAGAAAGTTAATTAAGCGCCTGTGAATGGTTCACATAGATTGAAAAGATCCAAGAAATATGTATGGAGTGGGAAAAGAGGTATTTGAGGTTGAACTTGAGATTTAGGATATGATGAATTGTGAAAGAAGAAAGGGGGTATTCTATGTGGAGGAAAAACAAGAGTTGGAAGTGAGAAAAATACAAAACAAGCACAAACAAAATTATAGACATATAAATTCACACAGTTTCAGTGTGACAAACAAACTGATTGCTCTGAGGCAGAATTTGGGTGCTGGGGGATTGTGCTTAGACATAATTAACAAAAACAAAGTTTTTAACTGTATTTGAATGGTATTTTGTAGGCCCCATTTCCAAATGTATGTCAGTGGGTGTTGAGTGAGGGGAAGGGGTAATTTGCTTATGTAAATTTGGAAAATGGGAAGTGAGTCTCAACTGTTAAACAAGATTGCTTACTGTGAGGTTTCTCATGAGCCTTTAGTTCATGGGTATCAAGAAGGGGCCATCATAGGAATTTCACAACCATTTTGCCACAGGATCTCTTTCTGTGATTTGTCTATCGCTAGTGATATTTCTCCTCTAGACACATGTTGGGAACTAGCAGTTTTTGACAGTTAAGGGTCACAAAGAGCAGTAAGGCAGAGAGAAATGACATGGTGAAAGTACTGATTTGGGGAAAATAATTTGGTGGTAGTAGATGGAGAGACTGATGTCCCCTGCAATCAGGGGTTGGGAAGAGAAGTTGTAATGATACATGAATAGTGGAGATGGAAGTTTTATTTTAAGATACAAAGCAGTAGAATACATTTTTATATCCAATCACTGCTTAGAGATGAAGTATTGTGGCAAGAGCTGCAGATAAGGACTTGTGTGTAATTTGTATACAGGTGAGAGCACAATCTGTCGGGATGGATTCCCAGAAAGAGACTACAAAGGAAGAACAGAGATTTCTGCTATTGACTGAAACATTTATCTTTATTTTCCTGGAAGTGTGAGGAGAGAGACGATCAAACTAAGAAGAAATTGGAATAGTTTAATCCAAAAGATGTGGGGTTTGAATAAGGATCTTACTGTGAAAATCTTGCTTTTGTTGATTAGAAATGTATAGGGGATTTTGGCAAGATAAATTTTATCATAGTTGTGAGAACGAAAATGAACATTTGTGGATGTGTGATGATTGAGAAGGAAGAAAATGAACATAGTAAGATGGAACTTTCATGCAGAGGACGCAGAGATATTGACCCCATCAGAGGGAGATAGGATTATTGGGAACCTGGAAGTGTGGGTCAGATAGAATTGTGGATATTTTTTGATGAGTTTGTCTTAGGAAGCAGTGATTATGTCTCATATTCAGGGACTTGGAAACAGTGAGAGGGATTGTGAAGAGGATGAGAAACTGAAACGTGGAGAAAAAGTAAGATATGATGGCCTGTTTCCCGGGGTATGATCTTCTCAGTAAGGGAATGTCTTATGGAATATTAACCTCTTGTTTGGAGGAATATGCAAGAGAATCAGGGGAGACATCTTTTTGAATTTAACGCCTATTAACACATTTAGGAAATGCTAATAAATAGAAATTAATTCTGACCAGAATTTTTAAATTATTGTCAAATTGTTTTACTGTTTCGTTCTTGTTAGGGAAAAATTAATTTTAAAGAATTGTAATATTTCACAATTTGTGACCTCATTTTATTTTTAATTTTGAAAGCTTATAAAAAAGTCCAGCTTCTTTGATGTAAGTGTTCATTAAATGCTAAACATATTCATCTTAGTTGTACTGCAGATATTTTACCCTTTGTTTTCCAATATGAAATATTGTCGTTGGGCTGCATGTTTAATTATTGTCTGCCAGTCGATACTATTATCTAGAAAATCTCCTAGAAGTAACAACCCTGATACTTTCACGAAGCACCCTAAAAATTTAAATGCCCATTAAGTGTTCAGCAGTGGTACATTTTGTTCATAATATAGCAGTACCCTCTTGTGCTCATGCTTGGTCATATGTTCCATACTGCCTTACAGGGGTGTGTGCCACATACTCAATCATTTCTCTCATCTTAGCTTTAAGTGAAATATTCTATTATTCATGATATCATCTTCTTGAAAAGGAGTTCAGGCATTACCAATATTATTCAAAAATATTACCAGCACTCCCATGCTGTAGGGGGAAATGGCTATTCCATCCATTTTGCTCATATTAGTAAATAAAATACTTGAGAACCAAGAACCAAGAAGTTGGTTAAATTTCCTAAGTAATTTGTAGAAATGGAAGTGGGATCTAAGTCTTTTGTTCCCAGGTTCAGTTCTGTGCCATATGCATTGGACTATGCATCTGATCCAAGAAAGTTTAAAGCTATATACACATATATGTGCAAAATTCGACATTCTTTTAACAGAATCTTTTCTTGAAGAATATTACTCTATGTTTTGAGAAATTTTGGATTGTTGGCTTACAGCACAGCACAGTAGTATCAACCAATATACTGCAAAGGGAGTTGTGTCGTCCTGGAGTTTGACTGATGGAGTTTGATTGACCAAGCTTAAACGTGTTAATTCAGAGACAAAAGATTCTCCAGCCAAACTATCCATGAGCAAGAAAGCCTGGTTTATTGGCTTTCCAAAGCCTCAAGCAAAGCTTGATTATTGAGCCGATATGCAGATTGTAGACCTTTGTAGCTGTAACACCTTTCCCATTATCTATTATTATTTCAGTAGTTTTAATTTTTCTTACAGACTCAATTTGGTAAAGTATTCTCACCAAAATAGTAGAGCCCCATAAGAAAATCATTCTAATTTAGACACGTTTCTGAATCACTTCCTTAGATGACTTGAGTCTTCCATTAATAAGTGTTTTTGTATCCATATTTAGTTGTTGCAGGGTAGGTCACCCAAGCCCAACAAGTGGGAACTGCAGATGGGCAGTGGCGGTGGCATGGCTGAACAGGTCAGCGGGGAGTGTGATGATGAAGATGGTTGTGGGGGATCGGGAAGTGGAGAAGTCAAGAGGACGCTGAAAATCACGGACTGTAAGTACATGATTCTAACACCACTTCTAAAGAATTAATTTTGAAATATAATTGAAGATAATTATTATTGTGAATGTAAAGTAATAATGATAGTGAATTCAGAAGCATGCAAAAGGAATTGGAAATGAAAATGACCCCATTTTTAAGTTATTCAGGACATGTATTCTTGGGGGTTTTGTTATCTTTAACTCATGGCTTTGAATGGAAATGGCATTTTTATTTTTTCTGAGAAAGACTAGTGAATGACCAGTTCTGAGAATTAAAGGCTTTAAAGGCAGATGGTCCTCAGGGCATGAAATGACTATTAGGGTGCCTATTAAATGCATATTGGTAAATAATGTCAAACCAGGATGGGTAAACTCTACTAAATAATCAAATTCTGCAACTTCATTATATTGTGCCATTACATAAAAGATACTTTACCAGGTTTGCATCAGAGTCAAATTGCAAAGAACTTGGTTAAATATATGGTTAGTGATAGTGGAAACTGCTCAGATTTAACTCTTAGGAATTTGTTCTCCCAAAAAAACTCTCACCGGTCATTCGCCTTGTTGCGGTTGTATGAGTTTGAAAACCGTTTCCGGTATGGCTGGACTGATCACCACGGCAAAAGATGGAGCTTGCAAATGACAACAGCCACAACAAATCACCAGATGAACTTTGTTTTCTTTTCTTCACTTTCAAAGATGAGGCATATTGGCTCTTTCTTGTTAGGTATATGCAGATGTTCAGGTGGGCAAGACAACCAAAGTTATCAACTGAGAAAGAAGGATGAAAGTTAATGTACCCAGGGCAGCTACCTTCCAGCTCTTTATTTATCTCAGGTCATACCAAAGGTGACTACTTTATAAAGTAATTTTCTGGACCTGTGCAGCCCTATCTGGAGGCTAGTCTGATAGTTTCTCTCTAAATCACAAAGGGCTGCTTTGGAACTGTTAGACATGTCCTTTCATGACTTTGGTGGGAGAAGAATTCATTTGCTTTTCACTTCTTGTAATAAATTTAGAACACTACACATGCTTCAAGCATCAATACTGCATTCTTTCTAGGCTCTTGTTTTATAAGGCAGATATATTGGTTAAAAAAATGGAAGCCACAGAGGTGCAAAATACAAAGGACAATTAATATGAAGAAACATGTTTTCCTGTTAGAAATAGAAATGAATTTAATATAGAAAGTAAATAGATGGCGCGGGGCGGGGGGGTTGCCTGGGTGACTCAGTTGGTTAAGCGACTAACTTCAGTTCAGGTCATGATCTCATGACTCATGAGTTCGAGCCCCACCTCAGACTGTGTGCTGATAGCTCACAGCCTGGAGCCTGCTTCGGATTCTGTGTCTCCCTCTCTGTCTCTGCCTCTACCCCGCTCACGCTTGCTCTCGCTCTGTCTCTCTTTCAAAAATAAATAAACATAAAGAAATTAAGAAAAAAGAAAGTAAATAGATGGGATTTAGTACATTGGAGCAGCAGTTGAACCAATGGCCACAAAATGTCTTGATATATTAAGGCAATTTCTTTGTGAAAATTAAATATCTTCTACTCTTGTAGGGGCAGGTTAGGATACATGTTTTTGTTATTGGTATTAATATAGTTTATCAGGCTGATTCTTCTGTTTTACTCTATATTTTGTTGGTTAGGCCAAAACAACAAGAAAAGGAGGAAGTAGAAAATGAAAATGAAAGGGTTTTCACTAGAAAAAAAATTATTTTTCTAAGAGTTAAAATGTCCTCCATTGTATTTTGGAATTATGATACTTATCTATTAGGATAATATTAGTTAGTCTTTCATTTTCATTTTATCTTCAGTATTTCCATGTACCATAATTTTATTGCAATTTGACTGTTAGTAGGGCTTTAAGGCATAAATATTATTATAAAGAATAGTTGAAGTTGAAACTTCATCTATAAATTATATGCATGTATGTGTGTGTGTGTAGAATTAGCATTTTTATAGGAATTTTTTCACTCTGGGAGTTATTTATAAGCTCAAGAACTCATTATGTATTAATAGATTACTCTCTCCCTCTCTTTTTTTTTTTTTGTTTATTTCACAAGAGAAGTAGAGATAGTGGAGGATATTCAACCACTAATAATTTTCTCACAAACCATACTTGTCAAGGTGGCAAGAATGAATTTTTACCTCAAAACCTTGTTTTCAATTATTACTGATATGAACATGTATGGTGCAAGCAACTATCCATCAGAATTGGAGAGATTTAAGATTTAGATGGTTTTCAGCAACTCCAGGCAAACATTTTTTTAAAATCCACATCTGCTATAAGTGGATTGCCTATCGTGTTTCTCAGAGTTTATAGCTGTTGCCTTTCAATTTTTAATAAGTGGTTAGGAAACCACTGTGGATAGTATGCTGAAATAAATAGGGGCAGGGAAAGTAGCAATGCATAGGTCACATTTCTATTTTTATACAGCACGATCATATTTTCCTTGTGTTTGTCTCATTTGATATATTGCTAAAGCAAGTTGAGACCTAGTTTTAGATGGCTATAATGACTTAAAACTCAAGTGCTCTAGAAAGTTTGCCAGGTTTGAATTTGAATAAAGAACTTGAAATGCACCATTGTCTCTTCTTTACACGGATGTGTATTCTTTATAAAATACAACCTTACTACAATACAGTTCATTTGTCACCTCAAAAATGTCTGATTAGAAAGAGTTATACCAAAATGTATTTATGTAATTATAGCCATATAGGATTACATGGAATAACACTACTATTGTGTTCTGCAAATTTGATTTTGCTTCATTTATGACAATTTTCAAAGCTGGTGAATATTTTACTAATTATTCCTTAACCTGATCTTCCATCTGTTCTTGTTCATGTTTATTTCAAACAAGAGAGGGTTCTACACACTTTAACGGGCAAAGTTTTACCATCAAAATATTTATATACCTTTTAGGTATCATTTTGTTTTCATCACCAATGGTATCAAATAATTTAACAACTTTTTAGCTTTCAAAACTACCTGGTGGCTATTATGACATGATAACTGATATGTTTCTTATAAAAAGCAGCCATCTGTACTCTGCAGTGTTTACTCTTAGGAAACTGAAAATATTTTCCTATTTCAGTAAAATGATTTAAAAATTCCAATCTTATGGGAACTTACTCTGTGCTTTTTTTTAGGTATTGAATCTGGCTCATTTGTATAGGTGTGGTTATTTCACTAGTAACCTGGAAGTGTAGGGTCAAAATGGCTTTGAACCTTCATTTTGCCTCACTTGACACTTGGCACCCTTTCAAAGTAGCTGATTGATGCAGGTTCTAAACACCAGTGGGAAAAAACAAGTTCTGTTCTTTTAGCCATGCAGAGCAAACATATTGACACAATCATCAATACTTTTTCAACTACTTGACTATTCTTCTAATACCCGAAATTCTGATAGTTTCAAATGTTGAAAAACAAACCAGAATGACACTAAAATACGAGCTGCAGCAAAACTAGTCCATGTATCGTTTTGGAATCTGTAGTAGCATTGCTTGCAATTCATATGTGATATTGTAATTTAAATTTCAATTTTAAAGAAAAACACAGACTGTGTAACCTAGAACCAGATTCATTTTGATAAGGTGGTTCACAGTGATAACTCAGATGCATTGAATTTGACCCCAGTTTGTTTCAGCTATAATACATTCAAGAATAGTAGGGTGATTTTCAGTTTTCAAATTGTGATAATTTCTATTGTCATATTCATCATTGTTCATACAATGTTATACAGTGTGTTTAGCAGTTTTTAGAAATAATTTTATTTTAGCTAAGCAACTGTAAATGGCAACAAAGATCGTTTGGTGTGTGTTCAGATGACTTTTTTCCTAGTGGTCATGTCTCCTTTTTACTCAACATGTCTCTGCAGAAGGATCATCGTATGGGTTCATAAAGACTGGTGCATTCAGACTACCAGTGCAGCAATCTGATCCCTCGGCTTCCTATTCAGCCACCCAAAGTCTTTCTTCAAAAGGACTGTTAGCCTTTAGGTTCTCATTTCATTAGCTGCTCTTCTTCTTCTCTTTGTTTGGGTTTTCATCATCATCCCAAATTCTAAATATTTCTAGAATGCAGGACTCAGTTCTCCAACCTTTCATCATCTCTGTTCTCAATGATTCCCTGTTGCGCAAACTGCTTACTGCGTCATAAGAACAGTGGTGATACGGTACCCGGCCCCTGATAGCACCATCTAGTTTATGAAGCATTCCCTGTGTTTTATCTCAGGAGGTAAGTTTATGAATACCAAAGGTGTTCAACTTAATGGAGATTAATTTGGAAGTAGAAGGGAAATAACATCAAAATATAAAGCTACTAGATATGGAAAGAAACTTTGGTTCACCTTCAATAGCCTAAAATAAATAGAACTGTTGTTTATATTGGGTTTGGACTTGTCACTTAGTAACTAACCTTAGAGCAGCATCTGACAAATGCATCTACAGCATGGTACTAACAATGACCTTGGAAAAGAATAGTATATTCCATGTGCATAGTAAAATGAAGATAATAAATAAGACTTTGTTAACCACTGAAGAATAGAAGTTGCTGATTTATTTAGTGATGCACGATTGTAGAGTGAGTGAAAATTCTTGGCTTCCTCAAACTTGTTTTTGCCACAAATCACCTTTATTTCAGAATCTCAGGCATAGAGGTCAAGGAGAACTCAAAAAAATTACAAGTGGCATTTTCTTTAAAAAATGCAGTCTTTATTTTTCTTTCCAGAATTACTAAAACTATGTAATTATTCATTTTGTAGAAATCATTTTATATTATCTATTGATGATTTTTTCCAATATAAATTATGTCAAACAGATAATACAAGTATGCATTTGTTTATATTAATCATAGTTTCCTTGAAAAATAATAGTTCCAAATAAGCATATTAAAAGTATGGGTATTCTTTCTAAATTAAAGTTTCACCAAATTCAATTAAAACAAAATGTATTTAGTTTGCTTTGCAAAGTGTTGATAAATGGCCCTTTAATAAATTATCCTCAATATAAGAAAGTTTACTAAAAATAACTAGCTATGTGTTTATTCAGTGATGCTAAAAATAAATCATCTTGTATAAGGTTACTTAGATTCAAATCTTTGTGACACAGAGAAAGTAATCTTGAATAATGACTATATATACTTTAATGTACATTTTATAATGCCTAATACTGAAGGATCATGATAAAGCCAAAAAGATTTTCACAAAGAAACACTTCCTGATTCTGTTCAATGTTGAAAAATATAAACAGTTTGAAACTGTCATCTACTACAGTCTTTACACTGCTGGTGAATATTATACTAAAGAGAAATGAAGTACATCTCTAAGATAAATATATTTTAATTAAGATGTGATAACTATGAATATTATTCTGATTATACACTTCCATTTCGGTGTCTAAATAATTGAGACTCATCCTGGCTGCTTGCTATTTTATTAACAAGATTGTGTAGTGGTATCTGGATACCTAATGAAACATCTAAAATCATCATTCATTCTCTTGAAACATTATATATCACATTCGTGGATTTAAATAATAGAATTGGAATAAGAGGGTTTGTCCTTGAATGCCTATGGAATGATTTTCGTTGCTTTGGCTTAGACACAGAACTGATGTTCAATCACTCAGGTGAAGAGGGAAGACTTATTAATTAAAGCTTACGAAGCCTCCTAGCATGCATCCCAGATCAAGCAAGTATTCTGCAGATCTCGTGACTAAATCTGTACCATGCCAGAGGATGTAAAATGAAGAAGCTATGGTCTCTCTGAACTAGCACAATGCTCAGTATGACTGTGTGACCAATAGAGGAAGTAAAAACTGAAATTTTTAAGAAACTATTATCAGATACATTTTATCATGGCTTGCCTGGAGTCATGTGACTGTCAGTGAAACCAGAAACAAATCATATTTCTACCCAGGTCTATTTTTATAGCCTTTGGTTGCAAATAAACAGAATGGTTATTGAAATTGTCTCTCAGGAGGAATTGATAAAGTGGATCATGTAGAAACAAGTCAGGTATACTTTCAGCTCCTTAATGACTTCCATATCTCTAACTAAGTACAAAGAGTATTTCATATAGGATTTTGACCAATTAAGTGCTCATCTAACTATAAATAATTAATGTAAACAACAGAGCATGTGATCTGGGCCCAGAGCTTGTCAAAGTTGCTTGTGTATACAAAACACTTGGGGTCCTTGTTAAAAAGCTGAGTCTGATACAGGAGGTCTAAGGGGGGCATTGCTTGTATGCTTCTATATGATGCTCTTGCTGCTGGTCTAAGAACCATTTCTTCCATGAGGAACAAACATGTGTACCCTTGTTTATTATATCCCTTATTTATTAGTATATCTAAAGCTTTATTAAAGTAGCATGAACTCTTAAAACACCATCTACATGTATATGTTAGCATACCAAAAGAACATCATATACACGAAGGCGTTAGGGACTATAACAATTAGACTGGGAGTGTGGCTTACGCTATATGATTTTTGGTTATCAGTCTGTTTGACTGTTTTAAGCCAAGGGTTTTCTTCCTAACACCAAAGGACATCCACTTCCATCTTTTCATGGGGTCTGAAGCCTTCAGGGAACACTTGCTTCAAGCAGCCTTCCATTTTGGAACAGTGCTTCTTGTATGTGAGCAGAAATGTCTCACTTTCATCTCTACCAGTTTGTGATGAACACTGAAGAAATAGTTTGCACAAGCTCCTGACTCATGTTAAATTCCAACAGAGATAAATCAAACTTTCATGTGAACTAAGAGGAGGGAGAGAGACTATCTAAATGGGGCAATCAGAAAATACTGCATAGGGGAGACAGGGAAAGGGCCATCTGAAAAAACAAATTAATGGTGATGTTTATGAGAAAGTGGCATTTGAGAAGGTGGGTGCATGACTTAGTTTCAGCTATGACAACAGGAAGGAAGAAGGTATCTTGTGAAGAGCGAGCATGGTGAACAGAGATTGGGGAGCTGTGAGGAGAGAGGGGAGGACCAACATTATTCAAATGTGGCTTGAAAATATCATAATGGGTTCCAAATTCAAGAGTGAAGAGTTTGCATTTTATTCGTTAGGCAAAGAACTATTACAAGTTTTTCCATGTGGTCGTTTTGTTTGAATGTGCAGTGTTATTTTTACTAGCAATACAGTGAACTGGTTAAAAAAACAAACGTGTAAATGAAGTGTAGCTTGCACAAGTAATTTACCAATTACCTTGCACACATAATTGTGCTGTGCCTGAATTTCCTTAAGATGGGGATAATGATAGTACTTTCCAAGAACATCCTGCGAGGGTTAAATAACCTAATCCGTACATAGCATTACAGGAGTGCCCCATCCATCCCCACACTGAACCAGAAAAAGTTGTTGAGTAAGATATGTAAAAGGATTTTCCTAAATGCTTCTACCGTGAACTGGCAAGAAAGAAAGGAATATTCCATACAACCAGGTGAAGTCATAACAATAATATAGAGATAGAAACAGAGACGAATATAGATGTATAGAAATAGAGAAAAATCTATAATTACACACACATACTCACGCATGCACAGTTTAAGGAAAATGACAAAATGAATTTGTATCTACTTCTCTACCCAGTCAAATAAACAGAATATTTCCATGTCTCTGTGTGCCTCTCCCTGAACACATTACACTCCAAGAATTTACTATGATCATAAATTATATATAAATCATTCCCTTTTCCTCTTGTTAAGAGTTTTCACCATCAATCTATGCATTTGCAAACATATATTGCTGGAGTTTGCATTCTATGTAAGTGGAATCATGTCATTTTTGTTGTTATGTGGTATGTTCCTTTCACTTAAATGTTATATTTTTGAAGTTCATCCATGATGATGGCTGTAGATGTACTCATTTATTTTACCAAGGAATAGTGTTCTCATTTATGGGCACACACACTTGCTTATTTATTCTCTTGTTTATGGATACTGGAGTTGATTTCAGTTTTTGGATATAGTGAATTATGTTGCCATAAACCATCTTGAACGTATCTCTTGATACACATGTATAAGAGCCTCTGCAGTATATACCTAGAAGTATCATGACAATATCTCAAAGCAAAGCATGCATATGTTAAGCTTTACTAGGAAATGTCAAACTGCTTTACAGGGTGATTGAGTCAAATTTATATGGTTAACAGCAATAAATAAGAGTTCATTATTATTTATTGCTCCCCATTGTTGCAAACGTTTTCCCCCATTGTCACTAATTTTGTGTATCTGTCCAAAGAATTGAAGTGGAAGAGTATTTTATTCTATATTAATTTCTGTTACCATGATAATTCATTGAATGGTGCTTTTTCATAGGTATATGAAATTCCTCATATACTTACTCATCTGAAATGTCTTATATGTCATTTTCCCTTCTCTATAGCATTACTTATTTTCTTTGACAGATGCACTCAGGATAAAAGTCAACTTCAGTGATGTAGTTATCTATTTTACTTATCATCTTCAGGAAAGTCAGGATAGATTCTTGAATATTTCTTTTTATTTAACTAGTTTTAAGATAATGAATTGGTACCCTTCCTTTCTCAGAAGGTGACCAATTCTTTTTTTTAACACCATCAAAAAATCAGGTTTTTAAATGTTTATTTTTTTTATTTTGATAGAAAGAGAGAGTAGGGGAGGGGCAGAGAGAGGAATAGAGAGAGAATCCCAAGCAGGCTCCACACTGTCCACACAGAGGCTGTGGGCTTAATCCCATAAACGTGGAGATCATGGCCTGAGCCAAAATCAAGTGTTGGACACTTAACCAACTGAGCCACCCAGGCACCCTTAAAGATTGTACAAATTAAGGTCATCACAAAAGTAGCTTTAAGAATGTTTGTGATTCTTATCCTTATTGAAGTCCAGATTGTCCCACATTATGCCAATTGACCCTTCTCTGATTTGGCCTTTGAGTTCTTTTGACATGATCCTTAAAGTTTTTGCTAGTTTCATTGTCATATAATTTAAGAAAATATTCCAAACTGAGCTTGTTCATTATCTGTCACACACATGGAATCAGTCATTTTTACATGACCCTTGGTTTGTTTTCTTAAGAAATAGTATTCTTATGGCCACAATCTAGGCATAAGACATGGTTCTTAAAGACACAGGTGATAAAAGATAAAATAATCTCCTTACTCATTTGCTTTACTCTATTTTAGATATATCACATTATCAATGTGATTATTAATATTAATAATACTAAAACTACCCTACCAATTATGATTACTAAAGTCAGTTATATTTTGGAATATTTTATCCATATTCTAATTAAATTTTATTCACCTACTACATCTGCACACTTCATTTATTCTTTCAGTAACTATATATGCAATGCTTACTACTAGTTCTGTCAAAATGTCTTTAATACATTTCTTACGCAGGACTTATAAAGACAATATTTCATAAATTCTTACTTGGTGATAAGAGTTTGTGACCCTTTTACATGAAAGTCATTTCTGCTGGATAGAAGAATATTGGGATTTTCTTTCCTTGCATCTCTTTAATATGCACTGATTTCTGTTCTGGGAGAAAGCATTGCTGGCAAATATTGACAGTCTAATTTTCTACTGTTTATAAATAACATTTTATATTTTTACTCTCTCAGTGCCCAACGTCTTGTTTTCTTTAAGGTGCAGTAATGTTACTAGAATATAGCTTATAGCTTTGTGTTGGCAGTTCTGAGTTGACATTCTCAGTAACATAATATACCTTTTAAATAATTAATATCAAATTTTTAGCAGATTATAATGAGTTATAGTCTTTTTTTTAAATATTTAAATGTTTTTATTCATTTTTGAAAGACAGAGAGAGACAGAGCATGAGCAGGGAAGGGGCAGAGAGAGAGAGGGAGACACAGAATCCAAAGCAGGCTCCAGGCTTTGAGCTGTCAGCACAAAGCCCGACTTGGGGCTTGAATCCACGAACCGTGAGATCATGACCTGAGCAGAAGTCAGATGCTTAACCGACTGAGCCACCCAGGCGACCCAGTGAGTTATAGTTTTAAGTAATTGTTCTCTTCCCTTGTTTTGATTTGTTTTTCCTCAAGGACACCTATTATATACATTTGTTGACTTGTTCTTGCTTCTTTTCAGTACATTCTTCAATACTTTTGATCTGTTAAATTTATTTTTAATTTTAGATATCTACCTTTTTCCACTTTCTACTTCCCTTACTGTATTACTAGTGGTGTTTCTTTGCTCTTACACTCCTTCAAGATTTTATTTTTAAATGGTTTTTTCTTCTCTTCTTTTTCAACGTTTATTTGTTTTTGGGACAGAGAGAGATAGAGCATGAACGGGGGAGGGACAGAGAGAGAGGGAGACACAGAATCGGAAACAGGCTCCAGGCTCTGAGCCATCAGCCCAGAGCCCGACGCGGGGCTCGAACTCACGGACCACGAGATCGTGACCTGGCTGAAGTTGGACGCTTAACCGACTGCGCCACCCAGGCGCCCCTTCTCTTCTTTTTCAAAATCTCTAACCTCATTTCCGAATTTCTCTAATTCTGGTTTATGTTATTATTTGGTATCTTATTTTTCTTTTTTTAAATGTCTTTCAGGTTTTTTTGAAAATTATATGTTAAATGTTTGGTCTGATTTCTGCATGTCATTCTGGCGCGCTTTCATTGCAAAGATGGCAGCAAAATAATATTGTTATAATAACTTGTTATAGGATTTGATCTCAATCATTTTCTGATGCTTATTTGTATGTGAATTTAAATTTTCTCAATTTTTAGAAGGAGGCTTGGTTCAGATAGATTTTCTAAATTTACTAACTTCCCAGTCCTGTTGTTTTCACGTAGTTGTAAAGTATGGTGGCTTCTTTTCTGAGATATTCTGGTTCCATCTCCTCCCCTACATTTACTCAGGACTTCTCTTTCCACTGACCTTGTCCCACTAATGCTTGATTCCACTTCCAGCAGTTTCTCTTCTTTGTGGACCCCCAAATAGTAAGAAAGACTTGGTGGATTAGTTTCGAGTCAGAGGCTCCAGCCCTGCAGCCTTGTATCAGGGTGTTTACACTCTCCCCCTGCTAGAGTGGGAAAAACTTCTGATTCTCTGCTGTTTGCAGATTGATTTCCAGTGAATACTGGTTGGCTTTTTTGCAGTCTTTGGTTTTCAGGCTCATAACATGCTGTGTTGCTTCCCACTGCTTTCTTCGGCAGACATGCTGACGGCATTGGGTTTAGCGACTATTGCTAATATGTCTCCATGCATTCGTATTTTGAGGTTCGTGAGGATAATTCATGAGTTGGGCTGTAAAATGATATCATGTGATTTTGATTTTACTATCTG
Organism: Lynx canadensis; assembly: GCF_007474595.2. NCBI lineage: Eukaryota > Metazoa > Chordata > Mammalia > Carnivora > Felidae > Lynx > Lynx canadensis. The sequence goes on from NC_044303.2 coordinate 64,325,832, forward strand.
ATTGTTCTGTCTGGTTATTGTGTGGATCCTGAAGTTTCCAAAGCCTGTGCTGCAACAGTACTGCAAAGGTATATTCCCTGAATCTCCCAGATCATTTAAAATTTTAAGGAAATGATAATGCCCTTCTTTATCTTTGGTTGTATACCTTGACATACTGTATATGCCTGCCTGTATGTGTACATACAAACATACAAACGTGTGTATGTTTTTCACAACTGTGTTTCTCAAATCTATACATCATTAATAGTCTTTCTGCTAATGAAATAGACTTTATTCACTTAGGGATACGAATATACCATAATGTATTGTCTGTTGTTTTCAAATTTAATGAGTCTAAGCAATGCTACAAGCAAGCTCTTTATGCATTTGAGTATAAGTTACTTGGGGTAGTAAAATTGATCTTCAAAACCATTGTATCAATTTATGTTTACACAAAAACCAAAGAAAAACTTTTTTTTTTTACTTTTTGCCAAAATTACATATCCTCAGACTTTTTAATTTTGCAAACTTTTAGATATAAATGTAAAAACTATACTTAGGTGTGCCAAATAAAAATGGCACCAGACAGAATTAAACGGGAAAGGGAGACTAAAACATTTGAAATAGGAGTCAAGGCTATTGCAATAAAGGAGAGAGATTGAATTCAACTCTGCTGAAACAAAAGGTGGGAGAGTTTTTAAGCACTGGGGTGAACTAGATGAAACGTACTGGAGTTGATTAGGGAAGTGGTTGGTCAATGGGATTAGGCTATAAATGTTTGCTAACTGGCACTTGTCCAAGTTAGACTCCTACAGAGACCAGGGGATACGGGCTCTATCTTTTAAAAAAGTTACACTTCAAAGGGATGGCTCCCAGGTCCTTGACAAAAACAGTCCTGGGTTGTAAAACTGTTAAGAGGCGGGAGAACTTTTACATCTCCAAAGGGCAGAGGCAGGAGTTACAATAGCAAGTTTTCTAAAGTAAGGGCTCTAGGAGAGGGAGGTCAGGAACTTTGAGTCTGGAAGAAACCTGTCTCAAGTTTACATAAACTGAGGGGATCTTTTTTGGCCATGTGCATTTCACTGATTGCTGAAGTTGAGCATCACATTTTTGTTTATTGGTCATTTTGTGATTCCTTTTTGCAAATTGCCTCCCTTCCCTTTTCTCATTTTATTACTAGGTTGATTTGAGGTATCTCATTACATGCCTAATTGATAATATTTTGTCAGTATATGAGTTGTAAGAAATCTCTTTGCTGTTTCTAGTTGTGTATGTTTTTAAAATATATGTATGTTGCTTTATACACTTAAGGTGATCAAAGTCTAGAAGGGAGACAGATATGTAAGTAAATAAATAAACTACACCATTAAAATATTTTAAAAAATGAAACAATATGAGGCACTCATTAATATGAGAATAATAAATTTTATATTTACTTATTTAGCCAGGAATAACATCCTAAAAGTTACATCTGTACTGGTGTCCACAGGAGATCAAAAATAGTCAGGTGGGGTGTGGGATAAATTCATTCCAGACACAGCATTTACAAAAGCACAAATGTTTCAGATATCAGAATGTATTCACGATGTATTTGATCTTCCTGAAACACTGTTTTTGAGGGGGGATGAGTCAAGAGTTTAGCAAAATAATTAGCGGTTTCTATAATTTAGGACAATATATAGTGCCTCTGTTAGTAATTGGGGTTGTTTTCTATAAGAAATGATTTGCTCAACTGAGAAGGACTCTGAAGGAAAATCCACATACTCAAGGCCCAATGCCCAAACAATATACCAAATTCCAGTGATGTTCAGGCAGCAGTTAGATGTAGATTGTGTAATCAATGAGCCCCAAACTAAACTTGTCAAATTTTCTCCTAAATCTGTGTTTTAATTTTCTGTGTTTGGTAGACATGCTACCATTTATGATCCTATCTAGCCAGAAAGTCAGGAGTTATCCAAGGTTCCTCTGCTTCCTTCACTCCCCACATTTAGAAAGGCCCATTGTCTTTACGTGCTCAATTTCTCTGGAATACATTCTGTCTTTCCTATTCCCATTTCTGCTTTCTTAACTTAGGTCCTCACCATCTCTTGCCTGCACTGTTTGTATAATGCCATAATGGTCTCTTTGCTTCTATTTTCCCCATCTCTGCCCTGCTGTTAATGTAATATTTTTAAACTGACAGTCTGGTTCTTTGCTGAGATATGGTGCCCCCAGCCACCACAAAGTCATCTTAGGCAGAGAATCTGTCTTCTAAGAAAGGAGGCTATTTCAGCATGGAGAGCTTATGAATAGGTGAACAATAGCTTTTAGTTATTTGTCATTTCAGACAGCCAATTTCATTTTTTTCTGAGGAAACCCTGTTGCTTTTTACCAAATTAAACACTTTCATCGTCTCTCATATCCCAGTGAAATGAGTGGTGGTGCACAATTGTTCTGTCTTTCTTAAGACACAGGCCTCAAAAATGTAAAAAGATTGTTATAGCTGCCATGCTGGTTATTTACCTGTTGTGTCTCAGCTCTAGGACGTCCTTCTAAAAATTGTTCTGTGATTATGCAAACTACATTTTCTAAACTCTCAACCAAATTCCCAAATTACATGAGGTCTATATATTATGTTTCCCAAATTATCTTGCCAGCCAGTGTCCTGTTGCTTTTCTGCCAGTGAGAGATACTAAAAGGAGATCATAAGAAGGGAGAAGGGGTAAAATACTTCCTTCCTGTTTCCAATTCTTGTCAGGATTATATCCCTTCCAGTATCATTCCCTTGCCTCCAGACACATTTAACACTTATGGCGGCAGCTGTCTTGTAGCCCTTGGAGGAACCTGTGTCACCTCCCTTCAATTGCACTGAGAGTCTGATACCAGCATTGTGGTACCCACAGAGGTCTGAACATGATTCGGGAATGGCTATACCCTCATTGTCCATTCTGAGAAGTAAACTCCTGTCTTTTTTTAAAATTGTTTAATGTTTTTATTTATTTTAGAGAGAGAAAGGGAGCTAATAGGGGAGGAGCAGAGAGAGAGAGGGAGAGAGAAGGAATCCCAAGCAGGCTTCACACTGTCAGCACAGAGCCCGATGCTTGGCTCAAATCCACAAACAACAAGATCCTGACCTGAGTCAAAAACTAGTCACTTAACCCACAGAGCCACCCAGGCACCCTTAAACTCCTCTTTCAAGTTTCTCTGTTCTGGATATCCTATCTCTTTCTTTCCCTCAACCCTAAAAGTGGGAGCTACTCCTTATAGTAATTACTATGTATGGTCTTCAACATCTTTCTATTCCACTAATCTTTAAATATATAATATAATATATATATGTGATATAGAAATATATATATATAAATTTTTGTAATATATGTGCACATATATAGTACATATATATTTATATTTATATACTTATATTTATATAAATATGTATACACATATATAATACATATATATTTTTATATATACATATATATTTATATTTTTATATATATGTACATATATACATATATATAAATTTCTTGTAATGTCTCTAAAATATCTAGCTGGCTGGCATAATTCCTTGTATGTTTTTTGAACCAGACCCTGAATGATACAGCTGGTATTCATTGTATAAAGTTAGAATAAGAATAATATAATTATTATCTGAGAACCAAAAAAGACCTTCCTGTAGTTTTTAAAGGGATAAAACCATCACAATGTACTGTGCTGGCTAACACCTGTTTTACATTTCCTCCCAAATTCTAGAAGAAAATAATCAGGTAGGAAATGAAAAGAAATAATCCATGCTTGGACATGTTGAGGAGAAAATAAGAGGAAATAGATGTCTTCTGGGTGAGAAATACCCTGGGGGAATCAGCCCTGAAACCCCGAAGCCTTTGTTTTAAGGTGTCAGTGTGCCTGATCACCCTGAGTTGATTTGAAGCTCTGAGTGTCAGTGAAACCACTATGTGAAACTGTCTTTGAGGACAGTTCTAAGGAACTTCCACGGAACTCATTGTTTAGGGCTGGGAAAGGTTGACGCTGGGCAGTTAAAACATACATACACACATAATAACTAGCAAACGGGACTGGCAGTTCCAAGGTACCAAATTTTGTTGGTTCTTGAAAACAAATTCTAAGTCTCTTTCTTTTACTATTATTAATTGCAGGGCTTCCGAGATTTGGAATAGTTGAATTAACTCTCTAAGATACAGTCAAACACTTCTTCAACACCCTGTATATTTACCAGATATATATTTCTGAAGTAGGATTCCATTCCTGCACCCAGCACCAAAACTTTTATTAGTTCCTGTGGCCCACCCAATAATATAGTTTTATATATGAGTTACATTAACTATAATAGGTTGTAAGATCTTGAGGGTAAGTTAGGCAGCACCCATTAAAAGGTGCTCTTTACAGGCATCTTTCCACACATCACAGCACTCTTTTTGATCATGGAGTATGCAATTTCCATCAGAATGATCCCTGTGCTTGTTTAAAATGCAGATTGTAGAATTCCACCCCAGAATATTGAATCAACATTTCCATGGTAGAACCCAGAAATTTATATTTAGCGAGCATAATAAATAATAATTATTCCCAATAAAGCTTGAGAACAACTGCCTCACAGTCCTTACAACAATGCCTCCAAACATACGACATTTAATGAATGTGCTTTGAATTGCATGAATGGGTATGAGTATAAGCTATGTGTCTCTGAGACACATCTTAATTAACATTAAAACTTGGGTTTTTTAATGACTTGAAAATATTGACATTAATTTTAGTCAAGAATATTAACTGGAAACCAAAATGAATATAAATATGTTCACACTTAAAAGCCCATAGCTGTTAAATATAGAATGCATTTGATCAGCATAGTTTTCTTCCACAGCTATCAGTATTTGTGAATTATATGAATAACTTTCATATCTTCGCACAGTAGAGACCTGACATAGGAATTTTTGCATTAGGTTAATATGGTATTTTGAGTGAAAATTAATAAGTCAAAGGTAATTATTTGAGTGCTAATTGTTAAATTGGATTGCAAAGCACTGAACTTAAGAGTGTAATTTTCTAGATTAATGTGTAATGTCTCAATTTTGGAAGATATATTAACACAGTTTGTATTGCTTGGGGGCATTTTTTGGTCTGTTATGGTTGGCCTCCTCTAATTTCAAAATATAAATAACTACACTTATTTATTAAATAGTATACATAATTATTTCCAGTTCTTGGTATATTTTTGCAAAATAATATAGATTTTGTATCATAGCATTTCTCAGGGAAATTATTATTAGTGTTACCTTTATGATACAACTACATTTGGTGGAATCTTATTTATTTATTTTTCCTGAAATTTAAATTACATTATTGAGCTCAAAGGGGAATAGCATAACACTAATTTAATACAAATTTTAAACTCCAAATTAAATTTGAGTCACTAATTGCTTTTTCTTTATACTCCCAACCCATAAAACCAGTCTTTTCTTTGATATTAACCCCTTACCTCTCAATCCATCTATCCACTCATTTATTCATTGAACAAATACTTACCTGGTACTTATTCTGTACTAGTCAGTGTGCAAATTTCTGCCTCTGGGGAATACAGATCAGTAATCAGGAAATTACAGTGCAGTATGAAGAACTTTATTTGTGGGAAAACAGATCTTATGGGAACATAAAGGAAAGCTATCTTAGACCGTCTTAGGGATCATGGTAAGTTTTCTCAAAGGAATTGAAATATAATCTGCTGCTGGAGAAACAGTTATTAATAGGCTTATAAATAGCCAGGAGGATAATCACTACAGGATGAGGAAGCAAGAGCAGAAACCTGATAACTCAAAAAAGCTGAGCATCATTAGAAAACTGCATGGAATCCCAGAATGTTGTAATATACGATGTAGCCTAGGGATTGGCATAAACTAACTCATGAATCACTTACCCATAACATGCTACACCAAAAATTAGTTCACTGATCAATTTGCACTCTGGCAAGAGCTCTGTAATTGCAGGGTTAAAAATACATCTGGAGAGTGTTGGTACTGCCGTAATACAGGCATGAAATGTTGATGACATAAATGAAAATCAAATACTTTTTTTCTTGTGGTGATTTCTCCACCTCTTCAAGTGAACTTGGTCACTCTCTTCTAACTTAACATTATGCGTGTTTATATTATTACACTGTAGTTTACTTATTTATGTTTTATTTCTTCTGGGACCATGAGTTTCTAAAAATGGTACCCATGTCTTATTCATCTTTATATCCTTGGAATCAAATATGGTGCATGAGCCAAGACATTCAGAATATCTTTGTTTAGTTAGTGTATGGATACGTGAAAGAGTGAAGAAAAGTATTTTGAAGTCTTTATGGAAAATATAGGAATATACAGTCACACTAGAATAAAATTGGAGTAGAAAAAACAAGAGTTATAGGTATAAGTGGCAAAGTTATGATGTTTATAAAACAAATTAATGGAATTTTTCTATTGAATATTTCTACTGACTGTTTCCTCAACATGCAGATGATCAACGCTCCTATCATATACTTTGTAGGGGTTATTGTATTTTGGGAGCTGTTGGTGTCTTTGAAGATACCTGCCATCACCACACAATGTTCCTATATGTAGGCTCAGCAAAACATGCTCAAGGTCAGTGAACAATGGCAAGAATAGTAAACATTTTCTATTTTAAAGGTGAAGTTTACGTACACAACTAACCATATACTATGTGATCAAGGAATTACACTTCTTCATGGTTGCTCAAAAGAATTGGAAACGTGCATCCACACAAAAACCTGTACATGTTCTTAACAGTTTTATTAATACTAGCCAGAACTTGGAGGCAGCCAAGATGTCCTTCAGTGGGGGAATGGATAAACTGTGGTACATCAGGAAAATGGAATATAATTCAGCATTAAAGATAAATGTGCTATCAAGAAATGTAAAGACGTGGGGGAACCCTAAATTCATATTACTAAGTGAAAGAAGCCAATCTTACAAGGCTGCACACTGTATGATTCCAACTATGTGACATGAGCAATAAGCAAAATTATAGAGACAATAAAAAGACCAATAGTAGCCAGGGTTTAGGGGGAAGAAGGGAAAAATAGATGGAGCACAGAGGGATTTTAGGGCAGAGAAAATACTGTGCATCGTAGTATAATGATGGAAACATGTCATTATACATTTGTCTAAAACCATAGAATGTGTAATACTAAGAGTAAACACTAATATAGCCTATGGACTTGGGGTGATAATGATGTGTCAATCAATGGAGGTTCACCAAACATAGCAAGTGTCCCTCTCTGGTGGGGGATGTTGATAATGGGGGAGATTGTGTGGGGGACAAGGGACATGTGTAAAATCTCTATATTCCCTGCTCAATTTTGCTGTGAAAGTAAAACTGCTCCAAAAATATCCGTTGATTATAAAAAGATCAGATTTGTTGTTTGTAAAATGCAAATATAAAATATGAAAATGGATTTTTAAAATTCTAATAATAATAATAATTCTTAATAGCTAACCAACATCATAAAAACAAAAGCTAATATTTATTTAGTGATACTCAATTACAGAGCCCAGCTCTATTTGGGGGATTTTCTATGTATTAACTTATTTCACCTTAAAACTCTCTGTGATACCTATTATTGTTTTCCTGTTTGGCACAAATACTTGAGTTCTTTGCCCAAGGTCACAATAGTTTCAGTTAGCATGCTGCACTGCCAGAATCAGAGCCAGGCAATAGGACTTCAAACAAGAATAATAGAATAGTCTCAGCAAATTGTGCATGAGTAACTCCATGCCACATTTTTAAATGTTTTGAAAAATCCTTTTGCTTATGTGGGAGAAATTGAAAATCACCAAAAAGACAAGAAGTATCTTTGGAAAAGGCATTTCCAACTATTGGTCTAAATATCTGAAGAAGCAAGTAAAAAAAAATAGCATTCATTTATATGCTTCATGTAAAGCAAACTTTATTCTATTGTACTTTTGAAAGGACTACCAGTATATGGAATTTTACAGTAAAGTTATAGGCTTTATGGAGGAGGCACACTGGGCAATATATAAAATAACATTGTTTCTAATTATAGTTGTGTCACCAATGTCTAGGGGCCTTAAGGACATCTTGGATCTCATTTTCCTACCATATAAAACCATGGGATTTGGATAAGATGTTCCCAAATTCCATTTTATCTTTCAAATACTATGTTTCAGGGGAGGGCATACTTTTAAATAATGGCCATTACTTAGAAAATGTCTTAGGTATAATTGATTTCATTGAAAGCTCTTCTTACTTGGATAAAACCATCGGATAAAGACCACCAGAGAAGCTTTCATTGTCAAACAGAGTTAGGTTTACTCATTTGCTGAACTGAGCAAGACAGAGAGTATTGTGATGGCTTATTTATAGCTTTGCACAGGTTTCTCTAAAGAGGAACTTGAAAGAACAGATCAGCCTCAGATTGGCTGTGGTCATGAGGAAGGGCTGTTTACCATTTGGGTATCACAATAATTTTTGTTGAGAAGGTGAGAGAAATCAAGCAAAGCTTGAAAATCATTGGTTGACAAAAAAAAAAAAAAAGCAAGAATCACTTGTGTGATGTTGGCCATGTTCCATTAGAAATATCATTATTTTAGGTTCTATTAGGAACATCACAGTTTTCCCTATACTCAAAATGATACAAATAAGACAAATTAACTGAGACACACACACACACACACACACACACACACACACATGCCTGAACAGTAAAATTTCTTTCTACAATAATTAACAGAAGTTTTGATAGGGAAAATAATGTATATACAGTTGTTTTTCCCCATCATTAAGTATGTGGTTTGTGTTACATGAAAACATCTTATATCTAGGACTCTACAGTATTGACTATTTTATTAAAGAGGTTTGAAAAATTAATTGAAGATATACCACTGAGAAATAGTAACAATTTGTTGTAACTCAGTAGATGCTAACAAGTGATATTCTATGATCAGTACTTGCATTACTTAAATATTCATCATTGTCCAGGCATTGAAGTGGAGAGAGAAAAGTTTTTTTTATAACAAAAAATTCTATATGGTTTTTAACATTGGGGAGAAAAAGACCCAAATTGCAAATGATATAAAAATTCAGTTAAGTTTCTCAGGATCCACATAAGAGTGAAAACATATGGTATCTGTCTTTCTCTGTATGACTTATTTCACTTAGTGTAACACTCTCCAGTTCCATCCACATTGCTACAAAAGGCCATATTTCATTGTTTCTCATTCCCAAGTAGTATTCCATTGTGTATATAAACCACAACTTCTTTATCCTTTCATCAGTTGATGGACATTTAGGCTCTTTCCATAATTTGGCTATTGTTGAAAGTGCTGCTGTAAACATTGGGGTACAAGTGTCCCTATGCATCAGCACTCCTGTATCCCTGGGGTAAATTCCTAGCAGTGCTATTGCTGGGTCATAGGGTAGATCTATTTTTAATTTTTTGAGGAACTTCCACACCGTTTTCCTATGTGGATCCTGAGAAACTTAACAGAAGACCATGGGGGAGGGGAAGGAAAAAAAAAGTTAGAGAGGGAGAGAGCTAAACCATAAGAGACTCTTAAAAACTGAGAATAAACTGAGGGTTGATGGGGAATGGGAGGGTGGGGAGGGTGGGTGATGGGCATTGAGGAGGGCACCTGTTGGAAGGAGCACTGGGTGTTTTATGGAAACCAATTTGACAATAAATTTCATATTAAAAGAAATTCAAATACCACAGCATTCTCAAATGAAATGAGTAAAAGCAATGCAAATGACTAAAAGTAGCAAGAAATAGCCTTGAGAGAAAGAGATCTAGAAAAGGGGACAGTAGTAGCAATGTATGAAGATAGTTGTGTAAATGATGTTTTCTGTTTTTCCCTTCCTTTGAATAAAGTAAATGGTTTTAAAAGAAGCAGCAGGAATTAGGGCTAAGAACAAAGCAAAATAAATTTTGATTTTAAAGACTCTGACCTATGGAGATAGATTTGGAGGGCGAATGAAGCATCCCTTTCCTTGGATTGAGTGGAAGACTGAACCAGACAGCTGATAACCTGTATTTGATGGATTCAGCCCTGCCTCTGGACACAAGGGCTTTCAGATCCCATGCTGCTGTCATCTGAATCATGGGGATTACCAGAGCCCCAAGCCTTTCGGAAAAGGTCAACTGTTGTTTCAAATTGACTTCTTAGCTCAATTTAATTTTATTCATTTTAGTTCAACTTCAGCTTTCACTGTCAATTAGGGCCAAGGTATAACAGCTAGCAGGCGACAAAAACACATGCAAAAAAAGGAAAAGAAGACACTGTTTTGTCTCAAACTGGAAGGTCTGTACATGAAAGTGCCACACCATTAGGTAAAGCCAAGAAAGAGCTCCAAAACTTGGGTGATTCTATAAACTCTCAGTATGTGATGAAGGCAAACTAAGTGTGATAATTGTCACCTGGTGGTGGTCAAGTCTGATTTAATGGATTTGCATTTCCAGGGTGGCTATGTTTTCTTCTCTCCAGTCATGGTCCTGATAAGGAACTGCTAGTTCCAACCATGGAAGAGTACATTTCTAGATGGGGACTTTCTCCTAGGCCAAGGGTATAACAAATAACCAAGTCCCCTAGAAGAATTTCCAAAAGACCTTCCCCCTTAAGTGTCTTTAGTATCTATTTTTAAAGAATCTATGTGACTTCTAAAACCATGTTCAAATATCTTTGAGGTTCAGAAATCCACATTCCTCGATGATGCATTTCCTTTATGCAGAAAATCTTTCATTTAGGCATAGACTTTTATGTCAAAAATAGTGTTAGAAGAAACTACTAAAAGAGAACAGAAAAGGAAATCATTAAGATCAAACACTGGTACTTTGAAGATGAACTTTGAAAACTATACACCCTTAAATATGGAATAAACTTTGAATTTCTTACCTTTTATTCTGTATTAGCCTGAAGTTTTTGTCTGCATCTTTTTTTTTTCCTTGTGGGGTGTCAAGAGACACATAAGATTCACAATCTGCCTTCTAGGGGTATTTTTGCCCAGGAAGCAGTTAAATATAAGACTTAGACTGAGTCATCCAGTAATAGTTCTAAAGAAGAGGAGCATATTTATTTCATAATTTGAAATAGTATACTTGTCATTAGTGGAAAAAAATCAAAAGCTTCTTCTTATTAAGAAGTACATTATGTTTACTTACTTGATTTAGGCTATGGACATATGGCAGTCTGTTATTTGAGTACATTTTTCAGCATTTTGGAAGGCTGGCTTATGAACATGATTGGAGATATTTTTTCTTAATAGAAGATATTCATTTTTAAATGTAACTTTTAGTAATATGTTTCTCTGGCACTTATTCTTGTGTTAGAGTCAACATCATGAAATATTACAATGGAGATAACATCAAGAGAAAATTTTCAAATAAATCTTCCACCATAGGAAGATGACTGAATGTGCATATTTAAAGTAATTTTTAAAATGACTTCTGTTTTGAATTTCTAATGCCCTCCAAAAAATGCATGCATAAATGGTGGGGCTGAGTATTAATTTATGAATATCATCAAAGATTTGTATTCTGATGATGTTAATTATATTTCTTTTAAGACTTTACTTCCTGGGGCGCCTGGGTGGCGCAGTCGGTTAAGCGTCCGACTTCAGCCAGGTCACGATCTCGCGGTCCGTGAGTTCGAGCCCCACGTCAGGCTCTGGGCTGATGGCTCAGAGCCTGGAGCCTGTCTCCGATTCTGTGTCTCCCTCTCTCTCTGCCCCTCCCCCGTTCATGCTCTGTCTCTCTCTGTCCCAAAAATAAATAAACGTTGAAAAAAATTTTAGAAGACTTTACTTCCTATATCCACAAAGCAAGATTTTCTATTAATATAGAATACTTGATTACCAACCTTCCCATAGCTTCACATGTCACAGTTTCTATCAGAAGCAATTGTTTTCCGAAACCAGAGTTAGCAATGTCTGTGGTGAATTTTTTTTTTCTATTTTCTTTGGATGCAGAATGAGAAAAAATGAGATACACATGTAGCAGGAGTGACAATATTAAAAACTTTAAAATTCTAAAACTTAAGAAATATTTTAAAGTCAAGAATTGTAATTTTGGAGCCATATTACAGTCTGCCAAATTGCTTTTATGATCCCCCCTATGTCAGTAGCCCCTCATGCACTGACTATGTGAAAGCTACTGTAGACAGTGTTATTCTCCTCAAATCTGCTACCATGACACGAACTCTCTAACTACTATCCCATCAGATGGGAACTTCCTCAGATTTGTTCCACAAGATATACCGACTCCATTCCTACTCTTTCTCTTCCTCTTTCCCTTTTGCTAAACAACAAAAATGCCCTATATCCTATCTAGGGCCACTTCTGTGTGCTGTATGCTCTCCCCAATTGCATTCTCAGACAGCTTGCTATTATAGGTTATGTCTATTTTTTCTCTTCTATTCTAATAAAGCCTACCTTTAAAAATGTTTTTTTCAAGTTTCTTCTATTTAAAAAAAATCAGTAAATTTAATGCTTATGTACGTATATACCCGCATGTGTACACATATACCCGCATTTGTGTTCCTAAACCCATAATCTCCTTTACTGCCCTTTATAGCTCTCTTCTGTCACAACCAGACTTCCTGAAATAGTTGTCTATATTCAGAGTTACTGTTCCTCACATAGGTTGCTCCTCAATCCATTTTCCCTTCTCAACTGAATATGGATTACCAAAGTCACCCATTCCCCTGTAGTCTACTTTCAGTTTTGTTTCATTTGTCCACTCCCCAGAATTGGCAAAGTCAACCTTCACTTTTTTGAAATACATTTTTCTTTGGTCCACTAGATACTGTTGGGGTTCCTATTGGATATTCCAATTTTTTCATTCTGTGTTTTTCCTGAGCAATATTATTCTCTTTAGTGAGTAATTGACACCTATACATTCTCAATTCTATGATTTCTTCTGAAACTCAAACATGTATAATTCACCACATCCATAACTGAGCTGTTTCTCTATTACCCCCATCCTGAAACCTGCCTTCTATCTTAATGGCTATTACCATCATTCACTCAATTTTACAAGGGAACATTTTTGAGCCACCAGCTTTGGGTGTCCACTCCCATCTGCTCCCAAATCTTCCCAACCCCATAGCACCTATTAGCAAAATTTAAAATGGCAGCTCACATATTTGTACTTATAATAGATAATAAAATCTGTGTATTTCTTGTAACCATGTAGTATTAACGGCTCTTAGATACATGACTGTACTGAAAATTATTCCTCAATGAATGGAGGAATGGATACACGGGTAGGTGGCTGGGTGTCTGGGTGGCTGGGTCACTAGGTGGCTGGATGGCTGGGTAGCTAGACAGAAGGATGAGAAGGGAAGTGCTTGTGTATGAATTGGGGAAAAGAACACAATTTCTAGTTTAAAGTAGTGAGATCCAGTTGAGTTGTATTATCAACCTAATGTACATGGAGAAAATGGCCCTAAAGGAGAATGTAGAAAACACAGCCATATAGGAATCGTTAGGGTATGAGTTCTGAAATGAATTTAAAAAGGTTTGTAAAACCGTAGGATTGTTCACAGGACTGAAAATAGCAAACAAAACATAACCTTTGAGTTGACTCTTAGCTGAAACTTTAAATTCAGTTTTGGGAGATCTGAGAAGTAGAATCAATTTTGACTAGGGGGGAAAATAAGGTGGTTTAAAAAAAAAAGGAGGATGTCTCTTAGTAGATGTGAAATTTTTCATATGCTTTATAGTCATAATAAATTTTATGTCTCCCTTGTTCATCTCATGCTTCTTTCATTTAACTGACATGTCACCTTGAAAATATTTTCTGAGAAAGAAGGAGCTTTTACAAAAAGATGGCTCTTCTCATTACTTAAAAGAGATACTATCCTACATGTTGTTTGAAAAGGTTTGCTCGCTGCTATTTTAGTTCCACTGAAACCTAAAATGTGCAACATGATATCTAAAGCTAATTTTTCCACTTCTGGCAGTGTAATGCTAGGTTACTAAACAACACTAAAGCAATTAAGATCCATTTTTGCCCTTTTTCTCTCTATATTAAAAAAAAACTAAGAGTTTTCTTTTCTAAAAAGGGAAAAATTTAAACAATTATTTACATTTAACTATACCTATTCATAAAAATGGAAACACATTTGTGGTTGAAGCAGCAAAACTTTGGTTCTAATTACCTGTAATCTGTATCACCACCAAGACTTATTTTGATTAAAATTAATTTCTTGGTTATTGATGGAACTGGTATGTAAAGCTTATGCGAAAGGAAAATCCTGTGTTGCCTACATGCTGTGGTCTGTGCACCGAATGTGAGTTCAATTAAACCCCTGTTTAATTTGAGAATTAGTAGATATTTTCAAAATAGGATTATTTATGTTAGAAATATAGATCTGCCTCTTTCACCAGGGTTATTATTACATTTGTTTGGTTGCCTACTTTTCTTTTTTGCTTAGATCCATTGATTCTGCGATTTTGTTGGAAGTGAAGCCCTTCAGGCTGGAATATGGCTCTTGGCACAATATTGGTGCTGCTTTGACCTCACTTCCTTTTCAAGCTGTATTGCCATGTTGCTTCTGTTCATGTGCAATGTGCCAAGAGCACACTGGGAAGTGTGGCTAACTTCTAAATAAACCCTTTACCCAAGTTCTTCCTTTTTAAAAAAAATGTTCGTTTATTTTGAGAGAGAGAGAGAAAGAGAGAAAGAGAGAGAGAGCAAGTAGGCGCACATGAGCGAGGGAGGGACATAAAGAGAGGGAGAGAGAGAATCCCAAGCAGCATCCAAGCTTAGTGTGGAGCCCAATATGGGGTTCGATCTCATGACCATTAAATCATGACCTGAGAGGAAATCATGAGTTGGATGCTTAACTGACAGAGCCACCCAGGCACTGCCCAAGTTCTTCCTTTTAATGGAATACCCTTCCGTCCTAATTTCTTATCGAACTGTTCTGATCTTTTTTTTTTCAAGAATCTGTTTAGTAAAGTCTTCCTTGATGCCTTCAACTAGAAGTCATTTCTTCCACTAAAACGCAAAGAGCAAAAAGTCATGTCTTGTATGTCACTTGTCATATTCTATATTACATCATAATTATTTATGTAAATATTCCTTTTCCCTTACTAAGATTCTTAATGAAACAGTAATTACCTTTATTTTGAGTCAATAAATATTTGGAGAATGTAGGACACAATATCTTTGGATACTCCCATACTTGCTGATAAGATTCAGTTTCACTGTTAAGAGGGTAATATATATTTATGTGTATATGTATGTGTATGAAACATGAAATATAAAAGCAAAGATTTAAATAACTCATCTATTACTTAATTAATGTATTTGTCCATTCATGCATTTACTTATTTACCAACTATTGACTACTCTGTTGAGCACTGTGCTTGGTGCCAGGAATAAACAACAGCATAGTAAAAAAAAAAAAAAAAGTGTTTCTCTTCCTCAAAGAGCTTAAAATACTAGGTCAAAACAAAACAAAAAATAGAAATGTCATAGAATGAAGAATGCTATACAGAGTTAAGCACAGAGTATGATGGGAATACCACACTGAATAACTTTGAAAAAGGTCTCCCTCTGAGTTTTATTTTGTTTGTTTGTTTTTCATTGAAGTATTCTGGAAGCATAGACCATTTTATTTTATTATATGTTGTAATATTAGTAAAATATTTATGTTCCCTTGTTTCCAGATTTAATGTTCACCTTATATGTCTATGTCTATATCTGTACATATATCTGTCATCTATATCTATACCATATCTTGTATCTATAAATATATAAAACCAGCTAACAGAAGGCTTGGCACATAATTGGAACTCAATGTTTCTCTTCCTTTTCTGATTCTAGATAGTTTTGAAATTTAGGAGTGATTCTAAAAAACTTGAGGAATGTTTGCATAAGACTATGTGAGATAATTATGATGCTTACGTGCTGTAGTCCACATATCTAAGAGTTAAATTGCCTGTATCTTTCTCCTTCCATAATTGTCCTGCAACCTTTTAGAAACCTTCACTGAACTCTTGGCAGAAAGGCCACTAGATGGGGCTTGTGTGCTTAGTACTTTAGCAAAATATACTTTTAGTTAGTTTTTTTTTTTTTTTTTAATTCAGAAAAACTTCTCTTTAACCTATCCTGTTCTTTATTAAATGTAATGTTGTAAGGAATTCTCGTTAGAAATCTTTTCATGTTATCAAGTGTGCAACATAACTGTGCACTTGCAAACATGTAATATTCCTCAAAGCAAAGAAAACAAGTCTCTTTTCCACCAGGCACATTTCTCTTTTTAGAGGTTCTTTAGATTTATCTCTTTAGATCCCATTACTAATGTAATAGTTCCTTCTAAAACTGTGCCTCTTCATGTTATAGAATCCCAGATAGTGTACCTTGGAAGCACTTGTTCCTACTTTTTAGGGCCAGACAAAGGCTTTACCATAAATTACAAAGTTTGTCCCTTATCTATCATTAATGCTAGTTTCCTGCAAAACAGTGGTTCTCAGACTTTAACATCTTTAACATGTGTCAGCATCACCTGGAGGTCTAGGAAAATTCAGATTGCTGGGCTATACTCCCAGAATTTCTGAAACAGTAAGTCTGGAGTGGAACCAATGACTGTGTTTTCAACTGGTACCCAGATATGTTAATACCATTGGTCTCAAGACACCTTTGTGCCACCCTGAAATATTCATCTCTCTGGACACCGAGACCTGGATAAAGACAGAAATAAGGGGTGTTCTTTTCATTGTATTCATGCTCCTAAACACTAGGCAGCTGGATCTCTAACTTAGACAAGACTCAACTTCATCACCAGCCTAGGGGGTACTGCTCTATATCTTTTAGCGACCAACAGCTAATACTCATTTTTTTTAATGGAAAGTTTTACCCAAGACACTAAGACTGTGGATTCTGATTTTTCCCCTAGCTCATTGACTTGTGGATTTCTGAGTCTTTCCTTTTTCCATTTTTCTCTATCTTACCTCCCAGCTGCAAGGTTCCCCCATCCAGCCCCCATCTTTCTAACCTTCTTCCCAAATGTCCAGATGAAGGCGAGTCCCTCTCTCTACAGCCTTACCTCAGGCCCTAGTTCAATGATTCCTGACCTACCACCTACCACACACGATTGTATCTTCACTTTACCCTTCCTGGAGACCTAGTTATGCACTAGTTCTTTTTTTTTTTTTTTAATTTTTTTTTCAACGTTTATTTATTTTTGGGACAGAGAGAGACAGAGCATGAACGGGGGAGGGGCAGAGAGAGAGAGGGAGACACAGAATCGGAAACAGGCTCCAGGCTCTGAGCCATCAGCCCAGAGCCTGACGCGGGGCTCGAACTCCCAGACCGCGAGATGGTGACCTGGCTGAAGTCGGACGCTTAACCGACTGCGCCACCCATGCGCCCCATAGTTCTTTATGTTCTATATCTCGAAGCAGGTCGCTTAGTTCCACACCCATTTATTTCTGATTACCCATCCCTTCATCAGTTAGTAACTACAGATGATTCCAGATACCTCCTCATTGAGCCATTTTGGCTACAGTGGTAAACAAGTAAGGCACGACCTCCGTCTTTTGAGATCTCCATCACTGTTTTGATTGCTCTGTCTCTTTTAGATTTTGAACATCTCTTGTCACCACCTTGTTTTCTATCTCAGTGAATGTCTTGGCTTACAGGCTCCCTGCTTCTGAAAACACAAACGCCCTGGCTTTTGTGTGGCATCTCAAACTTCTATCTTTACTTGTTGTTTCTAGACTTTTAAGTCCACATTGCCTCTGGCAACCTGAGCACCCTCTTCTTACCTGATTTTCATCCTCCCTGCTGAGCTTTGACACCTTCTTTGTTAATATCATGATAATGCCTTAAAATAAATGGTTTGTATCTTCAATGGTATTTTAGCATACCCCATTTCATTTGGTTTACCATTTCAAATGATTAGCCTATCTTTATGGAAAACCAACTGTCAAGCACTTTACCTTTATAGAATGTTTATATTCTTGTAATTTCATGAATTCCTTAAATCTTAGCTTATTTTCTTTAAGTTTACTGATTTATTTTGAGAGAGACAGAGACAGTGTGAATGGAGGATGGGCAGAGAGAGAGGGAGACAGAGAATCCCAAGCAAGTTCCCCATCATCAGCGCATAGCCTGACTCCGGGCTCAGACTCACAAAACCATGAGATCATGACCTGAGCCGAAACCAAGAGTCAGACGCTTAACCAACTCAGCCACCCAGGCGCCCCAAATCTTACCTTATTAAAGCTATTTTCTTTACCCTTTTTATATTGTCATCTTGCAAAAACCTCTACTCTTGTGCTGATGAATGAATGAGCTGCTAGCATGTTGTGGTCTCCACCATTACCACCATTTTATGGAAACACTCAAATTACCGTTAATTTATTTAGATCAGATATGCACAATCTTTGATCAAAATGACCTCTTGCAGTGCAGAAGCTTCCACATTTTGCCAGCAAAATCACTTTTACTTCACACTCTCTGTCTGATATTCTTTTCATGATCTCCACATGACAACTCTGAATACATGCCTGAACTCAGCCTATTTTATACCTTACTACCTTGAAAAGACTAGTCACAAAATCTGTATCCACAGCACCATCTACTTCCAGTGAATTTCAGCAAGCTCAACAAAAATTTGCTTCAATAATTCCCCCTCCCCATTTTTCTTTCGATACAAACATTATGATCCCATCACGGTTCAACATAATTAAACACACCCCATTATTCTACATGCCGAAGTCATTCGCTAATGAGGGGGCAAGGGTTGGGAATGGTGCGCAACATTTCAAGCCACCAATAAACTTTTTTTGGAGGCTTGGAGCTGAGAGGGTTACGCTATTCTGGCACATAGAATTTTTACCAAGATCATAACCTAATTATATTTGTGATACAAGTTAGGCTCAATTTTTTTCAGTAGGAATGCTGCAAAGTGAAGCATGTCATAAGTTCTAAGGGTAATAGAAACAATTGCTTCAGTGAGCCTAAAACTGTCGTAACAGCCGCGTCGGAGCAGATGGCTCTGCATTTATTCCAGTCTAGGGACCAAAATTGGCAGTAGTCAAACAAAAATCCTGAAAAGCGTGTCAGCAGTTGTGGAAAGAGTTTTCTTTATTTAAAAAGTTGTTCATACCATACCATTAAGATTGCAAATTAAACTGGAGATTTCATTTACCTATTAAAGTATTGAACTCGTGGCCTACAATTTATTTACATATATATGTGTATTTGTCATATATATAAATTGTGGGTCACAAGTTCGAAACATTATTTACATATATACACACATACACACACAAACACAAAGACACATGTGTACATAATATATGAATATAGATAATAACAATGCAGTAATTTGTGATCTATACAGTTAATAATTTATACTTAATGTATAGTAACCTGTTATCTTATGCATTGTAGGTGCAGTATATATATGCAAGTAGTCTTTGAAATGGGTTAATGCTATATATCAATAGTTGCTAATTCCTGAATTAATATCAGCTAATTTGCATTTTGAATCTATACTACCAGTAGCATAAGGATTTTAAGGTTTCTTTTTAAACAAACTCATTTATTCTGTCTTTAAGACAGTGTTCTACCACAGACTACTTGAACTTTAGATTAAGCCCAAAATGTGTTCTAGTCAAATGACTACACTTGTTGATTAACATCTTTTTATCCTTACTAGTGAGTAATTAATAGTTTCTCCTGAAGCAAAATGAAACAAATTTGGCATTTCAGGGCCAAGATTCCTAATCTAGCTCTGGAGAAAAAGAAAAGCATCTACATGTTCTCCACCATTTAAAAAAAGTTAATAAAAAAAGAAAGAAAGGATACTACCTTTTCTATAATACCATAGAAATAGAACTGTTCTCAAATGAGTTTGGCTCCTTTGCTCTCTTTTACAGAGGACACAGCTAAAGGCAGATGCCTAAAGAGAAGGATTTTCTCATGATTTTGCCTTTTCAGGGTATTTACTTGAGTGTGAGCTTATCCATTAAATGTGTCCAAATGTTGAGTCTAGAAGCTAGTCTCCAACCTGACTGATCCATCATGATCTGCCTATCCACATTATTAGATCACTTAAAAAACATCTATAATTCTCTTTTATCACAGTATTTACTCATAGTTTTGTAGAATATTTATTACTAGCTAAAGAATAGATTTTTCCTACTATAGTGTAATGTTGATAAATCTAGTATCCAAGAAATATTCAGAGCCTAGTATTTATTTCTTCAGATTGATTATATGCTCTTAAACATTTTACTCTGATGATTTACATGACCATAGTACTTTTTCTTCTGACCCATGGGAAGATTGAATTTTTATAGCAAATTAATATGTATACAGATTAAACAAATAAATGTTGAAGTTTGAAACCTTAAAGGGAAAATGAAAAATTATAAGTGAATTATCTAAATTTTAGGTGCAGAAAGATATTACAAGACTAAATTTAAACAAAATATAATAAATATATTTCATTACAGTTTTTAAAAATATTTAATTATTATTTTTTATTTTTTAATGTTTATTTTTGAGAGAGACAGATAGAGTGTGAAGGGAGGTGCAGAGAGAGAAGGAGACAGAATCTGAAGCAGACTCCAGGCTCTAAGCTGTCAGCACAGAGCCTGACGTGGCACTTGAGCCCACGAGCTGTGAGATCATGACCTGAGCTGAAGTCAGACACTCAATCGACTGAGTCACCCAGGTGCCCTGTAAAATATTTACTTATTTTAAGAGAAAGAGCAAGAGAACACACAAGAAGGGGAGGGGCAGAGAGAGAGAGGGAGAGAGAGAATCCCAAGCAGGCTCCACACTGTCAGCAACAGAGCCCGATGAGGGGCTTGAACTCACTGACCGTTAGATCATGACCTGAACTAAAGTCAAGAGCTGGACACTGAACTGATTGAACACCCAGGCGCCCCTTATTACAGTTTTTATATAGGCAAACAAATATAAATATGGCCTTAGATTTTAATCAAAAGCCATGTTTTTACTGATTCCATATTCTCTGAATTGAGGTCACCTAAACTTCTCTAACGAATATGTCCAAATGTGCATCATGTCTCAGATACATTAGAGGCTTATTTTTCAGCGTCCAAGGCAGATCTTCGTAGTTGGCAGTTGGCTTTTCTCCATGTGGTAATTCAGGACACCTTGCTTATGCATGAAGACAAGAGGTTTGGTTGAGAAAGAAAGCCCCGTCCTTAACCTGATCTTTGCAGCAAGGTTAAATCCCTTTTGATTAATACTAAAATCTAAAATGGCTTATTTTTTTTTGTCTCATCTTCAACGGTTAGCTTGTAGCACAGGAAATTATGTAACCTATAAAATTCTATTTTAAGTTATGGGAAAATAGTAATTAGTAAAACTAAAAAACAAGTAAAATTACTACATCAATAATTTGAGTCTAATTTTCTCTTTATGTATGTGTGTGTACTTATACGAATAAAGAGAAGTAAATTCACTAAATATTACCAGTGATTATCTTTTAGGTATTATGATTTCAAATGATTTTATTTTTTCTTATCTCTATTTTCTAATTGTTCACAATGAACAGGTAGGTATTCCTTTTATAATGAGAACAAAAGTGCATGTAAAATACTATCTTCCTTCAGCTATTAACACTATATGTGAATTATCTTAAACTCATGACCTGACAGAATATCACTTGTCAAACACATCAGTTCATCCCTGATTTACCACAGATCGCCTCGCTGTGTGTTTTTACTCTTTGCTAATCATTCACAGTAACTAATTAGCTTTTAAAGTTTTCTTAAGTGTCCTGGTCAGAGGGGAAAAAAAATTAAAAGTATTGACAAGCTACTACTGAGATGAACTTTAAAAAAAAATGTTAGTAATAAGACCCACAGCACACACTTTCTTGTTACTGTATTAAGCTAAATTTAGACCAAGTACCACAACTTTTAATTTATTCTTAGAAAGTATTTTGTGTTTGGGGAAAGTCTGGCTAATGAATGAATTCAGTCAAGCAAACAAAAAATAAATACAATTTCCCTCTTGATGTGCTAGATAATTCACGGATCATTGCTGTGTACTATGCTGAGTACCACAAAAGATTTTTTACTTAATATAGTACAATTTTGCCAAAGTAATTTTTTAAGTATCAATGTATAAAATTTATATATGTATATGTGTAAGCAATGAGGAAATGTGTATCACCAAGATTTTAAAGGTAGAATTTTTCTTTTTTATATAAAGCCCTAAAAATTACTTACTCAGGAAATTGCAATTAGAAGACCTACTAGAGGTGGGAGGTCAGATCCCCTGATCCAGTCCAAAGCTTGATACCTGTTTATTTGTATCCCATTGTTTCTCCAAACTATGAACTTGTTTTATGTGTATATAGAGGAAGGCAAAATGGTGAAAATGAATTCAATATGGTTCTTATCTAGTCAAGGGATCAAATTAAAATAGAAAGATGTTATCCTACATAGAACACTTGGGGAATAGGGAATATTTGGGGTAGATTTGTACTGAGAATCAGAGGGTAGACCTGAAGTTATCAAGATAAGTTTGTGCTTGTGAGGGATGGGAGTTTTGAGAACTGGGTTGGGAAATAGCTAGTAGGTATTTTCACAAAGCTAGTAGGTAAGTCATTTAACATTTCAGGTATTTTGCTACAGACTCGGGGGCTAAATAATCCAAAAGAAGTATGCTATATAATTAGTTTGGAAATAGGTTTACCTCCTTAAGTATAACTTCCTTATATCTATATTGTAATGGTTCTATTCAAACTTTGAGAGCAATGGAAGAATATAACCCAATCGGGAATGTACTTGTTGCCTAGACATAGCCAAATTGAAAAACTTCCGATATTTGTCTAAAAATCAGATCAGTGATTTTCAAAAGAATGTTCAAAATAGAATCTGTTGTTTTCAAATAATAATTAAAGAGCAATCCCATGTTAAAATTGATAAATCAATGTTTTGTTAATATCAATTGAATTGCTAAATTTAAAATTTTAATATTTACTTGTAAAGTCATCTGAGGAGCATGAGTTGATTTAAGTGAATGAAAATGTTTACAATTATAAGTAATGCCAATGTTCTACTTAATATATGTTTTAATTAATAAAATAATCATATAGTTTTGGGGGTTTCCCACTATTAAGAAAATCCTGATTACCATGCATAATAGCAAAGGTAAACATTTTGACATTTACTTTTGTGCCCTTAGGGTACTCATCATTGAAACAAAGATGGCAGAAGAAAATACGGTTTCAAGCTATAGTGTGCATTCGTGGGGAAAGTAGTTAATGTGTTAATGTTTATTTTATGGTACATATAAGTGTACTTTGTTTTTATTACAATTTTAATGTAGGCAGAATTGGTTTATTGAACAGAGTAGAACTGGTGGAGTGTAAGCAAATATCAACTTTGTTTGTTCTTACGGCTTGACGTAAGCAGTTCTTTTCTGCAGGCTACATATGGCTGTCTTAGCTTCTGATCAGATATCATATACTCTTCAAGTACAAGCAAGATCTCTTGCGTGGAACCCTTGTAGGAAGACCCCAAACCCCCCCTCTGCAGGGTCCACATCTCATTTTGGAAGACATGTTTTTGCCCATCATTGTTGGAAGTGTACTCAGTTTCCAATTAGCCCATTTTACCTTTTCCAGGAAGACTGAAGAATCTTCTATTTACCCTGGCCTTCTATGATACTGGCCACATCCTACTGAGCACCTCAAATGTGTCCAGTCCAAACTGAGATAAAGTCTACCGGTGTAAAATACACATCAGATCGTATAAACTTACAATGGAAAAATAATGTAAAATACTGTACCTCGTTAATAATTATTATGTGTTAAAATGGCAATGTTTTTAATATAGTGGGTAAAATGAAATGTATTTTAAAACATTCACCTGTTCTTTAATTTTTTTTTTAAGAATTTGACTACATTTGACTACAGAAAATTTTAAATTACATAGTACTTTGCATTATATTTCCATTGTACAGTGCTCTACTCTTTAGACTTCTGGGGGTCTACTCTTTAGACTTCTATTTGAAACTTGAAGACAGAAAATATGCAACACCAAAGATAGCATTCCATTTTTTGAAAACATTTGGATCACTTTTCCTTGACTGGGTTCTTGTTCTAACCTGTCCTCTATCTTGCTATAAAATTAGGTGTATCCCTTTCTCTAAACATCATTTACTTCTCTATAAAATGAGAAGTTTGTTTTAAGAACCTCTTTTGCTTTCTTTTTTTTTAATGTTTAAAATATAAACTATGAAATATTTCAAATATACACAAAAAGCACGGAAAATAATTTAATACCCTGATTGAGGTAAATAGGGCTTTTTTTTTTTCTTTCAATGTTGCTTTCTCTCTCTGTGGCTTTTTAAGAAGTAAAATCAGTAAAGACAGCTAAAGATCTACTTCTTACCACTCACATCCTTATTCTCATAGAAGTAGCCTCTAACCTTGTAGGGTTGTACATCATCCCCATGATGTTGATGTTTTCCTCAACATATAACAAGTTTTACTGAATCATACCAAATATCTAAACTTAATTTTGTTTCAGTATTTACATATTGTTATCAATATTTATATATTTTTTCAGCACTATGTTTTTGTTACTTATTCACGTCAGTATATATAGAATCATTTATTTCAGCTTCCCTGTAGTATTAAAGTGTTCAAATAAACTAGAATGTTCCCCATTCTTCCCATATTGTTCCTTTTATAAATAACTCATGGAATTTCCTTGAACGTATTCCTTTTTGGATATATGTCATAGTAAGTTGAAGGTAGATGATAGAGGGTGTAATTTTCTTTGCTATGTATTTCTTAATTACCCTCTGGGGTGCCTATGCTGATTTACACTTCTACCAGGAGCAGATATTTGCATATCTTTGCTCTTATTTAATATAATATAATATAATATAATATAATATAATAATTAATTGTTGCTAAAATGGACTAAAATGTGTTTTAAAAATGTCTTATTTTAATTTGCATCTTTCAAAGTAATATTGAAGTTGAGCATCTTCTCATAAGTTTATTCATGTTTTTGTCCTGTTTTCCATGTATTCTTCATCCTTTCTATGAATTTTTATAACTTACTATATATTGTGGATACTATTTCTTGGTGAATTATATGGTTTGACTCTACTCCCCATCAGAGGCATATCTTTTTATCTTTTTTAGAGAAAAAGTGGGATTTTTAGGCACAAATTTTTAGTTTGAGTTTAAATGTATTAATCATTTCTTCCATGGCATGCATATATATATATATATATATATATATATATGGAATATTTCAAATACACACTTATATATGATAAGCCTGTGTGTGTGTGTGTGTGTGTGTGTGTGTATATATATATATATATATATATATATACTTACATATGCATATATATATATATATATAGGCCATTATTAGACAGAGTTTCAATATTTTTCCTTTTCCATACAGATATTCATAGTCTTGGCACCATCCATAAATCAATCTGTTATTTTCTTTCAGACTTCTAGTGTGTCATTTATTATATGTTAGGCTCATATAAGTGAACGTTTTTCTTTAGTCTGACCATTTAACTTTGTACCAATGTCACTGATTTAATGATTATAGTGCTTTAGAATGATATATAATAGGGTTCATCCCCTATTCTTATTTTTTAAATATTATCTGCAATTTTGGATAATATATATGAATTTTAAGATTAAAATCTCTGAAAATGCTCTCAGAAATGTTATTTATAGGGCACCTGGGTGGATCTGTAGATTAAGCCTGTGACTCTCGGTTTCAGCTCAAGTCACGATCTCACAGTTTGTGAGTTCCAGCACATGACAATGTGGAGCCTGCTTGAGATTCTGTCTCCCTCTCTCTGTCCCTCCCCTGCTCACTCCAAATAAATAAATAAACAACAAGAAAAATAAACTTTATTTGTATTGCAATAAATTTGCAGATTGAGGAGTGATACACTGCTTTTAATATTAATTCAACATAAATTATGATATATCTCTCAACTTAGATCTAATGGTATGGTTTTCTTTTTTTTTTTTTTTAATTTTTTTTTTCAATGTTTATTTATTGAGAGACAGGGAGAGACAATGTGAATAGGGAAGGGGCAGAGAGAGAGAGGGAGACACAGAATTCAAAGCAGGCTCCAGGCTCTGAGCTGTCAGCAGAGAGCCTGACGCAGGGCTCCAACCCACGAACCGTGAGATCATGACCTGGGCTGAAGTCGGACGCCCAACTGACTGAGCCACCCAGGCGCCCTAATGGTATGGTTTTCAGTGGAGTTTATGATATCCTTTATAAATGTCAGGGTTGTACTTTGCTATTTGTTTATAAGTACCTTAGGATTTTAGTCATTACGGTAACTGTCAGTTTTTAAAAAATCACACGATACATCCTAGGCAATTTCCTTATATATATCACTCAGTTTACTAATTTTCTCTTTCACCCTATCTAATATGATGTCTTAATCCAACCACTGACACTATTAATTTAAATTATATATTTTTAACATCATTTGTAAAAATTCAATTTTATTCACTGCAAACAAACTGTATTTTTTTTTCACATTTCCATTCTGTCATCTCAAATTTGTGTAGCTCTAATCTTGTTTTTATTTTGTGTACTGTTTGTATTTTGGTGTATTATTTTTATTACAAACTTTGTTTTGTTTTGTTTATTGAGAATGTTTTTAGTATGAGACCACGCATGATGATTATATTAGCTCATTTCAGAACTCCATAGGAAACCTCTCATTTTGTTACATCTATACATGTAACATAAAATTGAACATCAAAACTGCATTAGTTGAGGACTTAAGCTCCTTTGCCATGTCAGGAAAAAAATTACTTTTTCCAGACCCTAGGAGAATATAATTTTTTTTTTAATTTTTACATGGGCCATTGGGTGGATTTTTTAAAGACCAGTCTTTGCAAATGCAGCCCCCTGAGGGTCCTAACTTTGTGGAATACTCTCATTTTCCACATTTTGCTTTCTCCTCAGCTCCTCAGACAGCTTTAGCATCTGTCTTTGCATTAAAATTGAGCCATTAAATAACTAAGAGCAATCCTCTACCCTTGTCCTCACCACCCAAGGCATTCCCCAATGATAGACTGAACATTTGTTATCCCAGATTTAAATTCCTCCTTCTTTTAGGAAAACTAAGGATTCTTTCTTGTTGATGTTGTTGTTGTTGTTGTTGTTGTTGTTGAAAATTCAGCGAGGCATTCAAAATAATTTTATTTGTGGGGCGCCTGAGTGGCTCAGTTGGTTAAGCATCCTATTTCAGCTCAGGTCGTGATCTCACGGTTAATGAGTTCAAGGCCTGCGTCAGGCTCTGTGCTGACTGCTCAGAGCCTGGAGCCTGCTTCGGATTCTGTCTCCCTCTCTCTCTGCCCCTCCCCCACTCATGCTCTGTCTCTGTCTCAAAAATACATATAAACATTAAAAAAATTTAAAGATTTTCATTTGTTTTATTTTTACTTAACATAGTTAGGTGTGTCTAGTAGGAGAGCTTTTAAATCACTTTAGTGCATTGTATTATTATAAGAGGGTGTCTGTGATTTATAAGGTGCCTTCAAATTCTGAAGTTGATGTCTTCATTTATTCTTTTCCTAGTAATTAATGTGAAACTTGAAACACAATGATTTTAATGCAGTAAAACAATGACCACCAGAGCTAAACAAAATTTTACAAAGCCAAGTCTCTTAATGTGTCAGGCAAGGAACACACCAATGAAGAAATTGACTAAGTAAATTGCTAATGGGGGAAAAGTCAGGGATTTTTTTTTAACGTTTATTTATTTTTGAGACAGAGAGAGACAGAGCATGAATGGGGGAGGGTCAGAGAGAGAGAGGGAGACACAGAATCTGAAACAGGCTCCAGGCTCTGAGCGGTCAGCACAGAGCCCGACGTAGGGCTCGTACTCACAAACCGCGAGATCATGACCTGAGCCTAAGTCGGACGCTTAACCGACTGAGCCACCCAGACGCCCCATGGGATTTTAAATGTAAAAAAAAAAAAAAAAAACCCACAAAAAAGAGTTCATGGTAATTTTGTAAATTGAGTATTAGAAACTTGTGATAGGATAGATGAGTTCATAGATCTACACACAGTTGGTTATATCAAGTTCCAATGTTCATTGGCTAGAAAACAGTCCTTAGTTTGATATAGCAGGTGTCTGACTGGATAGGTTCACTCAATGTTCAGGAACCTTTATTAGCTTCAGTTGGCCCCAGCTCTGGTGGGATAAAACACAATATTCAATTTTGTTATCCATGTAGTGTGTTGAAATTTTTTCTTTCAAGTTGGTAATGTGTGTGAAAGTGAACACAATGATTTTTATCCCCAACATTGTATAGGAATAGGTATCACCTACCAGATCTGTAGCTCAAAATAATTAGTATCAATTCTCTTAAATTTAGTAAGATGTATTTTCACAGTCTTGTGAACAAGTAGGGGCAATGCCTCTGTACTGCAGTGAAAGAAACAAAATGGTTACCTTATTGTTTATAAAAAGTATATTTAGGGAGTCTTCAAAAATTAATGCCACTTCTCACCCCAGTAACAAGAAATGTTTTTTTTTAATGTATATTTTTGAGAGAGGGAGAGACAGACAGAGTGTGAGCAGGGGAGGAGCAGAAAGAGAGGGAGACACAGACTCTTAGGCAGGCTCCAGGCTCTAAGCTGTCAGCACAGAGCCCAACATGGAGCTCCAACCCATGAACTGCAAGATCATGACATGAGCCGAAGTCAGACACTTCACTGACTGAGCCACCCACGTGCCCCAGAAATGTGTTATTTTTCGCCTTCACAGAACTAGGTCTCTTTAGACCTAGGTGAGTTTATCAAATTGGCAAATGATCTGATGATTTTGGTTTAATTAAATAAATTTTACTCAAATTAAAAAGTAAAACAAAACATAAAATAGTATAGTTCTAAGTTAACCCAACATTTTTAAGGTTGAGAAATTGTTCTGTATCATTGCCAATTAGCTTATGCTACTATGTTGTAGCCAAATTAGGCTATGCTGGTTGATTACCAAAGTAAATGGTTTAATACAAATGATAAGACACAAATATTACTAGGTCCTCAATGAACTTTGGAAAGGAATAAATAATGCAAGCGCTGTATTATTTTACAGTGATATTTTTCAGTTAAAAATATATGAAAAAGAATATATATGAAAACTGTATGCTAGTAGTGATTCAATTAATGAAAAATATTCAAAGAGAAAATATAATAACACAACTCTGAACACTAATGAAATATTAACGTAAGGTTAAATGTAAGCATAGTATAATCAGATACTACTGAAAAAGGGTCTCAAAGGAAACTGTGTTTCAAAAACCCAGATCCTAAGAGAGTTCCTTCTGAAGACAATATAGCCAAAAAACTGACCTTTTAAAGAAAATCATTCTGGTGGCAATTATCTTCTGAATGTTTTATAGATCTTTTGTAGTTTGTAATCATTTTAAATCAAGACATTGTGAATGTGGGTCCCTAATAAGTGTTTTGATATTTTTGGCACCTAAGCTGTGAAATTTGGTAAAGAACCTTAATAGTATCTGTATATTCAAAGAATTATTGTCACTACCATTCCATGTAGTATAATACCCTGGGACCTGCAAGGAAAATCTGAGTTAGGATTCATGTGAAAATTTTATCAGTCTATCTATCTAAACCTTTTAGTAGCAATTGTAGATACCTATATAATATCTTATACATAATATATATGTAAAATGAGTAAATGTTATGGAAATGTACATTATATAATATCCAGGTTTCTATAATCACATACAGTATATTTGCTAATAGTTAATTGGTTGACTATTTTTGGCATGAGGAAGTGAACATGAATGCTTGGGAAAAAAGCAAATTAAACCTTTTGTCTCTTATGTAGAACAATGTTTAGATATTCAGGGAATTGAGGGAAGTGCTTGTAGAAAACTCATAATTGGAATTGTCCTGCATTTGAATTCTGCATCACTGCTCCCTGCATCATCTAGGACAGGAAACTTGCCTAGTTTGCCTCTCAATTCCCTCATCTAGAATCAAGTTCTTCATTGGTTATTATGAGAATGAAATGAAGTAATATCTATATAAGCATGTTTTAGTGGAAAATCATTATGCACCTGTTGTATAAACTTGAACTTCTGAAACTGTTCTCTCCATATGCATGAAAATTCTCCATGTAATCCATATTTACATGCAGAAATCAACCCCCTCCCATTTAAAGTAACACATGCAACTTTAAAATAGAATGCAGTAGGCGCCAATGTGTGTCTTGAGAGTTATATTTCTTTGTCCTGTACATGTTTTAAAATTTTTAATAAATGTTTATTTATCTATTTCTGAGAGAGATAGAGAGTGCATGAGTAGGGGAGGGCCAGAGAGAGAGAATCCCAACTAGGCCCCATCTATACTGTCAGCATGGAGCCCAATTCAAGGCTTCAGCTCACAAACCATGAGATCATGACTTGAAACCAAAATCAAGAGCTGGAGGCTTAACTGACCAAGCCATCCAGGCGCCCCTGCCCTGTGCATTTTTAAAATAAATTACTCATGGGGCACCTGGGTGGCTTGGTTGGTTAACTGACTGCCTTTAGTTCCAGTCAGGTCATAATCTCCCAGTTTATGAGTTCGAGACCCACATTGGGCTCTGTGCTGACAGCTCAGAGCTTGGAGCCTGCTCTGGATTCTGTGTCTCCCTTTCTCCCTGCCCTTCCCTCACTCACACTTTGTCTCTCAAAAAATAAATAAATATTTAAAAAAATTTTAAATAAATTACTCATTTGCTATCTTAACCTATGAAGTTGCTAAGGCTTGTTGAGTTTGCCATAGTGATTGCTTCCTACTGAAAGAAAACTCAGAAATACTTTTAAGTAAACCATACATCAAACCATGTTCTCAGTGGACTCAATTCCAACACTTTGCACCATTATAATAAAGTAAATGAAGCACATGCTTAATACCATTTATCATTCATACTACATACATGTCCACGATTGGATTCCAATGTTCCAGGTTAACTCTCTAGACAAAGAAAAGCGATCCCCCTACCTACCAGACGGTGGCACTGCACTCCTCATTGACGAGATTCTGAGGCTGATGCAGTGAAGAGATTTCTCCATTTAAGAAGTCAGGTTTTAGACCATTTTATTTGAAATAATGAGACGCATGTGATTAATTTCCTAAAGAATAATTTTACTTTTGTCTTTTTGGGGGAAAGATGTGCACACTAAGTAAAAATGAACAGCTGTTGAGAATAAAAGGAAAATGCTTCATTTAGAATCTATTAATTTCTATCATCATTGTTCAGTACAATATCCTCAGACTTAATTACTCATATAAAGAACATTATGACTAAATGTGAAATAAAGTCTTCTTTACTCCCCTCAAGATTTTTTCCCCTTCTTCTACCACAATTGTGTCACTGACTTTTTATTTATTAACTTTTTAACATAAAAATCCCACTATGGTAACTAGTTGCATTCTAAAACCCATTTAATCAAATTGTGATATGCATGACAGTACCTACTTTAGCATTATTTTGCTCCTTTCTCCCGTTTCAGTCTCAAGCAAAGAGATATATTGTCAGTTGTGACTGCTGGCATCTCTATTTTGAGGTAGCAGGGCTCTAAAAATTACTAGTAGCATATATAATATCAAGCTTACTTTTTTTCCTCGGGGATAATTTAGATTGGCTCCCATGTAGCTCTAAATGTATCACTTGCTGATGACAGGAGAAAAGAAAGGAGGCTGTGAAGACTTATTGACAGCTAAAAGAGGCTCCAATTGATTATCTTCAAAGAAATACAATAGGAGGAAGCTACTTTGCTAAAAGCACAGCTTTGAACAAGCCCTCTATTAATTAATTGTCAGAGTTGAGAGTAAAAATGGCACCTAACGGGAGAAAAACTAAAGGGAAAGGATGAGACAGACAAAAGAGGCCTTATTTAATGAGTGTATTTATTTTATACCTTTGGTTTTCACTAAGCTGTTTCATTCATATCCACTAAGTGCGTGACAATAAATGGTGATATAAACTAAAAGCAAAATAAGACACAGCACAACAAACTAAAAAGACAGATGGAGCTCATTGTTTAACGGAATTATTCAATATTTCACGGAGTGGATTTAATAAGTAAATACAGCAGTGCGTAATAACAGTGGTCATTCCTTTTTCACATTTCTTTTTTCCTAATGATCTTGAAATAATATATCATTCAGTAATATGAGTTGAGTTTATTTAGTTTTGAATGTGGGGAAAAAAGTGTTGTTTAGTTGAAGCATTTGGTAATTGCGAAATTAGATGCCTATAGGTGAGAACAGGGTTCATTAATTTTAGATGGCCTGGGAATAAAAAAAAGAAAAAGGACATTTCATTTTGGAATGATTTTGTTTCTATGTCCAGGAATGGGTTTGCAGATTACTGAAATGTAGACCATACATTACAACAAATAACTTTATGTTACTTGACAAATATAACATAGTCCATTATAACTTTTCTAAACCTGGAATAAGTTTATCTGACACAATAATCATGAAATTTTATTGCAAGCTTATTAAAATATATTGCACATTATACTCCTACAGAAATTTAAAGGATGCTATTAATGTGATAACTACCTACTAAGATATAAGGAAATAAGATAAATGTTTCCTTTTTCTATTAAAAATAAAGTTTACTGTTTCATAATTTAAGATGGAATCAAACCATATTTACATTTATATTAATAAGATATAAATTCTGGACTCAATATTTAGAGTACCATGACATAATAACTAGTATTCATTTTATTATGTTTATGTAACTAACAGTGAAAGTTGATCTATATTGGATGCAGTTTCCTATATTGAATAACAGGTAAGAGAGAGTTCTTCAACTATGGATTTGCTTGATATGATTAAGTCCATCTTGAGAATGGTTGTATTTAAATTCTGAAATGCAATTTATACTTTTAAACTCTGAAATGGAGTTTTATTATCATTGTACGTAAATTAACTCAGCCACTGAGAAGTTGGCTATGCTCTGTGAGCTGGTCTGGAGGGCCATCCTTCTTCAGCTCTACCCCACTGGTCTCTCATTCTTTCTGACACTTCTCTTGTAAATAAGTGGTACCTCCCCTACTTTCTGTTTTGAGAGCCTTTCACTGGCCAGGGGGATTAACCACTCCATTTTTTGTGCTCCCATTGTAGACTGTACAACTTTTTTATTCCACAGGTAACAATGTATTACTCTATTGTGACTTACCTATTTCTTCTTAGCAGACTGTATGCATTTTAAAAGTAAGAGAAATACCTTTTTTCTTTCCTTCCTTCCTTCCTTCCTTCCTTCCTTCCTTCCTTCCTTCCTTCTTCCCTCTTTCTTTCTTTCTTTCTTTCTTTCAGAGAGAGAAAGAGTATAAGCAGGGGAGAGGGGCAGATGGAGAAAGAAAGAATCATAAGCAGGCTCCACGCTCAAGAGCAGAGCCTGACATGGAGCTTAATCTCATGGCCTGAGATCATGACCTGAGATCATGACCTGAGCTGAAATCAGAAGCCAGAGGCCTAACAGACTGAGCCATGCTCTCACGGTTTGTGAGATCGAGCCCCACATCAGGTTCTGTGTTGACAGCATGGAGCCTGCATGGGGTTCTCTCTCTCCCTCTCTTTCTGCCCCTCCCCTGCTTGCATGTGTTCTCTCTCTCTCTCTCTCTCTCTCTCAAAACAAATAAATAAACTTTAAAAACAATCCACCCAATGGCCCATGTAAAACAAAGGTTTTAGGGGGCGCCTGGGTGGCTTGGTCGGTTAAGCGTCCGACTTCGGCTCAGTTCATGATCTCACGGTTCATGAGTTCGAGCCCCGTGTCGGGCTCTGTGCTGACCGCTCAGAGCCTGGAGCCTGTTTTAGATTCTGTGTCTCCCCCTCTCTCTGACCCTCCCCCGTTCATGCTCTGTCTCTCTCTGTCTCAAAAATAAATGTTAAAAAAAAAATAAAGGTTTTAGTCTTTGTATTAGGAAAAACTTACATTTTTAAAAAAGCATAGTCTTTAGCAACCTTTGTTTAATGCTCTACTAGTTGCTGACCACCTGCTTTTGAGGGGGGGGGCATCCCAGGAACCTAGCCCTACAGTCCTGTCTATAACCACCTTGCTCCACGTTCTCTTGCTGTCTCCCAGCACACCAGTGGCTGTCAGGGATAGGAACAGTCACTTCCTATTTGGGTAGCACCATGATACACTCTCTTTAACTAAGACGTATTACTTCAGGAAGCAGCCATGCAGGCACATTATGTCTAATCTAATTATAAATATTTGCTAAGGCTATGAAAAACATGTGAAGCATTTTAATATTTATGACTCTATAGTTTTATTAAGATATTAATTCTTCAAATTAAAAAAATTCATATTCAGCAGGATATACTTTAGAATGGGTAAATTATAAGCTGAATATAATTTAAAAACCTGGCTATTTGCATAATGGTTTAGTATCAAGGTTTAATTGGGCTGAAAACCTTTCCACTCTAAGTTGCTCATCCTCTCCCTGTTTCCCTAACTTTGCCTTCCATATTTTGCTATAGGTAACTCTAGTTTATTGAGTCTATCTAAGTACCATTACTTCTTTATGACCATTTATTTTCAGAAACCCTATAGAGATAATTATCCTCATTTTACAACTGGAAAAACAAACCCGATGCTCAGAGAGTTTAAGCACCTTGCCTGATTTCACAACTCATCACGTGTGGTTGAGGCAGAAATCACAAATATCTCTATCTGACTCCAGAGCCGTGTTCAGTGCACTGCAGGCTCAGGCAGGTGTACAATGTGGTTGGTAGGCTTTGCCATGTAGAAACCCACTGAATCCTGATACTGCCACCATGGTCTAGGTATGCTGATTCATTATTTGCAGGTGAGGAAAAAGAAAAGTTGAAACAAGTCTCCAAAGTCCCTGAGCAAATTAAGAGAGGCCAGGATACAAAGAGAAATCCCATCATTCCAAGTTCAATGCTCATTCCACTGCTTCAAACCTGCCTGACAATGCTTTTGCACATGTCCTTACAGAAAAACAGTATCCTCATTTCAGAAATTGCAAAGTGGTCATGGCTGGATCTGTGTCCTATGAATTAGAAATCAGTTTCAGTTGGCCGTAGCCTGAAGGTACACATTATGGTATGGTAATTCAGGTATTCATTAGGGAAGAGAATAGAAAAAAAACAAAACTCAAGTGTAAAAGGGATTAGCAGAGGGCATATACTAGGCTCTTTCTGACCTGCCATTAGCTTCCCTGACAGATCTCACTGTTAATGGTCTTTCTCCAACAACGTGGTCTTCAAGGACATTTCCTCAAATCTGAAGTAGGATCATGATTGAACAGCTAAAGGGGCACAGATTCAAAGACATGTATTAGCAGAAAAAATAAGGTTATTTATGATAATTATCACTGAAAATTCTAAAGCTTCAATCAGAGAAGCATTAGAGTCTAACAAAGATCTCTGGTATAGATGTGTGGAGATGGTTCACATTAAGGATAATTTAGGAAGGCACAAATTAAAAACAAGGAAAAGGATTGAAAATGCATCTAAAAGTCAAGTCATAAGATTGCACGGCCCTACAATATAAATGAGTATTACAATATAATTTGATATTAAGCTCTATGTATTTCTTGTACAGTAAATATTTTGAGCTATAATCTATATATGGACATAAAATATGTGTTTTCTAAATTTAGTATTGGGCATGCACAGCTTCTAAAATTAATAGCAAGGTGGACCTAAACAGTATCTAGAATTGTAAATTTACCAAAGAAGATTAGAACAACATAACTGAGGCACTATGAAAAGTATATTGTATGTAGTGGGTTTATATTCATTAGTGAATTTAATCTTTAAGATAATCATTGGAGTATATCGGCCCCCATTTATTTTTAATGTTTATTTATTTTTGATGAGAGAGAGAGAGAGAGAAAGAGGAAAGGGAGAAGGAGAAGCAAAGAGAGAGAGAGATGAAGACACAGAATCCAAACCAGGCCTCCAGGTTCTGAGCCGTCAGCCCAGAGCTCCACACAGGGCTGGAACTCATGAGCTATGAGATCACATGACCTGAGCTGAAGTCGGACGCTCGACTGACTGAGCCACCCAAGGCGCCTCTCGGGCCCCTAATTTTTTATTTTATTTTATTTATTTATTTTGAGAGTCAGACAGACATGAGTCGGGGGGGGGGCAAAGAGAAGGAGAGAGAGAATCCCAAGCAGGCTCCACACATCAGTGCAGAGCCAGATGTAGGACTCAAACGCTACGAACCACGACCTGAGCCGAAGTGGGATGCTTAACCGACCTGAGCCATGCACGCATTCCACCACAAATTAAAATAATAATAATAATAATAATAATAATAATAAAATAACATTAATTTGCTCCTGTTGCCAGACAAGTGTTCAAATGTAGTGTTGAAATCCAAATCTGTTTGAGGACAAACCCACTGCCTTTAATAACCACACTGTATTCCTACTTAATATGTTCATTCTGCCACTGTATACATGTGTCAATGGTCACGGTGAAGAAAGGAAGGATATAAGAATAAACAACTAATTTAAAACCAGACATGAGGTGAGATGACAGGACATAAACATCTAGAAAATAGGTTCCAATGAGCAACTTAGAGTAACAAACTACCCAATTGTACTTCATTTAGAATAGAGTATTATAATATTTAATAAAATAATTATTTTATAAAAAATTAATTTATGTTCTGAAGATTTTTTATTAAAGTGTAATTGATAAATAAAATTATATTAGTTTCAGGTGCACAACACTGATTCAGTATTTGTATGTATTACTAAGTAATCACGCCACTGGGGCGCCTGGGTGGCTCAGTCAGTTAAGCATCGACTTCGGCTCAGGTCATGATCTCACCACTCATGGGTTCGAGCCCCACGTTGGGCTCTGTCCTGACAGCTCAGAGGCTGTAGCCTGCTTCAGATTCTGTGTCTCCCCCTCTCTCTGCCCCTCCCATGCTCAGGCTCTGTCTCTGTGTGTGTCTCTCTCAGAAATAAATAAAACATTAACAAAACTTTAAAATAAATAAATAATAAATAATCACCCCGTTAAGTCTTCAAAATCAACAAAATTTACCTTTTCCTATGATGAGAATTTTAAGATTTCCTCTTAGCAACTTCCAAATGTGCAATACACCATTATTGACTATAGTCACAGTGCTGTACATTACATCTCTATCACTTATTTATTTTATAACTGGAAGTGTGTACCTCTTGATCCCTTTCTCCCATTTGACAACCTCCCAACTCCCTCTCTTCTGCCAACCACCAACTTGTTCTCTGTATCTATGACTTACGTTTTGTTTGTTTGTTTTGATTCTGAGATTTCATGTACAAGTGACATCACATGGTCTCTGTCTTTCTCTGTCTGACTTATTTACTTAGCATAATCCTCTAGGTCCATCCACATCATTGCGAATGGTGAATTTTTCATTCTTTTTGTGGGTGGATGGCATTACACTGAACAAATATACCACAGTTTATCCATTTATCCATTGATGTAACACTTGTTTGCATATGTTGGCTAATTGTAAATAATGCCGCAATGAACATAGGGGTGCATATATCTTTTTGATTGAGTGTTTTCATTTTCTTGAATAATACCCAGAAGGGGAATTCCTGGATCATATGGTATTTCTATTCTTAATTTTTTAAATTTAAAACCTCTGAACTGTTTACCATAGCATTGCACCAAATTACATTCCCACCAACAGAGTACAAGTGTTCTCTTTCCTCCACATCCTTGCTAACACTTGTTGCTTCTTTTTGATAGTAGTCATTGTGACAGGGGTAAGGTGCTATATCCTTGTGGTTTTGATTTGCTTTTTCCTGATTATTAGTGATGTTGAGCATCTTTAATGTGCCTCTTGGTCATCTGTACATCTTCTATGGATAAATGTCAGCACATAGTTTCAGGCTCATTGGAAGCTAGATCCTTAGGCAGTAGAGTTTAAGGTAAGCAAATACATATAGTCCTGTGGGACAATTGTAAATCCTGCTGGCTTTCAGACCAGGTGACCTGGAGGTGTCCTCTTGGTGATGGTTGCAAATATTGGGGCTTCAGATGAATAGATGAGCTCTTTTGTGCATGTGCTGGCAAGCTATTATGTGGCCAAGGGAGAGCAAAAAGATGACATTGTCTGGCCTATGTTCCTTGAGAACCCTTCTGTAGCCCCTGGATGTGTGATAAGCATATGGCCTTCCCCTAGGAAGACTGGGGATATGTTTCAGTCTCATGTCTGTGTGGTACGCTGGGGGTGATAGCCTGCCAAGAACTTTAACTCTGTTTGTTCCAGATCTGTGGGGCCCTGAAACACTGTCCCCCTGGCCACTAGAGCAAGATGCTCAGGGGCATTCCCTGTGTGGGCTACATGAATGGCTTTGGTGGGGCTATAGGAGCCATACTCTGGTGGACCTTCAGTTATCAGCTTTGGTGGGAGTGTGGGAGCAGGGGTGAGGTGCTCAGGCTTTAGCAGGATTGTGGGAGTAGTAGGTGGTAGAGTATGCCCCATGGTGCTGGCAGGTCAGAGGGGAGTGCATAAATGGTGCCCATCAGTGCCTCAGGCGCTGGAATGGGTTCTTACAGGCTTCTGCACCTCTGGCAGATGCTTTAAGATTAGCAAATGAATCTCCTTTTCATGTGCTCTAGGTACTTTGTAAACTGCTCCTTTTTGGCTGTGTCCTGGGGCAAGTGAGTCTGGGCACCAGCCCCTTAAGAGCTGAATTTTCATTCCCTATTGTCCTCTGTTCTCTTAGATATATCCTCCCTGGTTTTCAGAGCCATATATTTGGGGGGGGGGTTCATCTCTCCTATGCACATTCCAAGGATTGGGGTGCCTGGTGTGGAGCATAAACCCTCACTCCTCAGGGAGAAGCTCTGTATTTGTGAGATCCCTCCCAATCATGGGTCACCACACCAGGGGTTGGGTTTTTGGTGAGACCATGTCTCTGCCGCTCCTACCGCTCTCAGTGTGGTTCTTTCATTCTGTATTGTGGAGAAGATGTTCAGCTAGTTTTTCAGAGAGAATTGTTGCATACATAGATATAATTTTGTTGTGTTGGTGGGAGGAGGTGAGTTCAGAATCTCCCATATTGAACATCTATCTCCAATAAAAATAATTTGTATTTGCCTTTGGAAAGTTTTCCTGGCCATTAAGTTTAGCTCAGGATTTCATTGATTCATTGATTCATTCACTCAACATAGGTTTATTACATACTCATGGTGTGCTTAGATTCAGAGGCGATTCAGTGTGATTAAACAATCACATTTAAGGAGAGTATGAACATTTGATGAGCAGGACAGAGTCTGTGCACAGACCCTTTGGCAGGAACTTGCTAAGCCTTCCAGAGACTAAGAGAGCCAGTAGGGCAAGAGCCAAAGGAGCTAGGAAAGCATAATGAAGAACTAATTACAGAAGAATTAATTTTGCTTTTCATTAATAATATCTTCAAAATTTATTCCTCTCTGCATAAAACTTATTGGAAAAAAAGATGTATTCCATCTCATAAAAGTAATAATACATAATATACCATCAATAAAGTATTAAATATCTATTATTAAATAGTTTGTCTAAAATTTTTGAAATATTACCATCACTTTTACAACCACTTATGCTGATAGCTCCTGATATTTTTACAAGATTTAATTAGAGAGGTAATGTTTTATTTGAAAGGCATATACTTACTTTTACATAGCAATAAGAATGGAAATGAAGATTTCTATGCACAAAGCACTTAACATACAGATATATGCTTAATATGTATTTTAAAATTTAATATAAATGATATTTAAGAGGGAGAAGTAGAGGCTTGATTAGTTTTTTATTGTTCTATATTTAATCAGTCCTAAAACATAATTACAATCCTAAAAGAAAATTAGTCTCCAACTGAAAACTTTATTGAAAACTAAGTGGCCTCACTAAAGATTTTAGTCATGAAGTCTTGGAGAAATTTCACTTTTATTTATAAAACTTTTGCCTTGGCCCTTCTGTTCGTGATCCAAAGGCAACATTTCTCTAGCTGCTAAGCTATTCTGTTTTCTGCTTTCTAACATGCCAACATCAAAGCTGTAACTCTGCCCTTTCCTCTCCTCATCCACGTCAGACCCAGGGTAACTGGGAGAACTTTCAACATCAACAGCAGCTCCTCTTACTGAAACAAAGCACAAAGACAGAGGCATGCGGTTGCCACACATAGAAAGCAGTGGGTGAAAGCAGCATATTCCCTTTTCTATCCTCAGATAGTAGAAAGACTGCTATCGTGCGTGGCATGATCCTAAGTTAAAATAATGTTTATTTGGGTGGGCCTGCTATACAGGAAACGTTAAGATACTGAAAACTGCCATGGAAACAATATGAAGTGTACATCTAAAGGTGAGTGAGCTCAGAAGAGGGGGGAGGTGAGTGGTACTGAAGACAGGGGTAAGGAGACAGCTCTGATACAGTCTCTGCTCACACAAAGACTTCATGAAACACCTCCACTCACAGACTCCCAATATGCTTTATCAGCATCTTTTGCACTCACAATTCTCTTTGCTGAGGTTCCAAGGATATAAAACAATAATAAAATATCCACCCCTCAAAGCCTGCCATTTTCTTATAGACTTCATATTTGTTAAGTTGAAATTTGGAAGTACCAAGAATACATTTGAAATATCATAGTATTCAGAAAAGGAAATGTCACATGCATAATATGACATATGTATGTATGCATCGTGTCCTTAGTAGGACGATATGTGGTGCGACCACTGGCTGTGACACTGCCTGTCCTCATCAGCCTGGGTAAGCCCTGCTTTTTGATATGTTATACTTGGACACCGTGCATCATTTTTCACAACAGTATGTTTCATTTCAGCAATATGTACTGCTTTTTCAGATTTATAGTAAATTTTATTGTCAGCATTAGTCATTTAACATCCTGTGTAAAATCATAACCTGCTGTAGTACTTTTGTATGTTTTTGATTCTGTAATTCCACTTTATTCTTAATTCCTGTGGGGCATATGTGCACCCCACCCCCAATACCTTTGGGGACATGCAGAATAAGTTGCGTTTGCTGCCTGCTTTTAATTTCATAGTAAAAGTTTTTTTCTCAGAAAAAAATATATGTATATTGATATATAAAAGTATATAAAAATATATACTACACACATGTATATGTGTATATATACACATGTGTATATATACACATATACATGTGTGTAAAACATGATATATAGGACATATATATGATGACATATTGCATACTAAGGCACTACATTATAGCCGCATGGCTACATGGGCCTCCTTTTGATCTTCAACGTGACAAACAGATTCTTGCCTCAAAATCCTTGCACTTGCTAGTTTCCTCTTCCTGTGATTCTGGTGCTGGCTTTTCTGACTTAAGGCTCCTTCTTATTTCTTTGGTCTATGGTCAAATATCATCTTCTCTAAGAAATCATTTCTGATTTCTCTAAAGCGGTCAACCATCCCCTCAGTATCATAGCACTGTATTATGTATTTATGTATTGTGTGTCTCTTTACTTACATGCTATCTCCATGATAGCCGGAAACTTACTCGTGCTGTATTCCACTATATTTCGGGCACCTAAAACTGATTCTGTTACTAGCTGTGTCTGATTAAAAATGTTTCCCATTGACAGGTTTGTTTATGGGTCATTGATATGCTCCTTATTAATTAGTAACACTTCTTTATTGATAGATAATGATTTCCCCAGAGGATTCTGAGGTCCAAATTTATAACCTACAGTTGAAAATTTTGTATGATATAATTAGCTCAGATGTTATTCTTGCTTCCATCATGAGTGAAATGCAGATATGGATGGTTGAGTAAATGAGTAAATAAATTAATAAAATAATGAGTAAAGTCAGGCCTTAGGAAGATCACTGCACCTTTCAACAATGATGTCTAGAAAGAAAACCAGCACCTTTATAGCCCTTGATGCCAATGACAAAGATGACTAAGTGGCCTGATAAATTTTAATTTCTGATTCAAGCTGGCTATTGGTATTATCTTCACTAGCAAATCACTTTTAAAGAAAGGATACACATAAGTTATTTCTGAAAAATTGGAGTCACATCTCTATCTTAGAAATAGAGAAATGACCATGTACGCAAAATGAGATGGAAAACAGTGAGTCCAAACCAAGTCCTATTGCATTAATTCCATACTAAAATTGAGACATCATGGAGGTACCTGACTTACAGATGACGAGTAATTTTGGTAGGCAATACACACTTTTTATTTCATCTAGAAAAATTTTTAACATCTAAAGGGAAGTCAACAAATACTGTCTGACTCTTTTCCATGGTAACTGTCATGTCAAAGTTACATCAAAGGAAATTAAAGAGAGCTCAATACTGCCAGATAGTTGTAAAGCTAGGAAGTAAGATTCTTTTAGAATTAGACTCTCTGTTAAAAATAAATAAATAATTACATGACCATTACTTAGTCAAGTAGCGGGAAATATTTCGTTGTTCTTTTCACTGCAGAGGTCTGTGTATTCCAGTCTCCAAAATCAGCAGCCTCTAGCCTATGGTCCACTTACCATAAAAGTTACATGAAATCTGAGAACTTAATTCATTAGTTCCAATATCACCTTTCCCTTAGTGTGAAAGCAGAAGTAACATTACTAAATTAATCAATAGAATTCTCAATTTCCAAATATAAATGTCCCTGGTGTCAGAAATGGTCATTCTCTATATTGGAAATAAAAACTTAATAGTGAAAACAAATATTTTCTTTCATAAAAATTTAAAGTTGGCTTCATATGGTTTGAAATACAATATTGTCTATTTTCAATTAGGGGACTATAATTTCCAAAGAGAACACTGATCATTATTATTTTTATAATTTGTGTTTGGATATTCTGTAAGTCAAATTAAAGGCTCAAGATTTTCAACACTACTAAGGAAATATTAGTGTTGGATCTGCCTTGGGAGTCTTCATACAGTCAAGAGATTTGCCCATTTGTACTAAGGGGACAGATTTCATCAGTCATAGAACCACTGAGGTTTTATTTTAAAATTCAGACAGAAGTGTTGATACTGACTACATCAGTTCAAACACAATTTT
Organism: Lynx canadensis; assembly: GCF_007474595.2. Taxonomy (NCBI): domain Eukaryota; kingdom Metazoa; phylum Chordata; class Mammalia; order Carnivora; family Felidae; genus Lynx; species Lynx canadensis. The sequence continues at coordinate 64,368,910 of NC_044303.2, forward strand.
TTTATTTTAAAAAAGCTATGATATTCCCTTTAGACTAGTGTATATAGCTTTGTGTCTCAGGAATCCTTTAAGAAAAATAGGCATAGGTAAAAGCCTGCAATATATAGGCAGGCTTTTACCTATGACTATATAGATTATTATATATATTATGCCTATATACGCACACACACACACACACACACACACATATATTAAAGTTCAGAGCATGCTGAGAATTACTTAGATCTCTCAGTATGTCAAACTGAAAAACTCCTGCTGATGTCTAATTCTTTGTTCAATATATTCTCATTGAGTGTATGAAGCACAGTCATTGTAATTATAATTATGGACAAACCTTATTTTGATTATATAATAATGTATCCAAGAAGGAATGAAAGGCTGCATTTTTCAATATGTTGAGAGATGAGTATGTTACTTTGAATCCCTTTTATTTTATTTTATTTTTTGCATTTAACTTTTCCCAAGTTCCAAGTAATATTTTGTTCACACATTTCTTCTTAAAACATGAGATCAAAAGAAAACTAAAGAAAAAAGAAACAACTCAGTGAAAGCTTTATTCATTTCTATAAACCTTAAAATATTTTTTTCCTTTCTGTGATTAAGCGACACTTGCTATCACAGAAAATAATTATAATTATATTATCCTTAATCATAAACATGTGCTAAGTGCATATTAGCCAGAGCTAATGCAGTTTTGGTTGTAAATGTAAGAAATCCAATGCAAACATACTTAAGCAAAATGGAGGATTATTTGGCTCATGTAAACTGTAGAAGATTCTCAATAAGAGGAACTGGAGAATTATAACCATTGGGATTCTCTTTGTACCTCTCATTTTTTGCTGTGTGCCAGGCAAATTATCTCAGACCGTGTTTCTTCAGGGCTAAAATGATGATTTCTGACATCATCAATGCTTGTATCTTCATTGCTTTCCAAACAGAAAAAATACGTGTGTGTGTGTGTGTGTGTGTGTATACATATATAATATAATATATATAATATAGTCCTTCCTGAGGGAAAGTTTCTAACTGGCCTATATTGGGTCACATGCCTACAACCAGACTAATCATTATGGGTTGAGGAATGTGTTCCTATGTTTGGCCCAGTCTTGCTCAGGTGGTATCTTTAAACCAAAATCTATAACTATGGAGCTGAGGATTGTGTAAGAATTTGCTGGTTCCCATTCTGACCTCATGGTTAGAGAAGAAAATAATGCCAAGATGAAGAATACCTTTTCCAGAAGAAATGAGAGGAGTACAGGGAGGGCAACACACAGCGACAGGGTTCAGCATTCCCTCATTTCCATTCTTGCACCTTCCTTATCATCTAGCATGTACTGAACATCATCTGTGGACTCCGGTGAAATCTAATGCTAATGAATTGGCATACTTTGGGTTATTCATGATCTTTGTTCTTCAGAAATTTTGAGTTGCCATTATTTATGCCTTTTACTGTTAATGAGAGGAAGACATTATATAATAAAGTGTAACAGTTAATAATTTCAAAGGATGAATCAGATGGCTGAGAGTGGTATTTCATCAGTTCTAAGTCACATTTCTGAAACCTGGCTAAATCTTATAATTTATAGAAGTCTTAAGTTGCTGCTGGCCAGGTGGCATCCATGGCACATGGCACTTCAATTAAATGATCTACTTGGTTGATACTGCATGTATTGAGTTCAATGGTCACATAAGACATCTTCAAAAAAATTAGACAATGACTCAGAATTGAAACAAAATATATTGTCCTTGAGGAAAGTCACAAACAGCAGTGAGCCATGCATTTGGTATTTTTGAAACAAATATTCAGAAGTAGAAGCATGAACTCAATTCAGTTTCCTATTTTTTTTTTTTTTACAGCAAAAACCAAATACCTTAGAGGACCTAAGAAAGGAACATTCCCACAAGTAGATGAAGCTATGCTTTGCTTTATTACTGATTCAGGTGCAATGCAACTGAAGTTAGTAGAGATTGCTAGATGCCTTGAAATAAATGAAAGAAATTTAAGAACAAGAGTCTTGAATGACAAAATTATGTAGAATTGTCATTGTGGTATATCATAATAGATTTTACTTAGCGAGAATTTTCCTTTCTTTATAATATAGGAAATAGTATATCTTATAATTGATGATTCTTTGATCTCAATAAAATACTATAATAAAAGAAATTGATTTTACTTCATGGAAGTCATTTTGGCAACATTATGGAGTAGGAGGATTATTATATTAGTAATCAGATTTCTGAAATAATGGACAAATTCACCGTCCTGATGGGAGATATTCCTATAACTTTTTCAATGACACACATACAAAACAGATAAAAGGCAGTAAGGATGTAGAAGACATTAACAACATAATTTACAGATCTGCTCTGATTAATATAGTGAACACTGTATTCAATAATAGAACATTGAAAAAGTTATAGAACATTGAGCTCAACAATACCAGAAACCATATTCTTTTCACATAGGATGTTTACCAAATTGATAATATGCTGGGCCATAAAAAAAATCACTCACAGTATATTCCCACAATACTGGCAACCATCCAAAAATCTGGGAAGAATTTTCAGGCCAAATTATGAGTAGGAAGATAATATCACATCTCACTGGAACAGTAGAACAGTCATTAAAACCATTTGGGTGAAGTTCGAGTGTTTTCCCTGCTCCATAATATTAGGTGAAAGATTTAAACACAATGAACTTCAATCTTCTGTGTAAAATGGTTGTAATCAATTGTTGTCTATTGACTGTGTGAGAAAATAAGGAATTGGAACTAACATCTGATGAGCACCTAATACTACTGGTAATAAGCTTGATCCTGAATCCCTGAGTGTTTAATAACAGTTAATACTCCTAACAACCTTTTGAAACAGTAGGTATATAAATAAAGTGTGCTTGAGAATTCTGCATTAACTGTAAAAATTAATGTCTCATTATTTATTATCTCATGTGAACAAAATATGTGTGCATTTTTATCTGCCATATGTTAGATTTTTAACATGTTACCAACATCACAGTAATGAGAATATATATTTTTTTAATTTATGTACCATAAAGATTCAAAGTTTCAGTATGCATCTTGGTAATTATTAAGCTTTATTTCTTACAGGGAGGATTTCCTACTGATTTTGATTTCCTACTGAATAAGTCAAATATTTAGGGTTCCTCAATAAGCATTTTAAACATTGTTTTAGGAAATGTTTGCCAATTCTTCACTGATATTTGGGGCTCAGTTCCCTTCTTTTCCTTCTTAGCATTGCTAAAAAGGGTTGGTGCTTCCTTACAACTAAAATCTGATGGAAAAAGTTATCACTAGACTTCCTTTTCTCCACAGCTATATGTTATTTTCAGGCAAATTAATGAACTTCCCCAATTTCTAATAATAGCCATAATAATCACTGACAACCTTTTTCATCTTTTAAAAAATATTGACCATGACATAAAAAGTTAATGTGGTATTTATAAAAAGTAAGATCTGTTAGAATAATATATAAGATAGAAAAGAGAATGTTCTCATTACATAGTAGGTTCTTAGTCTCAAAAATAAGGCAAATAGATGGGAGCAGCATACGAGTCACCTTAAAACAAGCCTGAATTGTTCCTCCTGATATAACAACTGTGGTGTTTCTAAAGGTAGATGTTGCGTTAGCATGGCTTGGAGAAGAGGCCAATGAAGTAAAGAAATCAGACAGACCTCACATAAATCAAAACTTTCTATTAGATTTTGACACATTTTATCTTGTATTATAGACTCTTGGTTTTTGTTTTATTTTGTTTTTTTAAAAAAATGTTTATTTATTTATTTTGAGAAGAGAGAGAAAAAGAAAGTGTGCACGTGAGCGGGGGTAGGTCCAGAGAGAGAGGAAGAGAGAGAACCCCAAGCAGACTTCTCACTATCCGTACAGAGCCCACACAGTGCTCATTCTCACAAAGCATGAGATCATGACCTCATTCAAAATCAAGAGACAGGAACTTAACTGACTGAGACACCCAGGTGCCCTGACTTTTGTATTTTAAAGGTATTCCAGGGACACCTGGGTGGCTCAGTTGGTTAAGTGTCCATCTCTTGATTTCAACTCAGGTCATGATCTTACGGTTCATTGGTTCATGCCCCAGTCGATACCATGGAGCCTGCTTGGGATTCCTCCTCTCTCTGCCTCTCTGCCTCTCTCTCTCTCTCTCTCTCTCTCTCTCTCTCTGTCTCAAAGTAAATAAACATTAAAAAATAAATTCACTCCAAGACATTAGCTCCACTGTCTCCCCAGTAACTGAGTTTTAAATGACCACTCCTTAAATTTCGAGCTATTTTTTTTCTATTGATTATCCCAGAGCAGTGTTTAGGGCCTTGGAGAAGCAGGCCCTCAGATATGGACTACATAGATGAATGAAATAAACGATAGTGGAAAGCCGCTGACTCGGTATATGCAAAGTAGGAGGGCACTGGAAGGAAAAGAAATCCACTGAACACTGATAATTGAATCTTAGTCATGAGAACTCCTTGTTACATTAAAGTAACAACAAGTAACTCCTTGTTACATTAAAAGGGTTATTTAGCTGCCAGTTTTCCTATCAAGAATCCATCCATTCTGCTTCTCCTTCTTCCTGCCATCTTCCCTATTGTATCCCATGAAGGTCTGGGGAAGTTGATCCTGCCCTCAGCAATAGGAATGGCCTCTGAAATCCAAGCCAGCCTTGGTCCTCCCATCCCTCTTACCACTGATTGATTCAGGGATCCAGGCCTCAGCTAGGTGGCTTCTGGCCTTTCCTCAAAGATGCATAGCAGTTCAGGCAAAGGTTCTCCAAGTACGGTTCGGCAGCATTAGCATCCCCCGGGGACTTGTCAGAAATGCAAATTATTAGGCTCCAACTGAGACCTACTGGATCATAAACTAGAGGAGGGGACCCCAGCAATCTATGTTTTAACGAACTCTCCAGGTGAGTCTGATACATGCTCAAGTTTGGGAACAAATGAGATGAGCTCATGAATTTCAATCTGATCCAGGGAAACGGCTTTTACCCCATGGATACAAGAGAGGTTTTCTCTACCTCCCTTTGATTTAAATAGGAAACTAAATTCCCCCAGCTGTTGCTGGCAGACTTTTGACAGCATGAGAAAATTCAGTTTGTTGACAAAAAAGTGAAGAGGAAGCAGAATAAAACACTTAAAGACAGTGCTTCAACTTGGACAGTGCAGGACTTCCAGTCTGGTAAGCACACCACATTTCCTTAGTATTTAAACCACTTTAACTCAGGGTTTCTGTTACTGCAACAGAGAACATCCTAATAGATACAAAAGATCCAGAACATGTACAATATCAATATATTAGTTTTTTCAACAGATGAATATAGATCAACTACTATGTGCTAACCACACATCTAGGCACTGGAGATACAAAAGCAAACGGTGAGCCCAACGCAGTGCTCATTCTCACAAACCCTGAGATCATATCTCACGTATATATGACAACCTTTCCATCCTCTTGGATGGAAACACAAATCAGTTTAAAAAAAAAAAAAGCCAAAACACAAATCCTGGAGTACCTGGGTGGCTCAGTCAGTTAAGGGTCAGACTTGATTTCGGCTCAGGTCCCATCTCACGGTTCATGGGATCAAGCCCTGTGTCATGCTCTGTGCTGACTGTGCAAAGTCTACTTGGGATTCTCCGTCTCCCTCTCTCTCAGCGCCTCCTATAAACAAACAAACAAACAACAAACAAACAACTTTTTTAAAAAAAGACAAATCTCACGCAACTTATGTTGTAGGTGGGGGAAAGAGTCAAGAAATTGGAAACAAAGTTTGGCATGTTTAGCAGGTGGCAAGTACTCAATCCAGAAGTGGGAACAATTGTGCAGTAGGTACCCTTGGCCTTACCTGTAGCTATGCCAGCCAAAGCACACAAGGATGAAGCAACTTGCCCAGGATTACAGAGGTGATAAATGGTAGGACCATGATCTTGACTGAGGGCTGCTAGCCCTTAAGTCTGAGCATTTTCCTTCATGCTATATTATTCCCTGCAGACGTACATTAAATGTTCAAAAAACAATCTCTTATTACTAGTAAAAATGAGCTAATATAGCAAGATCCATGAGTAGTTTTATTGAGTTTCTGTGGGACCCTTTCATTCCTTAAAACAGTTCTTTTAAGTGCACAATATCTTAAAGATGGAGAATTTTACATCTTGAGACTGAAATGCCTGCCACATAGATCTACTGTTTCTGGGGGGGCGGGGGGGGGAGTCAAACCCAATGCAGTGATGCAATTTCCTTTGCTTATACTAGAGCTTATATTCAGTTTGTTTGCACCAGTTGTTAAAACATTGGAATACTTCAGATCAATAAGTCGCTGCTGTCTTAAGTTCCATTGATGTCCTCAGGGTGTGCCAACAGCCCTACTACCTCCCTTAGGACCTTATTCTTGGCCTGGACTTAAAGACTGCATGGCTTAGCAGGGGACTTCAGTACTCTATTTCCAGGACCCATCCTAATTGGGTATTACCTTCACAGGCCTAGTTGTTAAACATTTCATATATCAGCCCTGTACTATATCACTCCTGGGCTCCACCACCCAAATCACTTGGCAATGTATCCAACAAATCAGTGATGGATGGGAGGGTAGTGAAAGAGGTTTCTTTCAGCTATAGTCAAGCCACCACCAAGGGGAATAATCTTGACAAGAATCCAATTGATACAAACCACAATCCTGCTCTCCTCTGCACCAGCCCAAAGGAGAGGGAGAGATTTCTCTCTGAACTCAGAGCTCAGGTTTCTCAGACAAATGATCAAATAGTTATGTTGATGATTGCCTTGAATAATAAATGTGTCCCTTAGTTAACAGATGTTCACAGCAGTTGCTAAATATAAATTGTACTTTTTCAATGTGTTTTCCTTTGTATCAAACATATATATGACAACCTTCCCATCCTCCTGGAGCACACAAATCAGTTTTTTAATGGAAAACTTGGGAAGACAGATTTTATTTCATATAATAATTTTCAGTGAATAGAAGGACAGCCCCGGCAATAGGGGGAAAGAAAGAATGCCTCGGAACAGAAGATTTTTATGTTTGCTATCTATGGAACACTTACCTCTGAGAATCTGTCAGGAAATGGGGTCTTATCTTCTCGATAATGATTATTATCATTATCTGGTGAATAATTCCTTTTGAGGCATTAAAACTTCTGTTGTTGCCCCTGAAATAACTCTATAATCTGGCAGAGCCATTATGTAAACTAACATTTAAAGAGCAGGTGGTGTTATAACTCCTTCCATCAAAAAGTTAATAATCTGTGGGATTCCAAAATCACAACAGAAATGTTCATCGGTTCTTCCAATACTGATAATAAAGAGCTCCTTTACAGTCTTCAGAGTAAAGAAACCAAACTCCCAAACAGCTCAGGTCAGGTGAATTCAGGCTGATAGTCTTCTTCTACAGTCCTGCTTCCATTAGATAAATCTAAATGTATCTCAGAAGTTAAAACCAGAAGATTCAAGTGTTTGACAAAGGAAACGGCTGTGAAGACTGTCATGGAGACAGCTTTCTATCCCTCCATTGTGGTGGGAACTTTCCACGACAGATATAAGAAATGTTGCTTCCATCATACAGAACATTTTATTGATATGTCTACTCGTAATCTGCTGTTTATTCTCTTTATAAAAGCCTCCAATGGGTTCTGTATTGCTACAATCACAAATTAAAAAAAAAAATTACACATGATTAGAGTGTAACTACTCATTGGTTGCAGTAGTTCTGAGAGATACTGAAACTTCTCAGCTGCTTTCTATCATGTGGAAATCAAGGGCTGTTCAAGCATTAATTCTTTTTATACTGCCTTGTTTTCTGTTTTTAGGGCTTATTCAACGTATCTCATTTATTCATTTTTGGTGGTTTGTTGCAAATTCCTTCAAAGTCAAAAATGTACATGGGACTCATCCATATTTTGCATAGCACTATAGAAAACCAGTAACACTTTTGTTTTTAAACATCATTTGCTCATCTTATAAACACCACTGAAGTATCCATTTAAGAGGCTTATTCTGTTAAAAGCCAATTTCACCCTTCTGAGCACTAGACTCTCAGCCCCTAGAACTTGCCTTGATTAAGGTTGGTGGTGGGCTATTAAGTCTCTTAAGCCTTCAGCTGCTTCAGTCCTCGATGTTGTGTATCGTTCTGATAATAATGCCGCTTAGAATTCAGGCAACACAGTGGTTCTGCTGGAGGCTGAGCCTGGAAGGCTCTTATTCCTCTGCCGTGTTTCTTTTCTAACCACGCTTGTGTAAGCAGAATAATGGCTATCCACAGGTGTCTTACATCTTAATCACTGGAACCCATGAACATTCTAGGACACACAGCAAAGAGGCTTTAAGGTTGCTGGTGGAATTAATGTTATTAATTAGCTGACCTGGAGATGGGGACCATAGCCTGGACTGTCCAGGTGGGCCCAATGGAATCACAAGGGTCTTTATAAAATGAGAGAGAGTGGAAGAGAGACATGACAGGAGTTAGTGATGTGGTAAGGGCTGGATCTGCTGTTACTGGCTTTCAAGATGGAGGAACCAAAGAATGCTGGAAAAGGCAAAGAAATGGATTCTCCTCTAGAGCTTCCAGAAGGAACAGAGTCCTGTCTCCATTTTGATCTCCCTAGACCACAAGTGAGACCATTTCAGACTTCTGACCTCTAGAACTAGATGGTAAGAAATACGTAGTTTCATGTTGTTTTTTAAACCGTAGAAGGGGGTTTGCTCAGCTAATATCGTCTTAGCAGAAATGATTATTCATGTGAAAAACAATTTGGGGAGTCTACAAAGTTATATATTAAAAAGGAAAACAACTTCTTGGGAACGAGCGTTGTGATTTAAGCGTGTCAAAACAGGTCTTTTCCTATCAAGGGTTAGAACTTTTTTTCCCATCTTTTTACAGCTTGAACAAGTTTATTTCCATTAAAAGTCCTACAACGTTTTTTTAATTAATTTGAGAGAATGTAATTGCTAGAACGACTCAATGGAATAATTAAGGCAATTTTAATACATCAACATTGGCTATTTGGCAAAGGATCAGGGAGAAAGGAAAATAATTCATGTGGTTTCTCTGTCATGAATTTGGGGTTTTTTTGCTATCTGAAATTCGAGAAAGGATTGTGAACTGGTGACTTCTGTAGAAGTTCTGGTGTCTGTCAGTGTAGTGGCACGCTTGTGCTCACCAAACACAAAGGTCGTGGTTGTTTCTGGAAAGAAGCACCTAGAGGCATTGAGCTCTTGAGTTGTTTAGAAGAAGCCTACCTCAAGGAGACCTCTGCCCTTTGCTGTTTCGTGGCCCTTCTGGGGCCCTAGAGCATTGCCCAGGAATCATTACGGTGTCCTAGTTTGCGTTGTGTAAGGGAAGGAGGGCTGCACTAACCCATGAGGTCTCATGCGTGATAGTGGTATGTTTCTTCTCCTCATGGTGGACCCTGAGGGTAGCAATGGACTCAGTTTAAGGGAACTTCGGTCACCCCTCCTCAGTCCCAGGCTTTGGTGTGAGGACTTCCAGGACCCCGTGGGGCAGAGTGCCTTGGTCTGGAGTGCCAGCACTTTGAGCCTCAGGGAGGAACAGCATTCAAGCCATCTAATCCTAGGCTCAAACCTCCTGAGGTTGTGGCTTCGAGTAATCTCCGAGGGGAACATCATTATTGAGAGGCAGCCCAGATCAAATGTCCTGTGGCCTAGTTTCTTACAATTACGATCAACTCTAACCGTTTGAAAGTTGGTTTCTTTCCCTCCCAGAGTCTAGCATTCTAACGTGTTAAATTGCCAAGCAAGTATTATGCGGTAATGATAGTGAAAAGAATACTAATGATAGCTAATACATACAGAGCAGCTATTTTAACGCCAGGCCCTGGTACAGTTATTACTCTCTCACAAGCAAGGAGGCTGTAGCTCACGTTGTCTGTCTCGCCCACAGTCCCACAGCTTGTGTGTGGGGGTGCGGGGGGTGGATCCAGTCCACAGTCTGGGGTTTTCACCACAACACCAGTACCTTTCCTAAAGTGACAATGGTTTATTGCCTCAGGTAATTGAGATCACCTTAACAGTCTCCTCAGGCCTAACTAAATTTCAGATCGATCTCTTCCTGCCTATACTTCCCTGACCCGTTTTTCTTAGAGCTTTTATTTGAAAAAAACTTGCTATTGTAAATTTCCTCTGCCCCTGCGCGATGGAAAAGTTCTCCAGCCCCTTGACAGTTTGACAACACAGGAACTGGCATTTTTCAAGGACTAGGAACCATACCTTGAAAGGTAATGATCAGAAAGAGAAGACCCCTGTCGCCAGTTTCTGTGGGAGAGAAGGTCCCAGATTTAAGGGTAAGTGCCAATTAGCAAACACCCGTGGTCTGTGCACATTGATTACCCTCACTCTTTGTGACTCCATCGCCGGTTCTCCTTCTCATTCCACCTCAGTGCTTGAAAACTCTATGGCCCTCGGGTTACAGTGGAGTTGAGTTCAATATCTGTTCCCTTTGTAAGTCTCGATCCTTATTGTGATAGTCCTGAATGATGTCTTCCTTGCCTGTTAAACTCTGTCAGGGTGCAATTTTTCCTTTGACACAGGTTATTCTAATGTTTTCCCTCTGTCAGGCATGAAAAGTGTTCAAATTTCACCTCCTGGGTTGTGCCATTTAGAGTCAAAAGAAAGCGTGCTTCTAGTGGTTTGATTGCAACTTTGATGAATCGTTTCCCTTGAGGTAGGTTATGGACTAGCTTGCATATGGCATCCTTCATTCAGCATGCCAGAAAACTCCAGTATCCTTCTCCTAATCACATAGGTGAAATATAGTAATACAAGACATAAACACAGTGTTTTATCCCTCAACAATTGCATGACATTGGTGATATTATTACCCTGTTCTTAGCAAACAAACTCCAGTGTCTGGAGCTTAAGAATCCTAAGTTGGAGGGGCACCTGGGTGGCTCAGTTGGTTAAGCTTCCTACTCTTGATTTTTGTCTCAGGTCATGCTCTCAGGGGTGTAGAATCAATCCCTGTGTCTGGCTTTGCACTGATAGTGGGGAGACTGCTTGGGATTCTCTCTGCCTCTCCCCACCTCCACCACTTTGTGTGCACTCTGTCTTTCAAAGTAAACATTAAAATAAAGTCCCAAGTTGAAGGCTATGCAGAAGTGAAACTAGTACTGGATTTGTCTTTAAGAAAATTGCAGAGGACCTCAGATGCAACCCATTCTTGAGATTGGGGTGCCTTTTGCTAATTTGTTTCTCCACTTCCTTCTGGGTTTGGGTCAGACCGTGAATATGGTCAAGTGATGATAGTTTACATTGCGTTTCCAGAAGTCTCAATACATTAAACTTTAGGGTTTTGTCCTTTCACACTCGCTGATGAGATCTTTAAGGTGGAGATCCACAAACGTGCTCCAGAGAACTTCAACTTCATGGTCCACTCACTTCATAGCCCTTGCTCCCTCCCCAGCATCAGTGCTGATATCCTTTTATCCTCTTCTCTGTTGGCCAGTCCATAAAACGCTGGTTAACTACACTAAAAAATAATTTGGTGCTATAAAACTCAGTTTCTTTAATGAAAGCTGGCAAAAATTTTCAATCCAGCTTTTCTGAAATTGTAGATCAAGCCCCATTGTGTGTGATGCACAGATAACAGCTGAAACCACTTCATCTACAAGTTAATGGATAAAATTAGCATGTTAAAGAGTTGGAGGGCTTAATTAGAAAGGTAATCCTTAGGCAAAAAGCCTCTCAGGAACACTAAGCAGTTTGTTGATTTTTGTCTGTAAAAGGTTTGGGGCAGAAACTGGAAATAGGGTTTGCAAGTGAGAACCAGTTTCTAAATCCACAGTGAAATTATATCCTCCTCAGGCTTTAAAGGATGTATGTTTATAATAATGTATGGTCTCTGACCTTATGTGACCATTTGTTCTCTTAATGGTTCTTTTAGAAGTGGCCCATTGATTTCTGTGCACTTCCTCATGTTTTCTCATGTTAAGTTGAGGATGGGTTTTGGGCCTCTAAAGGAACCATCCAGAAGAAACCGGTTACTCCATTTTTGCCAGCAGCTCCTGCCCCTCTCCCAGCCATGATACTCAATACGCCAAAGGCAAGGATTCTCTGTCTTCTGAGAGATTTTGTTTCTTAGTACCTTCACCTCCAATTTTTTAAACATGCTTAAAAATACCACTGTTTCTGGATATTTCAATTAAATATGCATTTCTTCTGTTGCCTTCCTCCTATAAGGATTTAGGTCTGTCACCTGATGACCTTTTGCATATAACTTCCCTCCATATCACAACCCTATCATTATAGAACACTTTTAGTGAAATGATGTTAATACTTCTATAACAATATAAATACTGTTCTGCTCAGTGTGGGTAGACTTCTGTGTAAATACTGGCTTTTTGTTTTGCCTCTTTGATACAACAAATATGTACCAAGTACCTCACCTTCTTGTGTAGTCTCTCCTCTGGTACTGGAGATTTAACAGTTGAGATGGGGGTATCTCTACCCTGAGGAGCTAATATGTTAAAGAGGAGGCAGCCCAGCAATGTGCTTAAGAACACGAAATCTGAAAGCTGTTCACCTGGGCTAAAATATTATTTTTTGATAAGAAGCAACACTGTGACCCTAGCGTGTTACCCAGCCTCTCTGTGACTTTGTTTCCTTGTCTAAGTTGAGAATAATCTGATAGAGTCGTGATCATATTAAATACACGACTTTGGACAGGCAAAGACTATATATAAACTTTTTAGGAAAGATGTGGATGCTGTGATGGCAAGAATCAAACAATTATAGAGCTAAGAAATAAATTTGGAAAAGAGATTTAAATAGGCTGAAAAAATACATTTTTTTCTATACCGCTGATATATTCAAGCTTACATATGTAGTAATATGTTCAATTTGAGGGTGTTTATTCCATTCCATGTTTTTCATTTCTAATTCCTTTTTAAAAAATATTTACTCCATATGGATTTGTTTTAACGTTAGTGATGTGCTTCCATGTCTGCTAACACACTGAGTCCTGTTTAACAATGGGACACTACAACCTGATGTGAATCTGTCTACTTGGGTAGGGTTTAATTGCTAATCATCTGACACTTGTTAGAAAATCTTTAATGTCACTTTTGTAGGCCTTTCTAGGCCTTGTCAGAACTTCATTGGAGAGAAATACTTCCATTGCCTCTGGTTGGCAAAGGGTGTGCCTCACTTTGGAGCCTTTCTCATTCTACCTATCTGTGCAGGAAAGGTCCAGTCTTTGCTCAAGTGGAAAGATGGCCACTTGGCTAACAGCTTGAGGGAGGGAACGGAGTGGTCTCACCACAGAACAAACTCTCACTGAATTTGCCCACTTTCTTCAGATCTAATTTGACTTCTCAAAAAGATCTCTAGTGAAGCCAATTTTTGAACACTTTTGAGATTCTGCAGTGTAAATAAACTGGCTTCTCTTTGTAGCCTTTATTTTCTTCAATTTGTAGATGTGGTAACTGAGGTTCAGAAACATGAAGTATCTGAACTGTTGTTCCATGACCCATAAATGATAACACTGGTACTGTTTTTAGGACTATTTCAGCATAAAGCTGCACCATAACCATTCACTATTGTGTTTGATAGTCTACTGGAGTGGGGCTGGCAGGCTAACCTAATAGGAATGCTAGCTAACAACATCTAGTAGTACTTATTATAGGTTAGAGAGTATGTTATATTCTTCATATGTTAATTCATTCTCAAAGCAAGCATGTGGTATTATATTAGTATTAACATAAACTGTGAAAACCAAAGCAGCGAGAGCAGAGGTAACATATTTAACAAGTATCACTGGTTGTTGGTTGTATATGATGAAGCAGGGAATTTAGCTCTGGTAATCTTAGAGAACTTGCTAGCTAAGAAACTAGTACTCTATTAGCTTAATCATAGCTGAGAAACAGCTTACTTTATGACTATCCCAGGGTAGAATGCTAATTAATTTCTCAGAGCTGTTCTATTTTGGCTGATTACAACCTGAGCTATTTCTGAGAATATACTGTACTTCCATGTACCTTATTTTGTCCTATTATGTACAATATAAGGAATCCATGCTAAGATACATGGACGTAAAGGAAATCATAGATACATGATGTCAAGATCAATAAAGTGAGAAGATGGTCTTGTCAGAAATCATAGTATTAAGTTCACAGGCTTTGGCTCAAATAGATGCTCTAGAGTAGACTTGTGGAATTACCGAAATGGAGGGCAGGGATTTATTGGAGCTCATCCCGTGTCTGTTCAATATCCTCTTTGACTGTGGTCCCAATCTACTTTCTGCTCTCCTGTGATTCCCACATCCTTACCACTGAAATGTACATTTGGTGATGATCTCGGGGCCAGTGGAATGCCGTAGTTAGACATGCACATGGTAGCCGCAATCAAACCTCTTCTGGTCATTATTACAGCACAGTATGTGTACTTAGTTGCCTATTACTGTCCATGTTCTCTGTATTCCTAATCCTTTCCATTAAGTATGGGGAGACTTTCCTTCCATTGTAAACCTTCTCAGCTACAACCTAGCTCCCTCTCCATCTCTGGATACCACTCAGGAACACTGGCACTCGTGCTAATAAGATCTAGCTCCTTAAGTTCACTGGAAAATATTACACCTTTAAATTACAATCCTGTACAATATAATAGACTCTTTATTTTATTAGCATTCTCCAGTTATAATAGAGCTTAAATAGTAGTTAAGCAGAAGCATTCTATGAATTGCTTGGTATTTGAGTGTTGCCAGTAAGTGTGTGTGATTCTTGACATTTAGCTGGTGGGAACTTTCTTATCTCATTTTGTTTTCCCCAAGCTAATCTGTGCAGTGAAGCAGCACTTTCTTGTGTTGTGGTAAAGTGGTTATCTTCCTGTGGTATCTCCGATCAATTTTGTAATCTCCAGGCACCACGTGCCACTGTGTAAGAGTAAGAAAAGGCCTGAGAACACCAGAGGACTGAACTATTGTCCTCTGTGATCTCCCCTGGTTAGTAAGAAAGGAAGGGAGGGGAAAACAGCACCACATGACTGGTTATAAAGTATTCCTTCAAATCCTTCTCATAGTTGAGCGATTGTACTATTTGATGCATTTGAAATTGTTTAAATACAGAGATGCACATGAACTGAGACTTGGTAGAAATAGAGAAGTAGTTTAATTACAGTAAATGAAGAGAAGAAAACACTGAAGCAGAAACAACAGATGGTCAAAGAAGAAATGCTAATTCAAAACTGTTAGAAACATTAAGAGGAAACTAAGAAATGAAGCTGGTTTTCCCAGACACAAAACCATTTCTTCCACTGTTTTTGTTGTTGTTGTTGTTTTGTGTGTGTGTTTTTTTGACATCCTTAAGATTTGTCAGGAATGTTTTTTTGGCCCTTCCTTATTTTTAATGTCCACCCATATTATCTTATATGGTCTAATTTAATTTAGAGGGTATTTCCCATCCTAAGAATATTTCATAGTAGGAACTTCTGAGTTTCAAAGATTAGAAGTATTGAACTATACTATAATGGAACTATTATAGCTAAGAGTATAAAATTATTTTTCAAATACTATACACTTAGTATATTTATTGCAAAATTAACATGTGGTCATTTAATATGAACAAACAATAACTTTAAGCCAACTATCATATGTACCAGGTGGTCTATAGAACCTGTTTTCCTATTTTATGCAAAATTGTTTAGGCTTATTGAAAAATAATTTGAGCTAGTGTTACAAATTTTTTATGATGACCATAAATCCTCAAGAGGACTCTCTTCCTCCATGTTCTCTCCTTGTTTGTATAAATTACTCTTACAGGAAAAGTGGCAATTAGAACCTGTCACTAAAGCTAAAAGGAAAAAAAAAAAAACAATTTCATGTTCAGATGAAGATTAATAGCACAAAAGATTTCACACCTGACCTCAAGGCCATTTTGTTCTATGAAAGTTGGACCCAATAAACTTGAAAGACTTCTTTCTCTGGTATTTGACACATGGAAATAATCATCATGTTCGTTACACCCTAGTAATTTTAGCCAAACTTATTCCCACCCTAGTCTGGAGATAAAATAAATCTTATTTAACATCAGGGGTCAGCTTTTTCCTTCGTGATTGTACTTTTTTATTAGCGACAGCAGAACGTTATCCTTAGAGTATCAAGGGTCTTCTATCAGAACAATTTATAATTAGCTGGTTGTTATATACTAAAGTTTGCTTTATTTGCCATTTATCTGTAAAAATGACACACTGTTTCTGTAGGTAGACCTCTTATTCAGCACACTGGTAGAAAGTATAAATTGTGCATTGTTAATATGGGACATAAAAAATTCATATTTTTTTCCATAACCTTTGTACACTTTGTATAACTATGGCTCTGGATGGATGATGGTAACAGTTGGGTTGAAAGAGTTTGGAAAACTAGCTTTCTTCCATTTAATGGAGGCTAGCTCTGTGGGCAGTATACTTGTAATTCATGACAGATCAAAATTTAAAAGAGAAAGTTGACATGGTTTTTTAATTTCTTTTGGTCAATGAAATGTTTGAAGGCATTCAAGTCTCAGCCTGGTGTTATTGCTGTGAAAAAAACTAGTACACACATCCATTTTTTTTTTTTTATCAAAACTGTTTTCATAACATGAAAATGTTGTTCATATTTTAACCTGAACACAAGGGATTAAAATAGGTTATGATTGCTTGCAATTATTTAAAGATAATCTAAACTCAAAAAGAACTTTGCGCATGATTAGAGGAAAAACGAATGAGTGAAAACTTGAGGTAATGTTAGTCATGTCACCGGAACATTTCTGTCAGTAATCTGATTGTTGACTAAGACCTTTTATCTTCTGTTCTCTCTTAACAATGAAGAGTAACAAATAAACCATTAGGAAGTTCCTCTGTGGCAGAGTATCAAATGTTCTCATTAACTTACAAAGCTATTATCAAAATTAATGACAAGATTGAATGCTTCAGGAAACTTTTTTAGATTTTTTAATTCTCAAGACATTCCATAAACTGTGTTCTGTAGTTATAATAATCCTGCAAAGAGAACAAACTTTGCAAGTCCAGGATGCTCTTGTTAAAAAGACGTGCTTGCAAGTTGGCCCTTGGTTGGCTTATGGTAACGTGGTTTCAAGAGGGTTCCCACCATTCCCAGAACTTAAAAAAGGGACTCACTTGCCATAAATTGGCACAAACATTGTTTTCTAATGAAGACTTGGTTTCCCTCTTGGAGGTCTAGAATTTAAATATGTATTAGGCAGAAGGTGCTTATATGACCACCCGCCTCCCCCAAACCTTGGATTCCTAGGTACAGGTGAGTATCCTTTGGATATAAATTTCATGTGTTGTTGCAATTCTGTCACTCCTTGGAAGATCGGAGTATGTTGTGTATGGCTCTATAAGAGAGGACTTTGAATATCACATCTGTTTGTGTGTATTTTGCCCCATGTGCCTTTTCCCTGCTAATTTGCTTTTTATCTATTAGCTGAGTCCTAACCAAAACAAACACATGCTGAGTACTGTGAGTTGTTCCAGGAAATCACCAAATCTAGAAGTGGTCTTGGGCACCCCTGACATTGTAATAATCATAGAAACCATTTTTTGTTCACTTGTATTTTTCCAACTTATGTACCTTTTCCCCAACCCTAGACCACCTCTTACCCTCTGAACTATGGAGTGGCTTGTTAGTGCTGAGCATGGATGGTACCCCTCTGTGAGATTATTCCTGACTTTTCACACTATTCCTCAAATGGAAAGAACTCTGGAGTATTCTGACTGTAATTATCCATATTTCTTCTATGTCATGAATCGGTGTACTTCATGATGTATCTGTGTATCCTCCCCTACCTGATTTTAAGTTAGTTGAATGGGGAGACTTGTTGTTGTTGTTGTTGTGCCATGCTTAGTGGCTTACGCTCTGTGTGAATCTTGTCTTGACTTCAGTGAATGAATTCGTATATTTAAGTTCTTCTTTGATAAAGAAAGTCATTGAATTAAATAACGGTGTACAACTTCACTCTTATCTCAGTATCTATACTAAAACTGGGATTTAGGGTTTCTGAGGGGCAGTCTTAAAGTATAATGCAGCTGTTGTTGAATGTAGTTTAGAACACTACAGAATTTAGTGTTCTGTAAATAATCAGTAGAGTCTAATAACTTTGATTAATTGATCTGAAATACAAATGTTGTGAACTATTGCCAGCTGATTTCTGGATACATATAAAAGGGAACAAAAATGACTCAAGAGAATTGAATTTACTTTTGAAATGTATATGTATATGCAAGCAAATAATATAAACTAGTCATAAGTTAGAGCAATTGCTGAGGGGAGGAAAAACAAAACAAAACAAACAAAAAAATCTGATTTCAAATTCTTCCCCAAGATGTCTTAAAGAATCCTTTCCCAAAGGCTCAATGTCATTTTTGCTGTTAAGGTCTTTAAAAAAAAAAATTCAGATTGCTAAATATGAGGCAACAGATGAAAGCTAAGAATCTACTGGATAGAATTCTGAAAATAGAAATTTGAAAGCCACTATTGTATCTTAAGTACAGGTTTTAAAACTTTGATATAATTGTAAAGGGAGTTTAAGAGAAAAACAGTTAATATTCTGGATCTGTCATTTTTCCATGTTAAAATTTCCTCAAATTTCTGGGTACTTGGATGGCTCAGTCTGTTAAGCCTCTGACTCATGATTTCAGTTGAGCTCATGAACTGAAGTTCATGAGATCAGACTCTGTACTGACAGTCCAAAGCCTGCCTGGGATTCTCTCTCTCCCTCTCTCAATAAGTAAATAAACATTAAAAAATTTCCTCAGATTCTTATGTTTTATTTGAATTGATTATAAACTAAAACCTTTGAGATGATTATCTTTAAAAGTATTTTCTTAAGTTCATTTATTTACTTTGAGAGAGAGCAGGTTGAGGAGCAGAAAGAGAGAGGGAGAGCGAGTATTCCAACCAGGCTCCACACTGTTGGTGCAGAGACTGATATGGGGCTCAAACTCAAGAACCTTGAGATCATGACCTGAGCTGAAATCTAGACCCCAAATCCTTGAGATATTATTTTGACACTTCTGAATAACTATGGCAGATTAATGAAAAACCATCTCCTGGCTACAATTTTTATATGCTTTCAAAAAGGAAAAGTGTCAATCAAGGTATAAACTCAGATAATGGGAGAAAAGAGCACAGGAAGTGCTAAGCATAGTGATTAAGCGTTAAAAGGAATCTCTTACTACCTCCAGTTGTGTGTGTAGCTCTTCAGGATTTCAAGAAAGACCCTGACCATGGACCAGTTAAATCTGGAAGCAATGGAAATTCTTGAAGTAATGCATGGAGATGTGAGAGACCCAGGTCCCTTGCTCAGCTTTGAGTAACCCCGCAAATATCAGAGTCCAGTTTTCTTCATGGCCCTTGTTAAAACTGAGTAGGAGTGAGTTTAGCGTGAAGGCAAAAAATTCAGTAATTGATTCTGAACATAGAAATACCAGGCTAAGGAGAAGAAGAAAGTAAATCCAACAAGTTGGTATGGTGAGTTAATACATGTGAACTGAACATTGTTCTCCAGGCTCTTTTATTTGTTTCCTAGTCACTTGAAGCCAACCTCAAAAAAGTCCCCCTAGACATAAGATAAGGGAATGATTCTCCCAAAGAATCTAGATGGCCCCCCACAATAGGTCTTCAAAGAGGGACGTGGATAATTGTCCAAAGAAAACTTTGCCTTACCCAGTGACTCCTCAGTGAGGCCTATTAAGCTATTTTCATAAAGGGCTTCTCATCAACTTTTATGGCCCCCTTTTTGAAATAGTGCCAAAGATCACCAGATAATTGAAGGAAGGCCTTCAATGTGAAAGACAGAAATCAAAATAAATTTGGAGAAAATCTACAATAGAGGAAGTATAATGTTAAAAGGAAAAAAAAAAAGCTAAAGGTCATATGTTCTGAGATTGATCCAAAGAGACATACATGACACAAAATAAAATACATAAAATAAAACAGATTTTAAAACTATTGTGATATTTAAAGACTAGGTCAAACAGGCAAGGGTAGGATAAGAAAGTCAAATCATATAAAAAGAAAAAAGAAAATGTAGCTCTTCAAGGATAAGTTAAAGGGGTCCTATGTACATTCAATAGGGGTTCTAACATTAGTAAATGAAATTAGAGCAAAAAGAGAAATTGCAGAGAAAGCAACTAACTAGAAAATGTTACAAAGTTCCCTAAATAAAGTATCTGAGAATTTATTTTGAAGAGCCTGTCCTGTATCCACTCAACAAATACCTTCACAAGTTTAGAGAAAAATGATCAACTAGAAATCTATACCCACTTGATTAACAATAAAGAAGGGAACATGATACACATTGTGGACATAAAAAAAAATAAAAAATTATCTTATGTACCATTTCTTTGGAAGTTAGAGGATTTTAATCAGAAAAATAATTAAATGAAGAGAAGGGATTTGTGAGGATCCCTCCTTGGAAAACAATCAGGCTGAATAGCAAGGTGATGGCAGTTGGAGTGTCCCTCAGGGGAGCAATGAGGATGGAGTAGAAAGCTCGAACCCTGGGAGATGGTAGTCAGGGAGAAGAACAAAGATTTACCTATACACCTAATGATGATTTGGAAGAGCTTGATACGTCTAGAAGATTTGCTTAAACATCTGGGGGGAAAAATTGTGTGTGTATCACAAGAATGATACATAAAGCAAACAAAAATACTAGCCAAACATAAACTTGCACGAGAAAGCAAAGTAATAAAATATACCATGTGGCCCAGTGGTATTTACATAGTTAAGAAAATGTAAACTCTGACCACTGATTTAACCAAAACTGGAATAACCCTGTACATGGTTTTGGAGGGAGTGGAAATGTTAAAGATGAGAGCCCAAGAAAATAACTTCATACCTGCCATGGCAGGAAGTCATGGGCCCATATCTGAAATTGATAATACAAATAACAGCCATGTAACTATATTTATTTGGGTAAGGAAATGAGTTCCTAATGAAAGAACTGACCTGGTCCTTTCCTTTGGAAAGCAGCGGTGAGGAAGTACCATCCAGAGAATGGGAATGGGAATTGATTTTTACAAAATACTAAGTATTGGTGATTCCTTACATTATATGAACCAGAACCATAAACATTTTAAAAGTACAATTCTGTATCGATGAGAGAAGGTAATGTTTTGTTTGCTTTTTATCCTAGAAAAATATATGGGCATATTTTTATTTGGGTTGTGAATTGAGAAATCAAGCAAAACTATTCTTCTCTTACTTGCATTATTTTCTATGATTGGATTTAGATTTATGCTGTCAGTATTTATATTTTCTACTTTTTAAAAAATGTTTCTTTTTTGAGAGAGACTGAGCGAAGGCTGGTGAGCTCAGCGGGGGAGGGGCAGAGACAGAGAGGGAGACACAGACTCTGAAGCAAGCTCTAGGCTCTGAGCACTAGACGGCCTGCACAGGGCTGGAAGCCACGAACCATGAGATTATGACCTGAGCTGAAGTCAGACGCTTAAACCGACTGAGACATCCAGGTGCCCCTATATATTCTACTCTTAATAAAGTCTCCATTGTGAATAAGGTACATATTGAACATCTGAAAAAGAAAATCTAAAACGAAGGTCATTGTTAAAGAAACTTCTGCATTATGGTGAAACCAACGTGGCCTATCTTAAATCTTTCAAGAGGCTATTGGTTACTATTCATTTATAGCTCTGTTGTGGTGTCAGATTGTGAGTTTGGTCATGTATTTAGTTTCTTATGTATGATTCAGCAACCGCCATGCTTGATTTTACCTTCTTGACCTTCCTATACCTTCAAAAGCCTCCAAAAGTTACTTTTAACTTTTCAGAGACTTACAGTCAACATGACAAAATACTTTGCCATAAGTGTTACATATTGCAAAGAATTGTCAGTGGCAATGAACTCTTGGCAGGTGGGTATAGGTGCAGTGCAACATTGTTTTATAGTCTCAATCTCTCCCACCACCTCCAACCTACCCTAAGCATTTAGAATATAAAATTGTATTAAGGTGGAGTTTATTACTTACCCTTATTTATTAGCTTTTCATACACTGCTTCCTCTTAGGACTGAGAATTATTAAAGAAAATAAGTTTTTCTAAAGTAAATTATTCTTAGTATTTGCTTAAGGAAAAAAAAGTAGAAATCTTATCGCTATTCTGTAGATGATGAGATCCAGAGCAGATATGGTCTAATGTGAAAAATCTAGACCAAAGAGAAGACAGCTTTGAAAATGAGGTGTTGGATTAATATTTGCCTAACTCCTATCTCCAAAGAGTATATAAAATATGTCCTCATATAGTTGGACTTCTTAAAATCTTATAATCTAAAATCACATATTTTCAGCCTAATTATGGAGCTATAATGCAATTGGGGGTTTAAAAAAACTAAAGATAAGGTTGTCAAATGGTATGATGGTGATGGGAGAATATCAATATAATGAACAAATAGGTATTTAAGTGTCTAATAACATTGAAACAACTCAGTTATTTTATGTAATATTTTTTCTTTTGATATCAGCATATTTATTTCTTGACTCCGAGTTTTAATTTTGAGATTTCTGCTATCTGGCTATCTCATTCCCAATATGGTAAGACCGCAAGTAACTTAAACAACGATTGTGCTTATTAATGACCCACTAAGTCAATTGCCTTTGCATTACTGTAGGAAACTCAAGAGAGGGAACTTGATAATGGGTATAAATAATCAGAATACACTTAAAACTATATTAAAACATACTGCCCATTATCCCTTTAGGGCAAGGATTATTTTAATTACTGTTTTTTCTGGGTCTGGTACAATGATTGGCACATAGTAGATCGTTAAAATTACACTGATTAATGAAAAGAAATATGAAGAGAATTTTCTGTGCAACTAGAAAGTATAAATCCTAGTTAGTGACTATATCATTATGCAATTCCACTTTTAAAATAAAATCCTTAATAAATGGGATGTCTTTAGGGAAAAACAGGATGAAGAGGTGGCAAGGTGTCTTTGAAAAGCAAAGGTCCTTTATGATGGGATAGCCAAAATTGGACCTATTTCTATAATTTTGGATAAGTTAAACATCTACTTGAAATATCCGTTTCCTAAAAAATAAATCTGGTGGTATTAGCCCCTAACTTGTAAGGCTTCTGAAGCTAAGAGGCAAATTATGTAAAGGATTCAACATAGTATATGGTAGCTGTTGTAGATAGGAATCTAAGTTGAATTGTACACAATTTGATGTTGTTTTCCTTCTTTACAGGAAGCTAACTCACGGTAATAATCATGGAGTAAAGCAACTTTTCCTTTTCCATACTTCTCCACAGTACAGTTTTTCTCTTTGCTGGCAAAGAAAATTCCAAGGGTGAGATAATTACTTATATGGCCATTAAGTGTTTCTTCCAGTGCTCCCTATTCAACCTAGTCAACAAAAATGCTAATTAGTCCTAATTGTTTAGAGAACACCTGTCGGTCCATTAATAGATAGAGAAATCCCTAAAGCATCCCTCAGAAAATAGGATATTTTAATTCCCCCTGAGATGAATTTAACTCTATCATTAAGAGGTAAAAAGGTTTAGAATTAAGCCAGCCTTAATCTACCATTTTAACAACCTATAGAAATATATAGACCCAGACCTATATTCTTCCAGAGGTTGCTTAATCTGAAAAACAAATGCTAAGTAGAAATTTCTTAAGTGAACTCCTGGCACATATGTTGTTCTCAATGGGATGAAAACATGGTGTGAATATTTTATGATCATAAACTATTCTGATCAAATATGACATGGCAGTTATTCTTGGTTTACCTTTGATAATTTTCTGAATTGTAGAAGGAAAAAAATTTTTGTCATTCAGTCTGATCTGTTTCAGTGGGTTCTATTGGCCTGTCCATATAGTCAAATTATTCAAAAATTCATCTTAGAAGTAGCAGGCAGTGGATACGTGGTTGGGTTGTAGTGGTGAAGGTTTATGCAGTAAGTCAAATTCAAATAATTTCATCTTAGAGATAGTAATATCGCAAGGTTATTTTCATTGACCATTTCTTCTATAAATTACATAGCATCTCTACATTCTTAAAGTTGGAGTAGAGGAATGTCATAAGTGTCCAACTTATGAAAGCTGGCTAGGGTCAGCAATATTTCTCATGTGTCTGGCAGATACAGTCGATCCCCATTCACTAATGGAAATTCATGGATATAGCAGACCCATTTTACTCTCTCACCTGACACAAGTTCTTGTTTTTTCTTTTTTCTTTTTCTTTTGAGAGAGAGTGCATGAGTAGGGGAGAGTGAGAGAGGGGGAGAGAAAGAGAATCTTAAGCAGGCTCCATGCTCAGCACAGAGCCTGACATGGGGGCGCTATCCCATGACCATGGGATCACAACCTGAGCCAAAAATCAAAATTCAATGTTCAACCAACTGAGCCACCCAGGTGCCCCACAAATTCTCATTTTAAGTGCTATTATCTATATCTCCAAAAGGACTTAAAATGGAGAACTTAAAATGGATAGGAAGATATCAAATACATAAAAATTTATCATGAATTTATAGCCTGAACTACAGTTAAAAAATTTTTTTTCCAGAGGTAGAAGTTTCTCATAGTGGCTTTAAGCTTCCCTCCTATCACAAATCGCAATATTGTAGGATGTTCCCTTTCTAATCTAAAGAGACCATATTAAATCTGTAATTGAAGCAGTTATCAAAACTTCCACATTTTTTCAACCATTCATGCAAGAGTATTGAAGCTGTTTTCAAGAGAATCTTCAACTTGACCTGAAGAACTTCTTAGTGTATATGAATGATACTCTTTCAGAAATCGCTTGAACTAAATTGAGCATTTCAATCATAACTAAATGTCAGCCACTTTCTGTAGCTGCCATGTAATCTTTTGGGCTGTCTATCTTTAGATTATTGCTTTATTGCCACTATGGCTACAAAATGCTTTTATACTTGGTCATCATCTTATTTCTGTGTAATGGAAGAACAATGCCTATGACACCACATCAGAAAGGGATTTTTAAATGGTGAATCTGCCTTACAGCAACCAACTTAAGTATGAAATCAGATGCAGAGGAAAGTCACTGCTGTTACCAAGTACCATGTTCTACTGTATAAAGCAAAATTTGTAGCAATTAAAAAGGCATAGCTCTTTTATTACAGTTTTCAGTAATTCACACTGAGTAAGCTATTGAATCATTGGTTTGTTGAGACCTAACAATGCAAACACTTACTCATCTGATGGGACTGACTTTGGCAGAGAATCTAGTCTACATTTTTAGAGTAGGACATATGTAGACAAAATAGCAACAATTTGGGGCCATACTAATCATTAGAAAGATAAAAACAAAATCGAAGTGAAGTCAGGGAAATATTGAGAAATACTTAGGGAAGCTTTTAAATGTACTTTATGATTTTAGAACAGGTAAACTATCTGCATAAACTCAACCAAGAAAGTTGGTCAGGGGCAAAAAGAAATATTAAAGTCATTTATCTTTTTAGGCTTCATATCCTTGAAAAAGGTCACCATTTTATTCATCCCATGTCTATCTTTATGTTCTAGTTTCTTCACTGGGAAATGTTTTTGATAATTAAAATAGAGGGGCGCTTGGGTGGCTCAGTCAGTTAAGGATCTGACTTCAGATTTAGGTTCAGGTCATGATCTCAAAGTTTGTTAGTTTGATCCCCATATCAGCTCTGCGCTGACAGTGCAGAGCCTGCTTGAGATTCTCTCAAGCAAGTTGAGTTTTTTATAATTAAATACAATGCTGTTTGTTTCAGTGCAGTGTCACAAATCTCCATTTTTCTGTTAAAAATAGGATGGGATAATTAACCTAGTAGGTTGAGATGAATGTCTTCCATAATAAGGAAAATTTTCTTTATTAGCAGTTTGAACTGAAATTCCAAGTCAATCCAATTAAGATGATGTCCTTTAATTATTAGTAGTGACTTTTCCTATGTTGCTACTACTCAAAATTTACTGTTTTTTTTCTCACTTTTCTCCTTGCTTTATTTTTTTCTTGAATTTATCTTAAATGCTCTCTCCCTTTTTTTCCGTATTACAATTGATACAACAGAATAGCCAACTAGTATTTTTAGTTATCCTCAAAGCTAAGCATATTTCTGATGTTGCTTTAAAACATGAAAACACTTGAAAAATTTAAGTTAGCCCTCGCTTTTCCTAAGGATTCAGATGGAATATCATTCCTTCTTCCTATGTAGAGGTTTTACCCTGACTTCTGAAATAAGGCAATGTTGATTGAACTTCAATATTATAAAAAGCACTAATTCAATGGAATCTACTTAAAATTATCTTAAATATGTTCCATTTTTTGACTAGGATATTTAATGGGTATTAATAATGTTTGTACTAAAGCTTTAAATATAATCAACTTATTTTTTGTTAGAAATTTCAAAAAAATCACATTCTCCATGTTGAAAGGGCTCTGTAGATCCAGTCTAAAATGAGATGAAGAGAGGAAGTATTTATTTATTTATTTATTTTGTACTTGATTCTTCTTCACTCCAGATTCAGGCTTATACTCACTCTGATAACCATCTTTCTAATCAACAAATTCTTCCATTATTAGGCAACTAAAAGGAGTATATATATCTTTTTCCACTGTACATGTTTTTTTTTTTTCGTTGAGTGGTTTATTTCATTTCATCTTATTTTAGGAATAGAATTTAGTGATTCATCAGTTACATATAACACTCAGTGCTCATCCACCAGTGTCCTCCTTAATGCCCATCACCCACTTAGCCCATCCTCCCACCTACCTCCCTTCCAGCAATCCCGTTTGTTCTCTGTATTTAAGAGTCTCTCATGGTTTGTCTCCCTCTGTTTTTATTCTTCTCACTTCCCTTCCCTTATGTTCATCTGTTTCTTAAATTCCACATATGAATGAAATCATATATTTGTTTTTTCTCTGATTGAATTATTTCATTTAGCATAATACACTCTAGTTCCATCCATGTTGTTGCAAATAGCGAGATTTCATTCTTTTTGATTACTGAGTAATATTCAATTGTATATATGTAGCACATCTTCTTTATCCATCAGTTACTGGATGGTTTCTTTCCATACTTTGT
Source organism: Lynx canadensis (assembly GCF_007474595.2). NCBI lineage: Eukaryota > Metazoa > Chordata > Mammalia > Carnivora > Felidae > Lynx > Lynx canadensis. The sequence goes on from NC_044303.2 coordinate 64,395,985, forward strand.
CTATTGTCAATAGTGCTATAAACTTTGGGGTGCATATGACCTTTTGAATCAGCATTTTTGTATCCTTTGGATAAACACCTAGTAGTGCAATTACTGGATCATAGAGTAGTTCTATTTTTAATTTTTTGAGAAACCTCCACACTGTTTTCCAGAGTGGCTGCACCTGTTTTCATTCCCACCAGCAGTGCAAAAGGGGTCCCCTTTCTCCATATCCTCACCAATATCTGTTGTTGGCTGAGTTAATTTTAGCCATTCTGCGAGGTGTGAAATGGTATCTCCTTGGGATTTTGATTTATATTTCTCTGATGATGAGTGATGTTGAGCATCTTTTCATGTGTCTGTTAGCCATAAGGATGTCTCCTTTGGAAATGTCTATTCATGTCTTTTGTCTGTTTCTTCACTGGATTATTTTTTGGGTTTTTTTTTGGGGGGGATGTTGAGTTTGATAAGTTATTTTTTTTTTAATTTTTTTAAGTTTAATTTTATTTTCTTAATTTACATCCAAGTTAGCATATGGTGCAACAATGATTTCAGGAGTAGATTCCTTAATGCCCCTTACCCATTTAACCCATCCCCCTCCCACAACCCCTCCAGTAACCCTCTGTTTGTTCTCCATATTAAGAATCTCTTAGGTTTTCCCCCTCCCTGTTTTTATATTATTTTTATATTGTTTTTACATTATTTTATATTTTTCATGTGTCAGTTGGCCATCTGGATGTCTTTGGAGAAGTGTCTATTCATGTCTTTTGCCCATTTCTTCACTGGATGATTTGTTTTTTGGGTGTTGAGTTTGATAGTTCTTTATAGATTTTGGATACTAACCCTTTATCTGATATGTCATTTGCAAATATCTTCTCTGATTCTGTCAGTTGTCTTTTAGTTTTGCTGATTGTTTCCTTTGCTGTGCAGAAGCTTATTATTTTGATGAGGTTCCACTAGTTCATTTTTTATTTTGTTTCCCTTGCCTCTGGAGACATGTTGAGTAAGAAGTTGCTGCTGCCAAGATCAAAGAGGTTTTTGCCTGCTTTCTTAAGGATTTTGATGGCTTCCTGTCTTACATTTAGGTCTTCCATCCATTTTGAGTTTGTTTTTGTGTATGGTATAAGAAAGTGGTCTAGGTTCATTCTTCTGCATGCCACTGTCCAGTTTTCCCAGCACACCTTGCTGAAGAGACTGTCTTTATTCCTTTGGATATTCTTTCCTGCTTTGTCTCAGATTAGTTGGCCATATGTTTGTGGGTCCATTTCTGGGTTCTCTATTCTATTCCATTGATCTGAGTGTCTGTTCTTGTGCCAGTACCATACCGTCTTGATGATTACAGCTTTGTAGTATAGCTTGAAGTCTGGGATTGTGATGCCTCCTGCTTTGGTTTTCTTTTTCAAGATTGCTTTGGCTATTTGGGTTCTTTTCTGGTTCCATACATTTTTAGGATTGCTTGTTCTAGCTCTGTGAAGAATGCTGGTGTTATTTTGATAGGGATTGCATTGAATATGTAGGGTAGTATCGACATTTTAACAATATTTGTTCGATCCAGGAGCATGGAATCATTTTCCATTTTTTTTGTGTCATCTTCAATTTCTTTCATAAGGTTTCCATAGTTTTCAGTGAATAGATTTTTTACCTCTTTGGTTAGATTTATTCCTCCATGTTTTATGGTTTTTGGTGAAATTGCAGATGGGATTTATTTCTTGATTTCTTTCTGCTGCTTCATTCTTGGCATAAAGAAATGAAACTGATTTTTGTACTTTAATGTTATATCCTACAACTTTGCCAAATTCATGGATCGGTTCTAGCAGTTTTTTTGAGTTTTCCATGGAGGATCCTGTCATCTGCAAAGAGTGAAAGTTTGACCTCCTCCTTGCCGATTTGGATACCTTTTATTTCTTTGTGTTGTCTGATTGCTGAGGCTAGGACTTCCAACACCATATTGAATGACAATGGTGAGAGTGGACCTCCTTGTCGTGTTCTGATATTGGGGGGAAAGCTCTCACTTTTTCCCCATTGAGGATGATATCAGTGGTGGGTCTTTTCTATATAGCCTGTACGATCTTGAGGTATGATCCTTCTATCACAACTTCTTGAGGGTTTTTATCAAGAAAGGATGCTTTATTTTGTCAAATGCTTTTTCTCTGTCTATTGAGAGGATCATGTAGTTCTTAACCTTTCTTTTATTAATTTAATGTATCAATTTGATGGATTTGTGGATATTGAACCAGCACCGCATCCCAGGAATAAATCCCATGTGTTTGTGGCGAATAATTCTTCCTTCATGTATTGTTGAATCTGGTTGGCTAATATCTTTTTGAGAATTTTTGCATCTGTGTTCATCAGGGAAATTGGTCTATAGTTCTCCTTTTTAGTGGGGTCTTCGTCTGAATCAAGGTAATACTGGCTTCATAGAATAGTTGGGAAGTTTTCCTTTCATTTCTATTTTTTGGAACAGCTTCAAGAGAACAAATGTTAACTCTTCTTTAAATGTTTCATAGAATTCCTCTGGAAAGCCATCCAGCCCTGGACTCTGGTTTGTTGGGAGCTTTTTGATTACTGATTCAAGTTCTTTACTGGTTATGAGTCTGTTCAAATATTCTATTTCTTCTCATCTCAGTTTTGGTGGTTCATATGTTTCTAGGAATTGGTCCATTTCTTCCATATTGCCCAATTTTTTGGCATATAATTGCTCATAATATTCTCTTATTATTGTTTGTTTTTCTGCAGTGTTGGTTGTAATCTCTCCTTTTTAACCATGATTTTATTTATTTGGTCCTTTTTGATCAAGCTGGCTAGGGGTTTATCAGTTTTATTCTTTCAAAGAACCATCTCCTGGTTTCATTGATCTGTTCTGGTTTGTTTGTTTTTTAATTTTGATAACATTGATTTCTGCTTTAATCTTTATCATTTCCATTCTTCTGCTGTGTTTGGGCTTTATTGCTGTTCTTTTTCTAGATCTTTTAGGGTAAGGTAGATTGTTTACTTGAGACCTTTCTTCCTTTCTTAGGATGGCCTGAATTGCTATACACTTCCTTCTTATGACCACCTTTGCTGCATCCCAGAGGTTTTGTTCTGTTGTGTTTTCATTTGCATTGGCTTCTGTGTTTTTAATTTCCCCTTTAATTTAGGTCAACCCATTCATTTTTTTTAGTAGGATGTTCTTTAATCTCCATGTATTCATGGCCTTTCCAAATTTTTTTTCTTGTGGTTGATTTTGAGTTTCATAGTGTTGTGGTCCAAAAATATGCATATGGTCTTGATTTTTTTTTTTTTTTTTTTTTTTGTACTTGCTGAGGGCTGACTTGTGACCCAGTATGTGAACTCTCCTGGAGAATGTTCCATGTGCACTCAAGAAGAATGTGTATTCTGCTGCTTTAGGATTAAATGCTCCGAATATATCTGTTAAGTCCATCTGGTTTAGAGTGTCAGTCAATGCTATGGTTTCCTTGTTAATTTTATGCTTAGGTGGTCTCTCCATTGCTGTAGGTGGGATATTGAAGTCCCCCAGCACTATGACATTATTAATGAATTTCTTTATGTTTGTGATTGATTTATTTCTATATTTGGGTTCTTGCACATTAGGGGCATGAATATTTATAATTGTTAGATCTTCTTGGTTATGACCTCTTAATTATGACATAACATCCTTCATCTCTTGTTATAGTATGTATTTTAAAATCTAGTTTGTCTGATATAGGTATGGCTACTCCAGCTATCTTTTGATGACCATTAGCATGATACATGGTTCTCCATCCCCTTACTTTGAATCTGCAGGTGTCTTCAAGTCTAATGTGAATCTCTTGTAAGCAGCATATAGATAAGTTTTGTTTTCTTATCCATTGTCATACCCTGTGACTTTTGACTGGAGCATTTAGTCCCTTGAAATTTAGAGTGAATCTGGAAGATACGCATTTAGTGCCATTGTGTTGCCTGTAGAGTTGGTGTTTATGGTGATGTTCTCTGATTTTTTTCTAGTCTTTGTTGCTTTTGGTCTTTTTGTTTTGTCTTTTCTCCACTCAAACAATTCCCCTTAAAATTTTTTGCAGGACTAGTTTAGTGGTCACGAACGCCTTTAGTTTTTGTTTTTCTGGGAAACTCTTTATCTCTCTATATTTAATGACAGTCTTGATGGATAAAGAATTATTGCCCTGTATATTTTTCCATTTCAGCACATTGAATATATCCTGCCTCTCCTTTCTACCCTGCTAAGTTTCTGTGGATAGATCTGCAAACCTGATCTGTCTTCCCTTGTAGATTAATGAATTTTTTCTTTGTTGCTTTAATGATTTTTTTCTTTGTGAATTTTTTAGAGTTTAACTGTGATATAGCTTTGTGATGGCCAGTTTTTGTTAAATCTAATAGTATTTCTGCGCTTCTTGGATTTTGATGTCTGTGCCTTTCCCAGATTAGGTAAATTTTCTGCTATAATTTGCTTGCATAAACCTTCTGCCCCTTTTTCTCTCTCTTCATCTTCTCAGACTCCTAGGTTCAGATGGTCCTCCTTTCTAATAAGTCACTGGGTTCTTTATGTCTTTTATTGTCATCTTTGCCTTTGCCTCGCTCCTTTTTTCTGCTTCATTATCTTCCATAGTTTTATCTTCTTAAACACTTTTTTTTTTTAATTTTTTTTTTCAACGTTTATTCATTTTGGGGACAGAGAGAGACAGAGCATGAACGGGGGAGGGGCAGAGAGAGAGGGAGACACAGAATCGGAAACAGGCTCCAGGCTCTGAGCCATCAGCCCAGAGCCCGACGCGGGGCTCGAACTCCCGGACCGCGAGATCGTGACCTGGCTGAAGTCGGACGCTTAACCGACTGCGCCACCCAGGCGCCCCATAGTTTTATCTTCTATATCACTGATTCGCTGCTCTGCTTCATCCCTCCTTGCCATTGTGGCAATATTTCAAGATTGCATCACGGTTATATCATTTTTAATTTTGTCCTGTCTAGATATTACTTCTTTTATCTCTCTAGAGCAGGATTCTATCCTTTCTTCAACTGCAGCTAGTATTCTTGTTATCGTGGTTCTAAATTTTAGTTGACACATTGCTAATATACGTGTTGATTAAGCCCCTGGCTGTTATTTCTTCATGTTCTTTCTTTTGGGGTGAATTCCTTTGTTTTGTCATTTAGGAAGAATAAAAAAATCAATAAAAAAAAATTAAAAATTAGAAATTGAAAACGAGACAAAAAACAAGTAAAGGAAGCTAGATCCTAAGTGTGTTTTGGTCTGCTTGTTGAAAGAATTGTGATATAATAGAGAAAAAAGAGAAAGAAAAGAAAAGGGTAGAAAAATTCAAAAATTAAAAAAAAATATATACATATATGCATACATATATATGTATATACATATACACACATGCATATATAGGTGTGTATATATATATATGTATATACATATACACACATGCATATATAGGTGTGTATATATATATACACATACATATATAAATTAAATAGTATAAAATAAAATAGAATACAAAATTTAAAAAATAAAAAATATCTCTGTGCCCAAGAAGAAAAGAATGATTTCAGCAAAAACAAAAGCAAAGAAAAGGAACAAATAAATGAACCAACAAACAGAATGAAACCCAAATGAGGTTAGTTCCAGTTTCCTCTAGAATTGAAACTGTGATGCCCTCTATAGTCCATACACTAAGCTGGTATAATGACTTGTGCTGGTCTTCTAGGGGATGTGCTTGGAAGGCGCAGTTGGGCGGGACTTGGTGTAATGGCTCTGTTCTTCACTAAGTAATGCTGCTTAGCTTACTGGGTGGATCAGTGTGGTGCACATGCACATGCCCCAGAGAGGTGGAAATGGCCTCATGTAGCTTCCTAGTCTCTGACACAGGAACCTGCACTCTCACTGAGTTGCGATCAAGCACCCCTCCTTAGTCTCAGGACTCTGTCCACTCCCCACCTCTACCCTGACCATATCCAAGCTGTCCACCTGCCAGGCAGCACCTCCCTCCAGAGTTTTATATCAAGTGGGGTTGTGTTTCAAAGCCCCAAACTCAGAAACCCTTGGAACTTGGACCTGGGCCAACTCTCTAAGGAACTGTCTCACTGCACAATGGCTGGGTACTGGCTTGTCCCAGAAAATGTATGACTGCATAGCAGCAGAGATTGAGATTATGGCAAATCACAACACATAGCCAGTGCCAGTTTTGCCACACTCTGGCTTCTCTGTCTCAATACCAGCAAACATGGCTGGTCTCTGTGCTCCGTTGGGACCTTTGCCTGTGGGAAGGCTATATGGCCTCTATCAAATGCACTCCAAGCAGGAAAACTGCTTCTTCCCATGTGGTACATGGATCCCTCAGACCCCTCTGCTTGCCTCTGGGGATTCGACCTACTTCCTCACCAGAGCACAACCAGGCAGTGAGCCTGGAATTTCAGACTCTGTGCTCCACTGTTTATAGAAACCTGGTAATATTGAAACCCTCTCCTTTATTCCCCTCAATGGTTTTGGGGAATGGATTTCTTGTTCATTGCCCTGCAAGTGTTTTCACTCTTTTTCTCTCTTTCTCTCCAACTACTTTCAGGGGAGTGCTTTTCTTGTACAATCCTAATGCACTGCACTCTCCCCCTTTGTCTTTCTCTGTCCTCTCTGTGCAGAAACACCTCCCTACCTTCTGTGGCTTTCCTTTCCCACAGTTGACCTCTCCACACCATGTACTTGGTAAATTCTGTGGCTCAAGTTATGCAGACAGATTGTCGTGCTAATCCACAGATCAATTTCCTAGGTGTTCAAAATGGTTTGGTGCTGACCTAGCTGTGTTTCAGGGGTAAGATAAGCTCAGGGTCTCCATGCTGCTCTGCCATCTTAACTCCTCTCCAGGAGAGGAAGTATTAAGGCATAGTTTTATAGTAATACAGTATAATTTCATAACAAATGACATAAATATATATAATTTGTATATATTCTCTCTACAGAGGACAATGTCATGAATTAGGTACTCTGTGTGTCAATAGAAATGTGTTGGGAATATGTGTCTGATAGAGATGCAATTGTAGAATTGAAATTGAATTCACCTTACTTTGAGTAAATATTTCAATATTGCTTGAGTAATTATTTAATGCTATTTTAATGTGAATACTTATTTTCATGGATTTTAAATGAATCGTTCCTATATATTTTTTTAAATCATTATTTTAATTTTCTTTGAGGATTAGACATTTTCTAATGTTTTCACAAAGTGTGTATCATTAAACTGTAAGTATGTATCTTGATGCAACATTAAGTTAGTGAAATCAAGTGTTTATGATAATATAACACAAATTCCCCACTGGTAAAAAACCAAATTACATATGATAGTCAAAAGGTCTAATATTCTTCACATGGAAGTATTTTCCTGTCTTTACTCCATACTATCTCCAGTTGCTGACCTTATACTCTGCAGTTGTCCTCTCCTACATTTTCTTATATCCTTGTAGTTATATAAATAGCTATCTTTGATTTAAGTAAGATTTCAATGTGTTTCCTCTTTTGATTGTTCATTATAGTATTCAAGAAAACACTCCATACCTAGTATCTTGAAGGATGGAATTGATATGTGCTGAGGACTCTCATCATGAGCTTTTAATGAGCTCAGGTGAGACTGCAGCACACTTTAGTTTGTGTCTGGTCTTTTTGTTAACAATTGTATGCAAATCAAGAGCTTTGTTTCTTCTACTTTATTAGTGTCAATAAATCCTCCTATGGCTGTCTCATATATATTTTTAAACACCATTAATTTTTATAACATCATTATTGAGATGTAGCTGACATACTGTACAGTATATTTAAAGTATAAAATTTAGCAGTTTTTAATATAGTCAAAAAGTTGTATAACTATTAATTTTAGAACATTGTTATCACACACCCCCACCCCCCGACCTCCAAAAAACACATACCCACTAGCTGTCTCTCCCTAGCCCTAAGCAACCACCACTACTACTTTCCTGTCACTATAGGTTTGTCTATTCTGGCCATCTCTATAAATCGAATCATATATGTGGTCTTTATAATTGGCCCTTCTAAATTAATTTTTTTCTGTCTTATTGGTTATAGTTACCTTTGTGGGTGTGAAGAAATAACTCATGGTGGGTTTAATTTGCATTTCCCTGAAGCTAATGATGTTGAACATCTTTTCATGTATTGGCCATTTGTATATCTTCTTTGAAGAAAAGTCTCCTCAGATACTTAGCCCATTTTAAATTAGATTTTCAGTGTTTCTTATTGAGTTGCAAGAGTTCTGCTTTTTAAATACAAGTCTGCTACAAGATACAGGATTAACAAAAGTTTTCTCCCATTGTGTAGTTTCTTTCCTTAATGGCATTCTTTGAAGCACGTTTCTGATTTTGATGTCCATTTATCTATTTTTGCTTCTGTTGCTTGTGTTTGCAATGTCCTACTAAAAAAACAACTAAGATTGATACACAAGTTTTCTAATTTCTGCATATGGTATGAGGTAGGAACCCACTTTCATTATCTTGCATATGGGTATCCAGTTGTCACAGCACCATTTGTTGAAAAGATTCTTTTTGAAGTATGTTAGCAAAAGTTGAATACTCAGCTGATCACAAATGTGAGATTTTATGTATAGACTCACAGTTCTAGTCCACTGATCTTTTATGTCCACTCCCACACCGTCTGGATTAACGTAGCTTTTCAGTAAAACTTGAAATTGGGAAGTAGGAGTCCTCCAACTTTGTTCTTTTTCTTCAAGATTGTTTTGGCTTCTCTGGGTTCCTTGAATGTGCATATGATTTTTAGGACCACCTTGTCAATTTTTGCAAGGAAACTAACTGACATTGTGATAAGGATTTGTTAAATCTGTAGTTCAATTTGAGAAGTATTGCCATCTTACCAAAATTGTCTTCAGATTCATGAATGTGAATATCTTTCTATTTGTTTAGGTCCATAATTTCATTAAATCTCTGTAGTAAAACAAAACTTCTTGATACAAGATAATTCATTGAATTTCGACACCATTATTACAATCTAGTTCTTCTTATCATTAACAAACATTCCATAGTATTGTAAGGTCTTCTGGTGTCACAATACACAACTAAACAATTGTTTGTTAGTATGTATCCCTATTTCCAAAGAAATAGGAATTGGTTCTTGAGATTAAGTACTAAATACTACAGAATTTATATTCATTATTTAAAAAGATACAATCAGGTAGAAGAAAAAATAGATCAAATATCCAGAGATATATTAGATGTAATCTCTATCTTACTTAAATAATAGTTTAGGGAATTATAATATGAGTTCCATTATATTTGAGCAACAGTCCAGACTGGGTTTCCATACATTTCAAGGTTGATTGTATCAGTTTGCATTTTGATTTAATATCTTTTTAAACTTTATTGTACTTGATTGTCTAAAAACAGCATTTCTGTATTTTAATATTTTTATCTATGTAAGATAAATATCTTTTTGGTTTTTTGTATATCCTAGGATTTTTTTTAATTTGTGTTAATGAATTTTATTTTAGCTTTTTTATATTAAAAATCATTGTGACAATGACAGGGCACCTGCCTGACATAATGCCTCTGTGATATAGCAAAATTCTACCTACAAAAATGTCTGGAAATACTATGCTACTGATAGTATAGATGGTAATTAGTTGATAACAAATTCATAAGATATGATATAAAAAGCATTCTTAAAAGACTAAAGAATCTGAACTCTTTATCTCAGTTTTGGAAATACAAGATCTTTGGACATTACCAAATAGTGTCCTGTTTTTGTTTCTGTTTTTCCCCTTGAAAAACTATTTGTAGTTATACAAACACATTGTTTTGTGTATTTGTAATTGTCCCTGGTTTCAAGTACATTGACTCTGAAGCCAGAAGCCAACCTTTAAGAGTATCATTGACCCTGGGAATACAATTCATTCCTACTCATCAGAGTGAAAAGAAGCTTGAGTTCCTGAAATTACTTTTATCATCTTACTCTGATATATCATGATTTTTCTCTGTTTTCCAAACACCAATATTCATAAGTTGTACTTAGCATATATTTATATTCTAGGGCCACCGTAAGAAAATACGCCACGCTGGACAGCTTAAAACAGAAATTGACTTTCTCATAGCTGAATACTAGAAGTTCAAGGTCAAGGTATTAACAAGGGCAGATACTTGTAGGGTTTCTTTGGCTCAAAGACTACAGCTTTCTCACTGTATCCTAACATGGATTTTTCTCTGTGCGCATACTTCCCTGGTGTATCTCTTCTTCTAAAAACACCAGTCATAATGACCTATGACCTCACTTAATCTTCATATTGCGTTGAAAGCACGATCTCCAAGTGCACTCACTTTTGGGGTTTGGGCTTCAACATAAATTTGGGGGAACATGATTCACTCCACAACACATGATTTATTAGGAATCAAAAGTTTTGTCACTGTCCAGAAAATTTTCTCCCCTTATCTGACAAAAGCTCTCAAATTTTGGTTTAGGAACCACCTTCTCTCTCTCTCTCTGGCACTCTCTCTCTGGCACTCTCTCTCTGGCACTCTCTCTCTGGCACTCTCTCTCTGGCACTCTCTCTCTGGCACTCTCTCTCTCTGGCACTCTCTCTCTCTGGCACTCTCTCTCTCTGGCACTCTCTCTCTCTGGCTCACTCTCTCTCTGGCTCACTGTCTCTCTGGCTCACTGTCTCTCTGGCTCACTGTCTCTCTGGCTCACTGTCTCTCTCACTGTCTCTCTCACTGTCTCTCTCACTGTCTCTCTCACTGTCTCTCTCACTGTCTCTCTCACTGTCTCTCTCACTGTCTCTCTCACTGTCTCTGCCTCTCTCTCTCTCTGCCTCTCTCTCTCTCTGCCTCTCTCTCTCTCTGCCTCTCTCTCTCTCTGCCTCTCTCTCTCTCTGCCTCTGTCTCTCACTCTGCCTCTGTCTCTCACTCTGCCTCTGTCTCTCACTCTGCCTCTGTCTCTCACTCTGCCTCTGTCTCTCACTCTGCCTCTGTCTCTCACTCTGCCTCTGTCTCTCACTCTGCCTCTGTCTCTCACTCTGCCTCTGTCTCTCACTCTGCCTCTGTCTCTCACTCTGCCTCTGTCTCTGTCTCTGTCTCTGTCTCTGTCTCTGTCTCTCTCTGTCTCTGTCTCTCTCTGTCTCTGTCTCTCTCTGTCTCTGTCTCTGTCTCTCTCTGTCTCTGTCTCTCTCTGTCTCTGTCTCTGTCTCTGTCTCTGTCTCTGTCTCTCTCTGTCTCTGTCTCTGTCTCTCTCTGTCTCTCTCTCTCAACTCCTGCATTATAGATCTGAAGGATCTTAATCTGGTCTCATAAGATGGGAACAGGACACATTCAAACCATTTCTCTCTCTAGCTGAAGTGATTGCTTTAGAGGCAGATTAGTGACCCAAGTCAGACAAATATCTGGGGCTATGGCTAGAATAACAGGGAAGAGGAGTTCTTATCTTTCTACTTGACTAGGCTTATGATTTATAATCCTGGAGTTGTTCTTAACTGTGCTGCCCTTGTGTGGAATGATCCTGCCTAGAATAAAGCCAACAAGGAAAATAGCAGTATTCTGATATAAGAAGACTCCTGATGATAGTATCTGAGCATCTGGATCCAGCCAAACTGAAATCTCAACTATTCCTGGGCTTCTCAGCTGCCTGAGTCAACCAATTACATTTTGCATTAGCCAGTTTAAATTTGATTCCTACTGTTGTGACCAAAGTAATCCTGGAAGAGCATTTTAGCTCCTTAACACTATAAAAAGTGAATTCTAGAGACAGAAGTAGAAATTCAAAAGGCTTAGAACTAGTGTTCATGAATACTAACCAGGCATGAGGATTAGATGGAATACCTATAGCTATAGGGAAAAACTAATTGCTGTCTTATTTAAAGGAAATATATTTTTAAATACATAAAGTTACTACATCTTTGCCAAGAACCAAGTGGATTACATTAGTCTTTGGAGAAATATTCACTCCCTATAATTCAAGCATAACCCCAAGTACAATAAGTATCTTGTATGAGAACTCATCTTTAAGAGTTCTTCTGTCAAATTTGATTCCACTCCAAAATGATTGGTATTAGAACCAATAAGAGGAGATGAACACAAGTTTTGGAGACAAGAAATCTGTGCCTGATAAGCGGTGAATTACTTAAGCATAGTTTTCCCGTGAAAAATGATTATGGAAAGAAATTGTAGGGAAGCGTAAAAGAAAGGATGACAATGGAGCTCCTCAGAGAGTTGGAGGTTTCAACAAAATTGGGGTACAGTGTTCTTGGTGTTGAAAAGCTTAAGACAATAGGATTTCCTAATCAGAAATTAGACAGTTAGTTTCAGATTTGAGTTTAGTAGTCCATGGCAATGATAGTTCAGGGAATGGGTTAGTAAATTGTTGAAGTGCATCAGGGGTAAAAAATGGAATCTCTCAGTTCTTTGGAACATTGCTTGAAAATACTGCACTAAGTTGTTTTTTGGAATGTCTAGGACTACAGCACTTGAAGTGAAAGCCTTGCAATATGTCTTTTTACATTCTGAAAACCAAAAATAATTTACCAGTGAATTTGAAGTTGACTCTTCCACATAGATAATGTACATATGTCTTGGAGTTCCCTGTGCTGTTTTCATCCAAAAATAGAGCAGTATTAATCACACCAGGAAAAAAAAATTCTGAAGTACTCTTGAATCTTATCATAAAAATTTTTGAGACTTATTTACTAGTTCTTGAGGGACAATTTCATCTTGACCACTAATAATTTCTCAACTCAAATACTTGAACGATAGAAACTATTATAGCCAAGGCAAGAGTAGAAGAATCAGAAGTCCGTTCTCATTAAGCCTTCCCACTACACCTGATATTAAATCTAGCTTTCCTCAAGACCACATCTGATGACCACATCAAATGACCATGGTATTAGCCTTAACTTTACCTTTCAGACAATCTCTAACGTGTGTCCCTTTCTGAATGGACATGCACAGAACAGAACCGGATTCTCAAATTAATGGACTTAAGTTTTCTGTCTTGTTCTGTTCTAGCTTTTTAATAGTACTTTTCTAACATCTACAGCATAATTTCCTTAATTTTTCCCCCTGAGGCACTCTTTAAAAAATGATCTCAGGTTAGAAATATACTTCAAGGAATATTTTCACATTAGAGAAAGTTATTTAAAAACCTGTATTTAGTCCCACTTAAACTGTTACTGATATCTTTAAAGGGCATATCAAACTATTCAGAGAATTTATTAGTACTTATGTTGATACCTTTGAGATAGATAAACAAGGCAGCATATGCAGGATTATGAAGTATAAGCTTTTGATTCAGAGAGTAAACCAAACAATAAGCATTTATTAAAGTTATCTTTGCCTGATAACCTGCTACCTCCATGTTTTTATATTCAAAACTGTAAAAGATACATCACGTCTTTAGGATTCTGTGTTTAATTTCTAACTGGTTTTATTTAATATTTACTCCAAATTTAATCAACTGTTTAGTATTATTCTGAGTCTTGTTCTCAGTGCAGATTTTCCTGATTTTCTCAATAAAATCTTTTTACAGTTAAATCAAACTTAGAAATTTCCTTATCTCTGCTTTTGAGCCTTATATTAGGAGTGATCCTTTCCACAGTTTATATTCATCTTAGCCTTAATCTGACCTGCTATTGATAGTAATTTCACCGTAATTTCTGTTGCAACTCTCAAAATAAATTCCTCACAGACATTGCATATCCATATACTTTGAGCCAAGGTTGTACTTTGTACTTTACGTTTGGATCATTTTAGGGCTTGATAATTCTGTTAGATGAGCCACCTCCCTAACATCTAGCTGTGAATTCATCTTTGAGAGGAAATCTTCACACTGAAATTTAAATGATCTGTAGGAAATCTTCTATTTCAAATCTGTGGATTAAAGAGAAACCAAAGTAAAAACAGACCAGTATAGGAAAGAGATGAGGGTCACTTGGGCCAGGTTGTTGTCAGTGCAAATGGGGAAAAAAATGAAAGCCTCTAAGATACACATTAGAGGTTGATACTATAGAATTAATAGGATAGATACAGCAGGGAAGGTAAGAAACATTGATGTTGACTCCACATTTTTAATCTGACTCATTTTATGGGGGATAATCTGACTTGTTGAGGTATGGAAAAGCTTGGCAGATAAATAGATTTGTGTTATAGGAAAAAAAAATTACAGATTTATTTTGACTAAGATGAATTTTAGTCATCCTGATAGAAAGTAAGATTCAAGGATAGGGGCAATGGAAGTCAGGATTGGAGGTATAAACTAGACAATCTGTAGATAGTTTCAAAGCCTTGAGAGGAAATATTTGCTTAGAAAAATAGTGTAAAGAGATTGTGTCCAACTCCTAGCTTTATTAGTCCCTAAAATTTGGGGTAGTCTACTGAGAAGAATCTAGCAAAGGGAGCTGAAAAACGATGGGAGAGATAAGGAAATCCATGAATCGGGCGATGTTGAGCAAATGGTAGTTCTTGGTAGGAGTTATTAACTTTCATAAGGGCTGACTGGTAAAGTTTATAGTTCTTTATTCAAACTTTAGGATCTAGTATAACTTTACACTCACTGGCACTCATTGACCAAAAGGTTGGTGAAGGGAATAATTTGTGAAGATATCCATCCAACATATGCATCCATCCAACATATCCATCCAACATATGCACCAGTACCCCAACACTGGTTTTAATCAGACCATCAGAAGGTAAAATGGAAATTATGACTCCCATAACAGTGAATCTTGCTAAATTTCATTTTGGTATTATGACATTTGGCCTGCTTTAGGAAATATTCAGAGAGAGAGAGAGAGAGAGAGAGCTCAATAAAATGTCATAAATGTTACCCAATTATTAACTGATGTGGACCAGTTATTTGATGTTTAAATAAAATACGCTAGACTCTATATTCTACATTCTGTGAACTTAATAAATTTTCTAAAAATTCCAACAAGTCCTCAATGACTTAAATTTTATAGTCCAGCTCCAAGATCTTTTTCCTATTTGCTTGCATTTCACCTTCCTTAGAGTTTTACTAAAATAGGGAACACTAGAATTCAATTTTCTCCTTGTTTTCAGTTTTTGCATTCCTAAAGCACTCACATAATGCATTTATACATGTAAAATATTTTCTGGTAAAACTGGAATGTCCTTGTATAACATTGTAAAAACATCATGTATTGTATATTGTCATCCTGTTTAAGTCTGCTCAGCTTCTCTCTTGGGTGCTTCTTGGACACTTCTCTCTCTAAAAGCCATAATTCTTAAAGAATTCTGAGCCAGTAAAACCTATGGGTCTTGGAAGTTACTGTCTTCTTTTTTCAGAATGTAATCTCTCCAGATAGATGCATGGTTCAACTTCCTTTCACAGAGGGCTCTGCTAAAAGAACATGTTCCTGACCACCCCATATGAATTAGCTTCCTTATCTTACCTGATTTCTTTTTATTTGTAGTGTTTATCCCCACTTGATATATGTGTCTCTTTTCCTACTCCTATCCTCTCTCAAGAACAAGGCTCAGAGTAGAAACTTAATTTGTTCCATTCACTAATAAATTCCTAATACCCAGGGTGTTACCTAATCTATGGTAGGTACTAAGTAATAGGGGTGATGGAATGAATGAGAGAATGAATAAACATGTCTGAATTTGTGTCTTCATTAGGTGGGGATAATATCTGCTTACTTAAAGCATAGGAATATTTTCAGTCAAATGATGTAAATGATATGTTTCAGTAACTATAAAGTTTGATATAGAGATCCATATCTAGTATCTTAATATTGCATACATATAGCCAAAAATATATTTGATTCTATTCACTTGATATAAAAATAAATTAATACCACATATCAGATCCATAAAGCCTGTGTATCCTAGCCTCACTAAAGTTGCTTTGGGGGTGTGTAGTCAGGATCTCGGTTTCACTTTTATTATTGTTTGTTTTAACATTTGTGTGGAATATATCCCTTTTTTGCTTGAGTTCTGATATATTTTTGATGAATGTTTTAAGTGGGCATTTGTGTTTGAAAATCCTTATAAAAATAATAGGCCTTCCTTTGTGCAATTTATTTTCTTTAGAACAAAGGTGAGAAATAGGTCAGATTTATAGTAAAAATATAGTAAGTTAGTCATAAAATAATTGAATACACCATGATCACCCCGCTGATTCTGCAATACTAAGATGGGTGTACAGGTAAGAGTTACTAATAAATTAACTTTTACTTTTGAGATGTAAAGACTATTTTATACTATGTTACTTTACACGTCCTAAATACTAGGAAAGGTTAGGTTTAAAAGGTATTATTTTAAACTCGAGGTCTTTGTATTTGATTTGCATCTCCATTGGCTTGTTGTTTAGAGAGCTTTGATATACTGTGATCTATAACAACATAAATAACGAAGATAAATTTATTGAATTCATTCTTTAGGGTAATGTGTTTACTTATGTCAATGAGAGATGTGGTGGTGGGACGGAGAATCTCAGTTGCTTATCCTTGTCTGTTCCTGTTGGAAGGTCAGGTATAAAGATAGATTGCTGCATTATTTGCCTATAAGCCGCATCACTCATCTTGACCAACCATCCTGCCAACCCCGTTTCCACATTGGAGATTTGGACGGAGGTGAGGGAATGCATCACAGGTTGTTCTTTTTTCAATACTTTGTGGAAAAGCAACTATAACTTAGGCTCGAGTTGGAGGATTAGATCTTCATATTAAAAAAAAAAAAAACACTTAATTAAAAAATCCAGAGATAAACCTAGAATTGAGGTAGACTTCAGTTTTTGAATTCTGCTTTCTGGCTATACAAACATCATATTTATCTTTGGAATGTATCAAATTTTCTGTTAAAGTTTTATGTTTTAGACATAATGTCAGGTTTTTCAACTTTTTATAAGTGGTTTTCAACACTGATTTTTAAATTGGTTCATCTAAATTATAAGAGATTTGGTATACTAATTTTTTCATTAAACACTTAGACAAAAATCTCCAAATGTCTGTGGTACATTCTCAGTGATGTTGGTGTGATACAAATATTTCTTTCAACTTTTTTGCCATGCTGGATCATAATTCTCCCATAAGGATGGTTTTTGCCCTGGGTGGAATTATTAAAGACCAGCAGTGTGCTTAGACTCATGCATGATATCATGCAAAACAAAACTATTACAACATATCATCTAAGCCATATATTGTGACTTAATTTGGCTTTATCTTAAAACCTAATACTGTAATTCTGAAAAGAAAGACCACTCTTTTTGAGAGTTGTTGTTAATTATTAACATGTTGAATATTTGTAGCTTACAAACCATTTGCATGAGTGTGTATGGGTATGTGTAAAATCTCATTTGTTCCTCATGAGAACCTGTGAAGAAGGTATTATTTGGATATTATGAGTAAATTAAGATTTAGATGTTCTAAGTCATTAGTAAGTCTTAGATTTTGGTATATTTAACAATTGAACTGTAATTCATACATAATCAACAGATACTACGTTTGTTGACACTAATATATAATTAGTTCTTTAATAGTACTTGTATTGCTCTTTTACATATTTTACATATTTTAAGCAAGTATACATGGACTATTTCATAGTAAATAGGGATACTTTAATAGTATTTAGTATAATCTGTGAAATATTTACCACTCTTTATAGGTATCTTGCAATATTGTGTAATACATAAGAGGCAATCATAAATACATAAGATAAAGTAAGCCATGTAAGTTAAATTATCTGGTGAGTGATTATTCATGACATAGACTGTTACTCAGAAAGACATTTGTTTTACCCTTTTATATGTAATTACAATGTAATAGAATATAAGCCTTTTTGTGGAGACCACTTAGCACCCATTTGAACAGTTTCTATTTATCAATGCTCTGGCTTTTCCCCACATAATAATTTGAAAGCCGCATTTATCCAGATTGTGTGTGTGTGTGTGTGTGTGTGTGTGTGTGTGTGTGTATGTGTGTTTGTGTGTGTGTGTGTGTTTGTGTTTGTGCGCACTTTCATCTGAATTGTTTAATATATTCATTAACCTTTGATAGGTACTATGAGGATGCAGATGTGTAATATGAGCAGATTTATAATCCAAATGGACAGGTGGTACACACAAACATGTTAAATAATAAAGAGAAGAGGTGAGTTATCAGGATGTTCAGGACTCAGATAATAGGCAAACTGCCTGGCTGATTCCTATCTCTTAGACAACCTAAACAATTCCTCAAGGCATGATACTGAAGGGGAGTGGGAATGTATGGGTAAGTTGTGTAGGATGCCTTAATAGGTTGGTGGGACACGAAATAGAGGAGTAGCAGTGGGAAGACAATAAATGTTGATTTTTTTTTTTTAGGCTCTTGGCTTGGGGGATTTGGGAGGGCTGGCTAGATATATTTTGGGAAAGCAGGATGGTGTGCCAGCAGGTTTAGTATTTTGATTATCTGCTAGCAGACAAGGTAGGAAAGTTCAGACACATGAAAGAAATCTGATAGTAATAAAGACGATGTGCTCTGTGTGTATGCATATGTATATATATGTATATATATATACATATGCATATCTTCTTTATGTATATACAAATATATGTATATATATGTATATATGTATACACACACAATGGGATATTACTCAGCCACAAAAAAGAATGAAATCTTGCCATTTGCAATGATGTGGATGGAGTTAGAGAGTATTAAGTGAAGTGAAACAAGTCAGAGAAAGACCAATCCAACATGATTTATTTCACTCATATGTGGAATTTAAGAAACTAAACAAATGAACACATGGCAGGGGACAGGGGGATGAGAGGCAAACCAAAAACCACACTCTTAATTGCAGATAACAAACTGAGGGTTGCTGGAGGGGGGGTGGGCAGGAAGATGTGTTAAATGCGTGATGGGCATTAAGGAGGACACTTGTTGTGATGAGCACTGGGTGTTGTATATAAGTGATGAATCACTGAATTCTACATCTGAAGCCAATATTATACTATATGTTAACTAACTGGAATTCAAATAAAAACCTGGAGGAAAAAAAATCTGATAGTTATGTGTAAGAACCTAGTTATAGGAGTTAAAGCTTGGGATTCTGGAGTCATACAGGCTGTGCTCCCAATCTGCTTTCACCACATCTTCCAATAACATGAACTTGAGCAAGTTACTTAACCTCCCCAGTCTGTTTTCTCTTCTCTAAAATGGTGATACTACCTCCTACCGAGGGTTGTGGTGGGATTAAATAAGAAAATCTATGTAACGAGTTCAGTAGAAACTCAATAAAAAAATTATTTCTGAATTCACCAGGATGTTAAGAGAGAAGGCTAGGACTCCAGCCTGCAAAGGTCACAAAGCAGTGGCTGAACACAGGATGATGAGATAGGGATTCTGTCAGGAAAACTCCTGTTTTCTTGCTGCTGAAGGTGCTGTCACTCGAAACAATGGAAGGCTGCTTGATCAAACTTTCCCCCGATTAGAGAACTATGGCAGAGTTGCTAATGTTTTTAAGTTTCATGAGATGATAAAATCTGGTAAATAGGATGCCTGCTTTAAACTCATGTTATGGAAGCCGATACAAAGGGTGTGAGTAACTTAACGTTACCTTCATGCAGCATCTCTTAAGCCACAATTCAAAGACATGCTCCTTAGATTTATTCTGTGTGGTGGTTCTCCGTGTAATGCCCAGCTTGGTCCATACAAGCAGAAGACAGAGCTGGCCATAAGAATCTCTTTATGTTTATCCTGATGTTTTCCTGTTGTTATTTTCCTTTTCCTATAGATTAGTATTGAGGAATGGCCAGATGGGAGCTTGTCTGAATGCATTGGAGACCATTAAAAAATTTTAGGAGGGGGTACTGATAGGACAAATGAAATCTTTAAAGACATTTAAGGTAGTGGCAGAATAAAGTCATTCAGGAATCTGTTTTGGTTATTTTAATTAGTTCTATTTTTGTCAGAATCTTATTCAACCTGAACAAAATATTAGTTAAGAACTATAGAAATCATAGGCGTGCATACTGGAAACTAGCATAGTGGAAGCATTACCCATTTATCTCCCTGAGGTTGTACTACAATAACTCGCCTGGTATCTGTCAAACATGATAAATACAGTTTAGTTAAGGCAATCATATTTTATGTAATTGCATATTTAAGCAAAAATCAATAACAAACACATAATACTAAGGGTCAATGGATAACAAATATTTCTGCATTTATAGCAGTATATCTATATTTTTCTTATGAAAAATGGTAATTCAATTATAAATTGTAGGAGAGCCTCACAAACAACTTAGAGGAATTCTCTGATACATGTCAGCCAATGAAATTGAGAGCTAAAGCTAACAATTTAAAGCATGTATACGTGTGTCATACAGCAGATGTATTACTTTATGTGTAGATCTGTGTGCTTGTGTTCATAGGTATTATTTCAGGCAGTGTTTTACTCTTAATACAGGCAACTACCATATGCCCATTTTAATATTAGCCTTCAAATAAATGAAGATGGGTTTGAAAGAAACTCCCATTAATGAAACTTATAATTGTGCTTACAGCTGACAACTGTCAATGTGTATGAAGATCCTCGAGAGAGCAATGCTCTCCATACCATGTGTCTTGAGCAGAATTCACTTCCACTTAGTCCTTCTTTACGTCCATAAAGAGGCTGTACATTTAAAGTTTCTGGCATAGTAGAACTCTTGCAAGTTGTAGGCAGTGCAGTAGAACGGCTCATCAGAAATAGTTTGCATGACCTTCACTGCTTTTGTTCTACTTCAAGATGATCAGTTTTGACAAATAAAAATGACTATAACTTATTGTTGTCAAAAAATAACTATAGATGAAAGTTACAAAATCATGCACGTTAAAATGAGATTTGGCCAACTGATAATCGGATTTTCAGACTTTTCCAGATCCTGCTAAATGAGGATGCAATGTAAACTAATAAGGATAAAGCCTAACCAGTTTTATGATGGCATATGGCAAGTCATTTTCATTGTTAGGGGGAAAAATGTTTATACAGCATGTATGGAAATCTGTTAAAAAAAAAAAAGGGGGGGGGTTTGGGTTAGAAATCCAAGTTAAAGTAATTTAAATCCATAAATATGGTAATGTTTCAAAGTATGAAAACTGTATTTAGGATTCTCTTTAGTACCATATTTTCTTTGTAATTCATGCGTTGTATGCTTAAATATTGTGATAATGTCACATAGCATCAAATTGCAATCCCTCATAAAGTTCCAGAAAAACCTAGCAAATGGGCAGTGAATGTGGGAACACAGTTAAGGGTGGTATTGATGAACTGACAATACTAAAGTCAGTAACTGGATGTATAGGAGGTAGTGGATTTCTGGGTAAAAGGTAACTTTTATAGTATACAATATCATAGCAGAGGGAAGAATAAGTACTTATAATATTGTGCTTAAATTGTTGGATTTTGGTATATCAGGCATTTTTAAAGTAGGGAACATTTAAAGCACACGTATATATGTGTTGTAGATATTAGGGATATTAGATAACGAGCTAATGAATTCAGCAAATCCATAATATCTATAAATTCAAATGAAATGAGGAAGATGATAGGCAGATTGAGTTCATGGATATTTAACACAAATGTTTCCTTTTTCCTTGGAATACATTCAGTTCAATGACCAATTTCATTATAATTTTGAAATAAATTGCCTTAATCATGTCAGTGAACATTACATTATAAGGCATTTATGAAAGCCTGGAAAAATATAGTCATGATTAGAAACTTTAATGATTCATTTATTTAAAAAAAACACCAATAATTGTATCTAGTTTTGCAATAAATAATACCAGTAATTCCAATCTATATTTTAAAAGAAACACTAGAAAAAACGACCAAGCCAGAGCTGCATTTGAGTATATGTGATTTGTCTGTCATCATCAGTATTTAAAGCAATTGAGTTTTCAGGTTCCTCCTAGTGATATATCCCTCTTTTTTTTTTTTTTTTCTCTCCTGAAATGGTATCATAATCTTATAAGTCTCAAATGACTAGGAATGACTAGGTAAAGTAGAAATTGAGAAATAAATTGAATTTTCTGTCAATTAAGTTTAGATTCCTGGGCATACAACAGAAAGCACCAGATAACAGCAGATTAAGACCGAGTTTTTTCTCTTACATGAAAGAAGTAAAAGGTAAACTCATGGTCATGAAGGACCACAACTGCTTCATTTTTTTTTCTTTTCTCCCATTCTTTGTATATGGCTAAATTTGCAGGTTCTAAGATAACTTCAGGATCTCCTGCAGTATGATAGGACCTTCACATTCCAAGTAGTAGGAAGGTGGAAGGTGAGGGAGAATAAGTTAAAATGGTCACTCCTTCCAACACAGTATGTTTTCCTTAAGCTGACTTTGAGCTCCCACATAACACTTCTACCCAAATCTAATTGGCCTGAACAATCACATGGCCAAACTTGGCTGTATGGAGAGCTGCTCAGTATAGCCAAAGATGGAATGAATTTTCTATGACCAAGGAATAAAATGTCATGGGTGGTAACTAGTAGTCTCTACCACTAAGTCTTATAGATAATTTACCTCCTTCCTGTGGGAGGTCTATGTAATAAATTCTAGAAATCAAGTTTAGAAATGACCTATGATACTTAAGAATCTAAAAAACATATAAGAGGAATATTTTAAGGAAGTAGAAATACCCTAAAGAAGGAGAAATTCAAGAGGGATAGCATAGCTGCATTCACTTATTTCATAAGTAAAATAGATAACAAATTATCCTATGT
This sequence comes from Lynx canadensis, assembly GCF_007474595.2. Taxonomy (NCBI): domain Eukaryota; kingdom Metazoa; phylum Chordata; class Mammalia; order Carnivora; family Felidae; genus Lynx; species Lynx canadensis. The sequence continues at coordinate 64,418,665 of NC_044303.2, forward strand.
GTCCCAAGGTGGAGAAGGAGAACCATTGGGTAGAAATTATAGTCACGAATTCACTCACTACTTAATGAGTGCCTACTATGTTTCAGGACAGTGTTTTGGGTACCGTAGACATAACTGTGAATAAGCCAGACAAATTCCTAGCGCTCTTAGCCCTTGTATTCTAGTGAAAGTAGACACCAAACAAGTACACAAAAAAATTTCAGGTAATGCTATGGTGAAAATAAGGTAGGCCTCTGGGAGAGATCATTTCATGGAGGAAGGTGAACTGCTATCATATCGAGTAGCAAAAGTCTTCTGATACCATGACATATTGGCTGAACCAGAGTGTGTCCTCTTTCTCTCTAAAGCATGCTCATCGCCTTTCCACTGATCTTCATGTCTTTTTCTACACCGTATGGTGTAGATGGTCCATGGCACCATCACCTGTCATGAGGGCTGCAGCAGTACTCAAGATGAATTCTTTTTAAGTTTATTTTTACTTTAAGAGAAAGAGAGCATGCCATCAGGGCCAGAAAGAGAAGGAGAGAGAGAACCCCAAGCACACTCCATGCTGTCAGCATGGAGCCTGACCTGGGGCTTGATCCCATGAACCATGAAATCATGACCTGAGCTGAAATTAAGAGTTAAGTGATCGAGCCACCCAGGTGCCCCTCAGATGATCTTTAAAAAAACAAACAAAAAACATGGGATTGTGTCCCTTCTCTCCTGTGACTCCATTTTAGAATTATAATTAACTGTAAAATTATTTACCAGTGCCCATAAAGCTGTTCCTATTGAATTTCTGCACAACTTTCTAACTTTATCTGGTACTACAAATTCATTTTCTTGTCTCTGCGTAGGCTACATGAACCTTTTTTCTGTTTCTACAATACATTAAGCTCATTCTTCTCTCAGAACCCTTGGATTTTCCTTTTCCTCGGACAGTAATGTTTTGTTCTGAATCCTGCCTTAGTCATGAAAGGAAGGAGTTTCAAGTCCCTGGAAATTTGAAGCAGAGACAGGAATTATTGGTGTTATCAGATGTACTGGGAGGTAGTGTTTTCAGAGATCTCTTCCAGTCCACATCTTTAGGACTGTTTTGCTGACCACTTTGGTCCAAGTTTTCAAGTTGTCACTTAGTCACTCTGTCACACTACCCTTTCCCGTTGTTTTGAGTATACGTCAGTAACTGAAATTACTAGTATCTTAATTCATGTTTGTTTTTCTCCTGTTAGAATATTAATTGCTTAAAATGAAGGAAAATAACTAACTTGGAAAAAAACAGTTTGCCTATTTCTAGAATACTGCTTGCCTATAGTAGGCACTCAAATAATTTTAGATGGGTCAGGTGACTTTTAAGTTTCCACAGTATAACTTATAAAACATATTGAGGAACTAGATACATTATAATAAAGTAGCTTTCTATCATCTGTGCTTTTAAAATATTAGATTGGGCTTTGGAAAATTGATTTTTTAAAGGTATAATGAAACATAGTATTTCTTATGTAGTTAATTTCTCTCTCCTCAATGGAATGTAAGACTGTGTGGCAAGAAATTGTAATCTGGGACACCTGGGTGGCTTAGTTGGTTAAGCGTCCAGCTTCAGCTCAGGTCATGATCTCACAGTTCATGAGTTCAGGCCCCATGTTGGGCTCTGTGCTGACCATTCAGAGCCTAGAGCTTGCTTTGGATTCTGTGTCTCCCTCTCTCTCTCTGCCCCTTCCCTGCTTGGGATCTCTTTCTCACTCTCAAAAATAAATAAAAATTTAAAAAAAAGTAATTGTAATCTATGTTGGTTAGTGATAAGTCTAGGGCATCTAGGACAATGTCACATGGGAGTTGAGCAATTATTTATGGATGAAGAAAATATTCTGTGACTATCCATACCTATGAATGTTGATTTATGTACAAAACCAAAATTGGAAGAAAACACCAAGTTTTAATTTTTAACACATCTAAACCACAAGCTCTATCCTCTATTCTATCTTATCCTCCTCTTGTGTGAAGTATCTTTGCCTCCTTGATGTAATCTCTGACAGCTTGGTACAGCTTTTCTGGTGAACATACAATTTTGCAATAAGAATGGAGCATTCCACTCCCAAATGGCTCAGTTTTGATGTCTGTAATTGCTTTGAAAAAAAAAAAAAAAAGCCATGTTTGACTTAATGGCCAGGTAGTGTCTGGGCAGAAGATGCCATGTCTGCTTCACACCTACTTTTCAACACTCACCAGTTGGATGGTAGACAATATTGCATTTAGATTTCCTCAATGGCATACTTTCTTCTCCTTTGGAATAGCCAATGGCTGTAGGAGCCAGGTCTTACCAGTGACAAGAACCAACTATGCAGCCTTTTGCCCAAGTCTGCATTCAGTGACCTCATGTAGGAAATTAGTCATGGTGGGAATAGTGAAACTATGACATCTCCAAATGTGACTGATCTAAGTTCATTGGGTCTTACTTGCTCACAACTGTACATATCTGAGTACGGCTGTTATTTCATGATAGTTGCCTTTACTCCCAGTTCCTCCAGACCATTCTCAGGATGCAGCATGGGACATGGAAAGATTGTAGATCTCAGAATCTCATCCCACTGATTTCCTCTCTAAGGAGCACTGGGTCAAGGTAGCTTCCCTGGACCTCTTTTGTTAAAAGCATTTTTGCAAAGGGACTAGAAGAAAGTAAGATGTGTAATATCCAAGTACAGTGCCTGGCACATTGAAGATCCTGAAAGACAATATCTATTTCCTTTTAAATGGTTGTGGTACCAGGAGAGGTAGAATAAAGCCAGACTTGCATAAATTTCTCTATTAAGAGTTTGCAAACATGCTTAACTACAGCCTGTTAAATGACCATTTATTGCCCCAATTAGGTGTATTTATTCTGGCTCATTTTTCAATCATGTGTGATCCAAAGGAAGTTGGTCCCCATCTATAGGACAATGTTATTCAATAATGCAGAGCAAGGGTAAATGTAGTTAGAAGCAAAGAGAACATCAAACACTCTAATGTAATGATCTCAAACTGAGTTTATACAGTCAAAAGGTAAAAATAATCTCCCCAATGTGGTTATATCCTTTAATGTTTTATCTGAAGAGATAAATTATCTGAGAAAGGATGGAATTGAAGTAACTTAGAACATTAAGCAACCATTGATTTGAGGTAGCACTCAGTCTAGAAAAGCATTAATGATATGGCTGGACTCTCTGATGATAAGGTTTATAAATTTTTTGAAGAATAGAAAGGGGATAAGAAGACCTGTGCTTTTGAAGATTACATTGTAATTTGTAAGGAGAGGAAGGTTGATCTTTGAATAAGGTACAAATATTTCTGGTTAACCGAGAATAATCAAGATGTTGTAATAAATGCAAATACATGTGAGAAAGAAGCTCCCTGTGTGGTTGTAATGAGAGTTTTATTATATTCTAACCAAGTATTTTGCAGCACTAATATAAAACTACATAAACCTTTAGTCTTGTTTTTCCTGCTTTTTTTACTTAAAATACTTTTGAGACTGTAAAATGATGGGTCCATTCTAGGTATTAGAATGTAATGAAGAAAAAATACACACGGTCATATACTTGCATATACAGACTTATAAAAACATATGTATATACATCTCTATAGTTTCTTACAGGAAAATTACCATTGTATAAAAAGTTTTTCTGGATTATATTTTCGCTACTAGAGGTTACCATAAAGTTAAATGATCTACCTGAGATTTATTAAAAGATGGAAAGTAGAGAATTTGGTAATGTACAGTTAATAGCAATCAAAAAATTTAAACATTTATTTAATACACTACTGAGTTGATACTAAAAAAAAAAAAACAAATGTCATCAATTAAGCTTCAGTGACCTCAAGTACTGCAAACAGGAATAAGATGCATTCCTTTAGCTAAAGGGTCTAAAAATACATGATGGATATCATACAAAATACTTATGTAAAAGCTAAAATAGAAGTGCGATATGATAAGAATGGAAGAATGTGACAGTGCTGTGGAAGTTTAGAGAGCAAAATGATTGTCAACTGGCAGAGGGAACTTACAGTGGAATTTTCCTTGGACCTTAATTTGGAGAGTATTTTATCAGTTTCTAAGAAAGGGTGAATTTTTCCAGTATAGGAGAATATGTAGGCAAGTCATCGAAGTAGGGAAGATCAGGTCCAATCATGTTCATTTATTTGGACTGAAACTCAGGAAGTAATGAGAAGGATAGTGGGAGACCAATCTCAAGGGGTTATTAAAGCCTAGAAAATTGTGAACTATGAAAATTATGAGGGTTGGTGAAAAGTCACTGAAGGATTTAGAACTTCTACATAACACGAAAGCTCTAAGAACAGTTATGCTACTGCTGATAGACTGGAGTAAGTGAGGATGTTAGAATCTATTTAGGGCTCTATATTTAAATAGTGAACACCTCAAATGTACACAAAAATAGACAGATAGAATGGAAGTCAGTAGCTAGTAATGTAGGGAAGAAAAGAAGTCACCTGTGTTCAATGATTCCAAATGCCTCAAGCAAAGATAGCATTCTGGATGACCACATGCATGATGTTGCAAAGGAGTATCATGTAGAGTAGAAGCAATGATGCATAAATTGAGAGTAATGAAAGGATGTACATGAAATGGACTTGTTAATAATGCTTTAAGAAATGAAGATTATTATTGGTTTTATTATGAAATTTCATGGTAATATGCCTAGAAAAATGGTAATATTTATTTATGACTTACTTTGAGAGAGAGAGAGAGGAGAGAGAGAGAGAGAGAGAGAATCCTAAACAGGCTCCACACTGTTAGCCTGGAGTCCAACACAGGGCTCAAACTCATAATCTGTGAGATCATGACCTGAGCCTAAATCAAGGGGTCAGCTGTTTAACTGAATGGGCCACCCAGGTGCCCCTAGAAAAATGGTAATATTAACAGAATTTTGGAAACCAAAAGTTTTGGGGGGATGAAAGAGCTTAGTTTTAGAAAGCTAAAGCTATTGTGTCAGGGTCCTAACAGGAAAAAATTAGGATGGTTCAAGGAGGACTTGCTTACAAAACAATTATAAGGCCATTAATAGGATGTAAGGGAACTACAAAAGATACTATAGGAACCCCAAATGAGTAGTAGCCCAGTGGATTCCACCCCTGAGCATGAATGGATGAGGAGAGAAAGAGATGAAGAGGAGACTTCTGCATAGTTAAGTGGCCTTGAAAATAGTCAAGGGCCAAAAACAGATGAAGGCAACATCACAAGGGAGTTGAACGAGGGCTGAGCGTGGGGGTCATGGAAACTAGATAACACTCTTCTTCATTCTTTGGGTTCACTGGGATTCCTTGTTGGCAGAAACTAATTGGAAGCCAAAGAGCATGAGCACCAATTAAGGTATCCATACATGTCAGCCTCCTGGGACAGAGAACAGGCTGGAGAATGCATCTGGACAGATGCCAATAGGAAGACTTCACAGGTGGGTGGAAATGAGTCTTCAGTCAGAATTTAAGAATTTGTGTGTTGGTAGCACCAACAACTGAATGAGATTGTATTGCCTAGTTAATACGTCAGGCGTGCTCAAAAAATAATGAAAGCTTTTTTGAAGAACCTTTGGGTAATGACAGGTGTTTTGCATTTCATGAAGTTAATAGAGATCACATTAAAGTAACTTTGGAGCTAGCTCCTCACTCTTACTCATTTGACTAGAAAATGGAACAACTTGTGCTGGATAAAATGGGAAAAAACTGACTTACATATATTTCAACCTGGCATACCTCTTGAGGAAAAGAACTATTGGTAAAACAGCTGTGAGCAAACAAAGTTCTATACTTAATTAGGACGGAGCATCAAAGACCTAACCATACTTTCTGTCTGAACATCAAACAATAAAATTGTGATCCTTCTTCATTAGAAGCCATGGTTGTTTGAATCGGTGAACTTTCATGGAAGGACGTCTAAGACATAGAAATTCCTTTAGGTTCTAGATGGAAATCTGTGCATCTAGGCACATGAGCTTGATAATAAAATGAATGTTATTTTAATGTCTTATACTATTCAATATTAAAAAAAATAGAAACTTAAACTTTTTATAAGCATATGTGAACTTAAAATATCGTACTATCCAGGCTCTTGTCTTAAGGAACAAAAACAGTTGCTTGGGCAATGTTTTCTCATGCAATCACTAGTAGTCTGGATTTCTCTGTTAGATCTCTTAGTAGATTTTGGAATATTAGCATAGGGATAAATTTCTGCAGTAACACAGCTGAGCCTCTTGGCATCCAGGCACTTGGAGCTCACAGAGTATTTGGTTTCTTTCAGTATTATCATTCTTTGCCTTATCCGTTATTACTTTGTTTATGTTGTCTGTAACTCTGTTCCAAGAATTTTCATAGTCTTGTTAACCTCAAAGTATGGGTACGGGTTTAGAAAGAAGGGAGAATTGGATATAATTTTCTTTGCATGTTCTTATCAGGTCACTTTTAAAATCATTTAGGAGGAGAATCACTAGGACTTAATATTCAAATCAATAATTTTTCTTAGGTAAGTCACATAGCATTGGTGAAATGAAAGCATAGTTTATTTTTTCTAAGGTGCCATAATTTCCCTACCAATAATTCTCTATGTATTTGTAGAAAGGCTTAACTTACTGGCAGAACCTGTTGATTGTAATAGAGATCTAGATCTGTTTTTTCTAGTATATTCCTGGTATCTGGTGGTTAACCAGAGATGGTGTGTTCTATTGAATGGTATATGTCCATATATGTGTGACTATGTAGTTGATTATATGTATCACATTATCTCAAAGCATTCATAAACTCTCTGCAGAATTGGCATACAGAAAGGAGGAAAATGAAAAATCGAATGAAATTACATAGCCAAATCCCACAATGATTTACATATTTTTAAATCCAGAGTATTGTCAGAGGTTGTTATCTAGAGTTAGCAATATTTGAGAGTGAGTCTGTAGTCCTGGCTATAGGTATGGGTGAAAGGCAATTCCACCATCTATGGTATAGCATTTACTTTATATTTTTCCATCTGCCATTGTTTTACTGTGTATTTCAGTGTAACATGTTTAATTGTCGTACATTGACAAAAAGTTGCACTGCTAAAACACCTCCCTGATTATGAATTCCTGAGAATTAAAGTAGTCCTTTAATAGTTCCTGGGGTAAAATTATTTATATCTTATTTTCTATAAAAAGATATACCCCTGCATTTTTACCTCATCATTTTGAAAATGTAGGATTAAATTTGACTTATCCAACCTTTTTTTTTTGCATTACTAACTTTTTATGTAAAAATCATCTTAGAAAGAAAATAGCTGCTGACTATCCTTAAAAAGTAAAAACACATAGCTGTAAATAAATTTGCTCAGGTGGGATCAGATATTTAACTTTAGGTAAGTACTTGGAAAGATTCAATACAAAACCAAAAAGAATTATTTTAAGTGAAAAATCTGCAAGGCTTATCAGGTAATAGTTTTACATTTTGACTAAATTAAAATTTGATTTTATATCCAAGCAAAGTACATTCCTCAAATGCTGTGAATACACACCACTATTTGTGGGGAAAAGATGGGAGCTGGCCTAAAGTTTTCATATTTATGCAATTTGAAGCTATTGGGCTGCTCATAGAATCAGAATATGTATGATTACCCTAATTTATGTTACTTATGATACGAAAAAAATGAGAGATTTTGAATATTTTCACCTATCACCTCTAAATTTAAGCATCAAAATCTTATGAAGTTTCATGTACATGATTTGAGATAAATACCAGCACCTAGTGTATAGTCATATTCTTTTAACCTTTAAGCTGGTAGGGAAAACTTCTAATACAAGGATGTTTTTGATGAGTTATTTTAATTGTGGAGTGTATGAGCTAAGTGAATTTGCCTTTTCATAATTATCCAGGAATAAGTTTTTTTTTAAGGTATAATAACAGGCTATCAGTTTGGGGTTTTTTTTATGACACCAATTTATTATGATTTCCTTGCTAAGCTATAAATTGCTTATCAAATCTGAATGAAAATATAGAAGGAATTACAGATCTAGAAGAAAAAATAATGGTGAACAAGTTAATTTCTGATACCTAAATGCCTGAGCTTCTTTTCGTAACTTTTAGTTAGAAGATAAAATTGCATTCATTTACAGGGAAATTCTAATGCAGATCCATTAAAAAACAGGGCTATAATCCCTAATGGTGCCAAAACATGCTAATTCTAGTGTTGCTTAAATCCAAAGCTATCAGGCATTTTCTAACCTGTGTGGAAATGCATCCTAAAACTTGGCCCAAGATCCAATTCCTCTGTGGGCTTGTGAATATAAACACAATAATTGGTACAATCACCATTATTTGGGGTAGACTTTGGATGCTTTATCAGCATCGATGCATTCCAATGGTGAAACTTGTGAAAGTATGTATAAATGTTTTCTGATCAATACATAAAATATCCATCAAAAGTTTTTTTTCAGTTTTATCTGTCATGAAGTTAACACATTTGGTGTTTTTAAAATAATGTCCAAATATATTGGATTGGGAAACAAAAGAATTAATATTTCAGATTAGATCTTAAACCTTGTTAATGATTATTGGTAAACTCTAAAATTTCATATTAAACATACATACATAGACACACACAAATCAGTTCTGTGGCTTCCTGGTCATTAAGACTCTATTTTTGCCCATTAAATTGGTAAAGATTTCAAGAACCTTGAGAGAGAGAGAATGAGGTTTGCATTTTCTACACCGCTCATGATGGGATAACTTAATCCTGTTTAAGATTATTTTGGTATTATGTGCCTAGCATTTGCATTTACAGAATACATCTTGGATATACAGAAGACTTGATATTTCTTTCTAAATCTGAATTCAATTTGTTTTCTATCTCTCATTTCTGCTCTGGTAGGAACCATTTGTAATTGTCAACTTCAAGTGCCCTCATTTACTTCAGCTTTACAAGTTACTTTCTTTGGAGTAAACACTTAATCATGGAGTTTTTTTTCCCCACCCTTCACCTTTGCATTCTTATGTCTGTCTGTGTGGCCTCCAAAGACAAGTAGAAATTTCAAGGAATATTTTGAACAGGCAGGATGCAGGGGATATAATAAAAGAGGGTAATTTTTTATTTTCCACTGTCCATTTGTGGAAGAAGTTTTCCCCATACCCCTGGCTTGAAACTCCAGTAGTCCTATTTCTACTCATTCTTGGATAATAAACTCTTTCAGTGGAGTTGATTGGAAGCAGACCCAATTCAGTACTGAGAACAGTCCACCCATCTTTCCCTTCCTACCTTGCCTTAGTCTTTGATTCTGGTTTCTCATCTTACTAATCACCAGTATCTGATACAAGATTGAAGGAGAGGGAGAAGGGGGGGGAGAGAGAGGGAAGAGGGGGGGGAGAAGGGAGGACAGGGAGAGGAGAGAGGGGGGCAAAAGAGAGGGAGGGAGGGAGAGGGAGAGATGTAGGGGATTATTCTTACCTGACTTATTCTAAAATGACTGGGCCTGGCAGGTACTTAGAGCTTGAGTTTTTTTTCCTCTCAAAAGGAATCTGTGCTCTCATCAGATTTTATTGGTTTTGGAGGCTTGGGCAAAGCATTTCTCACTGGCTTGGTGATTCACTGCATGTGCAGCTCTACAGGTCAGAAATGCACCTGTAGCTTCCAGTTTCTTAGGTTCTGTCACCCTTCTCAGTGGCCCATCTGGGAAGGCTCCTAGGGAATCCTCATCTGGCTCTTTCGCATATGGGACCCACATCTTTTGAGTGGGAGGTAATCAAATATTCTTGACTCACCAAACTGGAAAACAGGTCAAGCCCAGCCCAACTACAACTCCCCTCTGGGATGTAGCCAGACCGACTAAACTGCTCTTCTTCCTCTAACTTTCTATACATGACTCAGTCTGCTCTAAGCACTGGGATTCATGTCGAGTGTTTTGCATTATCCAGCTGCAGTCTGTCTAACTGAACACTGGAGTTAAGAGATGGGATCTCGGCCACTCCTCTACCTTTGGGGGCAAGGAGAGTGCTAAAAACATACCAGCTCTCTGCAGAAACTCTACTCAGAGACTCTCAAATCTCTAACAATCAATGTAGAAGTTTCCTAAATACTTGTAAGCCCCTTCTTGGAAACTGTGCAGTGTGGCTTCACTAACTCTTTAGAATGCTGCAGCTATCATTCTCATTCCTCAGTTGAAAGCAAGGGCAGAAGGATCCTATTTGAACACTCTGTAACCATCACGTACTGTTATGGCAGAACTGTGTTCTTTCATCTGTTCTGTGTGCTTCTTAAGTCCCCAGCAGGCCCTGCTCATCTCAGAAAGTTGACGCTTAGGTCTGTGTTCCCTGCTTCCATGTTCTGTCTTTTCCTTCCACCATACTCTGAACCAAGGCCTCTGTTACTTCACATTCTTCTTGCCAGCTCTATGACTCTCTGCTGAGTTCTTAAAAATTTCAAAACTCTGCACACTAGCCATAGGAAATCAGTGGGATGGGGTTGGCCACTGTAGTAAACCATGATTTCGTATCTTTTGTTTTTTCCTCTTTTCATGTGCACATAGCATTCTTAAGTTTTCTTGGTAGAAAATGTGTTGTATAACATCCATCTTTGTTTGTATTTCATTACTTGATTTAATTAACATGGGAATTCAAATCCAGCTCTCTTGGGATTAGATGTTCTCTGTTTAAAGACATTTATATTTTGGGGGGTTAAAAGCTGAATGTTTAATCTCAGATTCCAGCTGTTAGAGTAGTTGAAATAACAGGAACTACTGGGAACTATGCGTCATAACTTGTCCAAAACTTTTATCTGTGTTCTTACATAATAACATTTTTGTACCAAAAATACCATCAGAATGTTACATCAACATTATAGGCACCTTCATATTTAAAATTTTAAAGTCACTAAACAAATTTGTTAAAACATAGGCAAATAGATAATGCATACTGGTTATCTCCTTGTCAAAGAATTGATTTTTTTCCTGTTTAGTCTTAGTGTTATTAACATAACCTTATGAGATATGAAAATCAAAAATGACAGAATCACAATTTTCCTATCACTGTCTTACATAGTACATAGGTCATTGAAAGCTTAACAATTGGCCTTAGAGGTCAGACATGGCAAAAAGGATTTTTCTACACTGTATTAAGGAGTTTAGTGTTGTATAGTAATTATTGTCATTGGTTAGTCATTAGTAGAGCAAATGGAACATTCTCTAACAAGAATATATTTTCCCCTAAATGCGACAAAATCTCTGCAGAGTGTACATTACTCATCTAAATGGGAAGGATGTAGAATTGATGATTCCTGCCAGCTTTAAAGAGTTGATTAAGAGAGATAATGTTTTATTACCACTAATTATACCAGTGAGCAGAATGATGTACAGGTCAATAGAAAAACTTCACTACTTTCATATTAAAAAGACATTAACTCATGACACATGAAACATTTGATAATAAAGTGCCTTATGTAAATACTGAAAAAAGCCTCATTTGTTAAGTTTTAATAAAACCTTGGACAATGGAAGGGAGCTCACATTTAAATTTTACCCCTTTGTAGGACTTTATTCCCCCAAATTAATGAAAAATGATTCATCAGATAAAGCAGTAAATTCCCCAGTGTTCCTCAGAAAAGTTATCATATGTTCCTTTGAAAAATAGAACTTGGCTATTCATTTGATTTAGCAAGTAAAATAACATTATTTGAACATAAAACTGAGGCCTCTGGCTTCTAATTGGAGAATATTAATGCCTAATATTTTTATGCATTAAACCACTATGCAAAAGGAAGCTTTGGAAGTTCAAACACCCATATTTATGCAAGACTAAAATGATTTTTAGAAAGGAAAACCCCAAACTGTTGAAATATAGCATTTTTTCAGCACAGAAATTGTTCAAATATTGGCTTCTTTCTGAAGCTATTTAATGGGTTATTTTCTAACAAATTTCTGTAAACAGAAAAGGATACCTTAATGCAGTTTAATGAAAGTATAAAATGGCCAATTTTAAATACCTGGAAAGTGTGAAAAAAGGATGGAAGAAGAATTTTCAATGAAAGAATTGATGTATCATTAATGAAATGATTGTTGATAAGGAAACCATAGGGTAACCTCCAGGTTTTTGAGATATGGTTTCAATACTTTACAATATTTTTTATATATCTACTTTTAATCAAAATAGAAAACTTAATTAAAAATAGAAAACATTCATAGGTAAAGGAAGATCAAGGGGGTGGGGCAAATCAAAGATCCTTTTTCTTACCACTTTTGTAGACCATAGTAATATTAATATTACTGATTCAGATGGGGAATTTGGAAGGAAAATTATAATGGTTACATGGAAAATTTCCCTAAACTGTTCAATGCAATGTTGAAAACTACTTTAAAAGTGGAAAACTGCATGCAATCAAATACTTAAGATGCTTATACCATTTTATCAAAATTGCACATAATCAAATACTTAATAAAACATAAGATGAACTGGTATATGCATCTTAAGTACAATTATGTATGTGTGTGCAAATGTGCACTGTCAGGTGACCTTTATTGTACAATACATACAAGAAACATAAAAAGGAGAAAGGAAAGAAACATGCTTGCCCTCTTTGAGGCAAAGAGAAGTAAACTTGCCTGCCCTTTTGTTCCACTTCTTCCTCCGCAGGTTCTTAGGCTATCATGGAGTGTGGGGCTGCTTTACAACATCTGATTTATATTTGGTTTCTGGTGTTTCACAAGTGCATTATAACTAGAAATGGAGCCAGAATCTTATTAGTGGAGATACTATGCAGTGAAATGTCAACACGGGGCATTTGTGTTTTACTCTTATTGCTTTAACAGATAGTACATTTTGTGACAACATAGTCTATTTGAATAATGTGACATTTGGGGGAAGTTTTAAAATTGATTTTATTCAATTGATATTAATGTTGGGTTAAGATCTGATAATAAAGAAAATAGATGTGTCATTTTCTATCTGTCTTTCAGAGTGAAGGAGTTGGGGGCCAGGCAGCCAGCAAAGTCAAAGTATATGTAGCATCAATGCCATATGTTTTAGCCCATCTGTTTTCAGAGTATACTTAATATGTTCATTTGAACAGAATGATTGGCAGATACCAATCAAATAAAGTTTAGGCAATAGCAAGTCATGGATGCAGATGAAAGCATGCTAGTGGAAAGGAACTGCGATCTATTACCTTACAAATTATCATAAAAGACACTGTTTTATTCAAACATATTTCCCACAGTATATAATTCCAAGTTTACAGAATGATATAAATATATTTCATGTAAAGCTTGAGAGGAAAAATACATTAAAGAATTAAGAATTAGTCCCAATTACCACTGTCTCATTGTGTGCTTAATTAGTATATCCTACTGAGTATCCTAAACCCTGAATAAATCTATTCTTATCCCAGTATTAGTCTCTGTCCCCCCATTGCCATGCTATTCAGCTATCAGTGGGGAAACAATATGTCATAGCCTACCAGAAGGATGTCATAGTTTGGTTTACTTACTATGGAAGAATTCTAGGTCTCCATTATGGAGAAAAATGAAAACCAGAGACACTATTAGAGAAATAAAACAATAAAAGAAAACAAACTTACAATAAGTCATGTAAAATAAGTTGTCACTCGGATAAAGCAAACTTCCAACGCAAGTCCTGTAAAATACCTTATCACTTGGATTTTGCTTAAAATATTTAAATGCTAGAGTAGATAGAGGCTATTTGCAGGATAGAGATTGTGGCCTCCAGTTGTACCAACATGCTTAATACCCACAATGTAGCCTTGTTTCCCATTCAGCTGCAAAGATCCATCATTGGATGTATGTTTTATTTCCTTTCTCCTTTCCAAGACAATATTTCTTTGTATCTTTTTGCCACTTATTTTTTGAGAAAAAAGGTTTTGCTTTCCAAGGGTTATTCCTTTCTTAGATCATTTGTTTCCTGTCTTCCATGAAGTATAATGCTTTTGGGATAGAGTGGAAGGAATTGATCTTTAGAGTCAGATAATACTTCAAATTCGAACTGTGTAATTTGGGGTATGTTCTGGATGTTCTGGAATCTCCTTGCTGGCTTCACGAAGGGAGTGATTGCACTGGCTAGAAATTGCACATGGCCTCTAGGCTGAGGTCCCTCTGGTGCCCTTTAGCCTTCCTTTGTTTCTCCCATACAGATAAAGATAATTCACAGTTCTGTGATCACTGTTGTTTTGCCCTGTCCTCTTCTAGTTTGTTCTGGGGGGGGGGGGCTGGGGGGAGACCTTCATACCTAATTTTATTGTAAATGTTTTCATGGTTCTTTGGGTTTGATATTGATGTGCTATAGACACTCACATTGAACCCAAGCGTAAAACACCATAAAATCATTTCAATAAAATCTAAAGGATAGAGCATATCATATGAACATAGTGTAATCTAAACATCAGTAACAAAAACTAAGTAGGAAAATCAAGATCACTGGGAATTAACCTGTATGTTTCTAAATATCCTGTGTGTCAAAGAAATTAGGAAAAAAAGCATCACTCAGTATTTGGAATTGAAGGACAATGATAACATAGCATAAATTTATGGGATGCAACTATAGCTGGGCTCAGGGGAAAATGTGTAGCTTTAAATGCATACACTAACACAGAAATGGCTAAAAACCAATCTGTATCTAAAGAAAAATGTAAAAATAGCTGCAAATTAAACTCAAAGAAGCAGGTAAATAATGACAAAAGCAGAAACTTCTAGAATAAGCATTGTTGAATTGAAAGAAACAATTCTTTGTGGGTAAAACTGAGAAGCCCCAGTGAGAACTAATGAGGGAGAGAGAAAAGGTGCAAATTACTAATATCATGAACCAAAAAGGAGACATGATTATATGAAAGTGTTAAATTGCTCACTACAGAATATATAAACTGATTTGTTTGGACAATAAATTTGAAAATTCTGATGAAATGAACAAACCCCTAGAAAAATTCAGAAGAGCTAACTTAGAATACTATATTTAAATCATATTCTATTATTAAAATTGAATCTTCAATTAAAAACAAAAAACTTTTCACAGAAGAGACGCCAGGCTCAATGGCTTCAACAGATAATTCTTCCAAATACTTGGTGAAGAAATAACATCAACCTAAGACAAATTCTTCAAGGAGATAGAACCAAAAAAAAAAAAAAAAAAAAGGGAAGGAAAGGAAAACTTCCAAGTTAAAAAAAATAAAGCCAGCATACACTTAACACCAATAGTTCACATCCTATAATGGTTAAAATTTTGGAAGTTTTCTACCAAAATCTGGAACAAACCAAGGCAGCCTGCCATGTTGTGCTTGATGTCACTCAGTGTGGGTTATACAAAATTCATTAATTTTCTTGAATATACATTATACTGCAATTTTAAAAGTTAAAGTATAATTCACATCTCATTTTGTATTCTGTGTTCCAGCAAAATTCCCAACCTTAAGACTAAATTAGAGACAAATTATGTACATGAGAAAGTCAAATGCTTTTTCTCTTTTTACATTATATTTGGGGCACAACTAAATTCGCTTTAACTCTTATAAGCAACTGGTGTTAAATAGATTAATGAAAGATAACTTGCCCTGAAAGATTTGGGGACTACCTTGCACCAGCTATATTTGGGAATGTATCTTTTTCCAATCTTGCTAGTAGAAAGCAGTATGTTTTGAACATTACTCTATGAATTTAAAATATGTGTAAAGACTGTCATAAAATTATTTTCTCTAACCATTATACTTCTGATTCATGATAGCATATCTATTGCTGATAGTAATGACACAAACATACCAACTCCATCGTTCATCTAAGGCCACTGAAAAGGTCTTATATCACTCTGCCAATATAATTTGTCATGATCTTATGGCTAACCTAACTTTGTTTTAAACTACAGGGCCCTGGTGAGAGTGGGGTGGAGAACAAAGGAATATTTTGATTAAATGGATGTTGCCTCAGTTCTACCTCATGAGACAATTCAATCTCCTGATAATCTATGGGAAAACCTTTTTCAGTGTACTCTATATGATGGATGCTTGAATGGTAATAGAACTTCTATATCTAGCAAATGATTTTTCTTTTCTCTTTGGCTGTGAACCAATCTATTTCTTAATTCTGATTCTTCAGAAAATATAAAATTCCTATACTTATAACTTCTTAATATAGAGCCAACATTTCCACTTAATCCAGATCTATTTGTTTTTCAGCGATTACTGAATATTTTCTGTTCACTTCTTATTTGATTTTATTCATTAGTTTCAAAACCTTCCTATATGTTCTGGTAACATGCTTACATGCACACACACACCAGACCAAAAACACCTAATTCTGTAGAAATTATTTGGATGACTATTTTGAAGCAATTATACCTTGATAGGGGACTTGTCCCTCTTATTTAGGGCTGTATTTTAATAGTTTGCTGAATATTTTGCCTGTAGCTGTCAACATTACACTTCTCCTCACTTAACCATCTAGGAATCGGTCATCTTTTATACATTGCTTTCAGATAAATAGCAAAAATAAGAGAAATTGAGTCTAAAAACTGTTTTAAGTCTATTGCAGTTAGAGGAAATAGGTTTTAGCAATAAAAACAAGAAATACTAGAAAATTTTAATATATATTCAGTCACTTTTTATTGCTTTTAGTAATCAACATATGTTAATGAGCAGCATTATGAAGAGAAGATTATTGTTTTTCACATCTCTCCATTTTCAGTCTAGATATTATTAGTGCTATATAATAGAGTAGTATTAAACGTCACACTTGACCAAAAGGACCATGAACACAAAAGAAGGCATAAAAGAATTCTTTAAGAACACATTGTTTCAACATAAACTTTTAGAAATGGTTATGATAAATTGGACAACTAAAGTTATGGGAAACAATGTACTTGGACAATTATTCTAAATAGAGCTTGAATTTGATTGTTACTGCATATTTGAAAATTTAAGGTTAATTCTTCCAATACCTTATATTTTAAAGAAAGATATGTTTTTCCTATTTACAAAGTGGCATTCTTTTCATCATTGATTTAAATTTCTTAATAAATTTTTGCCAAAATACAATTAATTATGTATGAATTAACTGCATTGATTTATATATCCTGTCATGATTACCACACTCTTGATTACTATAGTTTTATAGAAAGTCTGAAATTAGGAAGTATGAGTCTACCAACTCCTCATTCCCACCAAGACTTTTGTGTGGTTAGGTCCTTTGCATTTTCATGTAAATCTTAAAAATAATCTCAATTTCTACAAAAAAAACTTGTAGAGATGTGGATTGCATTAACTCTGTAGGCCAGTTTTGGGAGAATACAAATCTTAATAATATTGAATCTTATATTCCATGAACATGGTGTCCCTTTTCTTTTAGTTTTATTATCTATTTTATATTCTCTTTTTTTTGCTTTTGAATTTTTCAGTTTTTTTTTGTAGCTTTAAAATCAAAAGTATACCTCAGAAATACTGTCATTTTGATTCCAGACTGCTGTAATAAAGCACATATTGCAATAAAGCAAGTCAAATGAATTTACTTCCCAGGCATACAGAAGTTATATTTACACTAAGCTGTAGTCTATTAAATGTGAAATTGCATTATTTCTAAACAGAAAATCAATGTACATACCTTAATTATGTTATTACTAAAAAATGCTAACCATCTGAGCTTTCAACAAGTCAAACTTTTTTGCTGGTAGTGTCTTGCCTAGATGTTGGTGGTTGCTGACTGATCAGGGTAGTGGTTGGTGAAGGTTGGGGTGGCTGTGGCAATTTCTTAAAATACAACAACAAGGAAGTTTGCCACATTGGTTTGTTCTTCCTTCCATGGATGACTTCCCTGTAGCATGAGGTACCGTTTGATAGTATTTTATCCATAGTTGAATTTCTTTCGAAATTGGAGTCAATTCTCTCAAACCCTGCTGCTATTTATCGACTAAGCCTATATGATACTCAAAATCCTTTGTTGTCATTTCACGAATCTTCACAGCATCATCACCAGGAGTAGATTCCACCTCAAGAAACTACTTTCTTTGCTCATTTATAGGCAACTCCTCATCTATTAGTTTTACAGTGAGGTTGCAGCAACTCACTCACATCTTCAGGTTCTACTGTTAATTCTAGTTTTCTTGCTGTTTCTACCACCTCTGCAGTGACTTCCTCCACTGAAGTCTTGGGCACTTCTAAGTAATCCATGAGAGCTGGAATCAACTTCTTCCAATCGCTTGTCAGTGTTGATATTTTGACCTCTTCCCATGAATCACAGATGTTCTTGATGGCACCTAGAATGCTGAATTCTTTCCAGAAGATTCTCAACTTACATTACCCAGATCCATTAGAGGGATCACAATCTATGGCGGCTCTAGCCTTATGAAATGTATTTCTTAAATAATTCTTGGAAGTCAAAGTAACTGTGCTATCCGTGAGCTACAGAATGCATGTTGTGTTAGCAGACATTAAACAACATTAATCTCCTTGTACATCTCAGAGTTCTTGAGCAGGTGCGTTGTCAGTGAGCAGTAATATTTTAAAAGTAACATTTTTCTGGGGCACCTGCGTGGCTCAGTCAGTTAGGTATCTGACTTTGGCTCAGGTCATGATCTGGCAGTTTGTGGGTTTGAGCCCCGCATCGGGCTCTGTGCTAACAGCTCAGAGCCTGGAGCCTGTTTCAGATTCTGTGTCTCCTCTCTGCCTGTCCCCCATGCTCATGCTCTGTCTCTCTCAGTCTCTTAATAATAAATAAAAGTTAAAAAAACTAAAATAACAATTTTCTGAGTAGTTGATCTCAACATTGGGTTTAAAAATTTCAGTAAACCATGATATGAACAGATGTGATGTCACCTAGGTTTTGTTCACCTAGTTTTAGAGCACAGGCAGAGTAGATCCAGAATAATTCATAAGGACCCTCACATTTTCAGAATTTGGGCTTTGGCTTCAACTTAGTCACTGACTTCATTAGCCCCTAACAAGAGACTCAGGTTTGAAGGTTCAAACCATTGAAGGTTTGAAGCCAGGCATTAACTTTTTATCTGCAGCTATGGCATTTTATTCCAGTAGAAGGCTGTTTTATCTACACTGATTATCTATTGTTTAGTATAATCAGCTTCATTAATTATCTTAGATCTTCTGGATAACTTGTTACAGCTTCTATGTCAGCATTTGCTGCTTTCACCTTCTACTTTGATCTTACAGACATGGCTTCTTTCCTTAAACTTCGTGAACCAGTCTCTACTGGTTTCAGACCCTTACCTGCATCTTCCTCACCTCTGTCAGCCTACATAGAATTGAAGAGTGTCAGGGCCTTGCTATGGATTAGATTTTGCCTTAGGGGAATGTTGTGGCTGGTTTGATCTTCCACTAAAACTTTTTCCTTATCACCAGTACAGTTGCTTCTTAAAATTTGTGTGTTCACTGGAATAGCACTTTTCATTTCCTTCAAGAACTTTTCCCCTGCAGTCACAGCTTGGCCAACTTTGGTGCAAGAGGCTTAGCTTTTGGCCTTTCTCAGCTTTTGATATCCTTGCTCACTAACCCTAATAATTTCTACCTTTGGTTTTAAAGTAAGAGATGTACAACTCTTCACTGGCACACTTAGAAGCCATTGTAGGGTTATTAATTATCCTAATTCGATATTGTTATGTCTCAGGAAGCAGGGAGGCCTGAGGAGGAGAAAGGTAAAAGAACAGTTGGTCGTTGCAGCAGTCAGAATAGACACAGCATTTATGAATTTTGCTGTCTTACGTGGGCTTGGTTTGTAGTGCTCCAAAACAATAACAATAGTAACATACAAGATTACTGACAGGTCACCATAACGAAAACAATAATAATGGAAAAGCTTGAGATATTGAAAGAATTACCATATTGTGGCACAGAAACAAGAAGTAAATAAATGCTGTTGGAAGAATGGTGCCAACAGACTCCCTGATGCAGAGTTGTCACAAGCCTTCAAGTTACTAAAAAAGAGCACAATATCTGCAAATTGCAATAATGCTAAATGCCATAAAATGAAGTATGCCTCTATAACACTTATTTGCTTTTCGTTCATACTTTTGTCATTTAAAATGGCCTCAGGGGTGCCTGGAGTGGCTCAGTCGGCTAAGCATCCAACTTCACGTCAGGTCATGACCTGGCAGTTCGTGGGTTTGAGCCCCGCGTCGGGCTCTGTGCTGACAGCTCAGAGCCTGGAACCTGCTTCCGATTCTGTGTCTCCCTCTTTCTCTGACCTTCCCCTGTTCATACTCTCTCTCTTGTCTCAAAAATAAATAAATGTTCAAAAAATTTTAAATGGCCTCAGGTGTAATGCTGAAGTGCTGTCTTGTGTTCTTAGGTGCAGAAATACTCTAGTATGCCTCAGGAAAGTGCTTGTGTTAGATAACCTTTATGCTGTTGGCTATGAGTTCAATGTTGATGAATCAATAGTAGATACTGAATACAATGTCTGGAATCAGAAACATATAAAACAATGCTTATACATGGAGTATTTGATGAAATTGTTTTGACCAGAGGCTTATAGGAACCTTATTTTGTATTCTATGCTAGAGGCAGGGGTTCAGTGTTTGCGATGACTTTATAGACCACAACCATTGTGAGTAACAAGAGTCAACTATATACTAATATATGTGAAGAATAATTTTACCTGTATTTATCCAAGTGTTGAAGAAATCGTTATGAAGAACTTACTAAATGCCAGCAATTATTCTGACAACCAGTTGAGAAGGAAGCATAGGGATAGCAGGGCTGTATCCTCTGTATCCAATTCAGATGTTGTCTAGAAAAATTAAAAAGGCCTCAATTTTACAATATAATAAATAACTTATGTGCTCATATAACAATAATATGAAAAAATTATTTAACTTAAAGTTAGGGTCATCTGCAGACAAGGTAACCAAAAAACTCCTTCAAGATCCATGGATGAAGATCTGTGCCATGACAATGTAATGTTCATGACAATAATGTTCAATGTAATAGTCCTTACAGAACTGGGTTGCTAATACTTCATTACAATAGAAATTGTTTTGTAGACCCCGAGTACCTCTATTTTAAGAACACTTGCATAATTGAGATAATAAAAACTTATCTATGATTTTGTGAACTATTTTTTATGGTTGAGATAAAAAATTTTTTGTCAAATTGCTTCATGGGAACATAGTGCCCTAGTGGTTAAAAACAAACTCATAAATTCTGTATTCGGCCATAATTTACTCTGAATGTGACCATATAGCCATTAAATATTAACTTAGTTCCATTTCAAAATTAAAGATGTAATTTTATGTTGTTCACTGAGAAAGAAGCTAAACAATAGCTGTATTTTCTTTGGCTCAGCTGGAACTATACACTTGATTCTTTGTCAACTTTAAGAGATATGTAAGAATGCAACACCCTTGTGAAACAATTTATTTTCTTAAAAGCAGTTAATTCAACAAAATCTTTATTATTTTTTGTTATCTGTATAATAAATGATTACCCTCATTAAGAAGTATAGTTATAGTGAATTGGAATGTACTGCAATTTACTGCCCTCTTGCATTCAAATGACCTGGTTTCCTTGCTCCTCTGCCAGCCAGGTTGTGTTTGTTTCATTGAGTTGTGTGTTAGCTTTTACTGGGACTGCTAATACATGACACAAACCTGTCCTTTCTGTCAATAGTCATATAGACTTTGCATGCTCTTTGAAAATGGGGAAATTTTGCCTGCTATTTAGAACATTAATATGTTAAAGCTCTGATTTACATCAAACTTAGAATTAATAACATTGCCCTTAGGATCAGGTTCAAAATTTTAACAAGACTTTTGAGACGTTTTATGCGTAAGATCCTTCTTGACATTCTGGTCTCTTACCTTAGAGCTTCCTGTTTTCTGTGATCATAATCCTGACACAATGAATATCCTTCTGTTATTCTGTTTTACAACTATGCTATCTTCATGTACAGAGTTTTCCTTCTCTTCTTTTGTATCCATATCTAGTATACCCTAGTATCAGCCTAGAGAATATCTTGGACATCCTCAAGAGGTAGAATAGTTTTTCTTTTCTCTGTGCTCTTCTAACACTCATATATTGACCACCGCAACACTCCATTTACTACATTTGACAGCTCATTTATTTTTCTGCCCCATTAACTAGTCATTTTGTGAGGTCATATACCCCTTTTTGGCCTTTTTTTTTTTAACTCGGTAGAGTGCCTAAGATCTATTCAATATATGTTTTATTTTTTAAGTGATAGAGTAAAAAAAAAAATCTAATATGTAGATATTGGGTGTCATGTTGCATGATTTAGAACCATAATTGAGAAGCTGGTGGAAAAAGGAGGTAGTACACTCAGCAGTTTTGCTCAGTTCAGTTATCCTAGGTCTAGTGGCAGTTCACCTGTTTCCTTTATTTTAATATATACAATTGTCTTGTGATTATTGTTGAAGCTAAAGCAGTGAAGTGTTAGATTCTCTTGTCACATATATTCATAAAAGAATAAAATTGCACACATGTTCACATTTTGCTGTTAGTAATAAGCTCTGAATAAAAATGTATCTGGGGGCACCTGGATGGCTCAGTCTGTTGAGTGACTGGCTCAATTTCAGCTCAGGTCATCATCCCAGGGTCGTGGGATCAAGCCCTGTGTCAGACTTTGTGCTAAACATGGAGCCTGCTTAAGATTTTCTTTCTCTCTCTCTCTCTCTCTCTCTCTCCCTCTGTTCCTCTCCCCTGCTCCTGCACACTTGATGTCTCTCAAAAAAAAAAAAAAAAATCTAAAGTTCCAATTTATCCCCAAACCCAGAAGAAGGATCGGACAAGGGGAGAATTAAATGTGCACTAAAGAATGTGTGGGGCTTACTTATATGATTATTTAAAAATGCATTTAAATGTTTTATAGTTTGAAAATAGCTAATAGAATAAAAATACATATGGAACTTAAACGTTAATTATGAGAGGGAAGGAAGGCAAGTGTAAACTTATCAATAGAGTGAGGAAAAACAAAATTGGAAAGGCAACAAAGGGACATTAATAGACTATAGGTAAGAACATAAAAATTTACTAATACGACTGAATTATATGAATCAGTGGAATTGGATTCAACTAATTCATTAACATACAAGAATCTTAAAATGAGTTAAAGAACAATATTAGTCCTGATGTTATTAATAGATCATGCAAACATGAAAGACACAAAGAGATTGAACACAGAGCTAACAGTGACATGTTACAAAAGTGAGAAAGTGAAAATCTGGTAAAGAGCACTTTTAAGCTGATATTACATGGGGAAAATGTTGTTTTGTAACAACATTGGTTGCAGTATCTAAAAATAGAGTAAGCAGAAAGATCTAATAAACCAAAAAATGTAAAAACAAATAAGTAGCAAACAAATGTAGAAATAAAAGGAAACCGTAAACCAGAATCATAGTAAAAATGTACATTTGTCAGATTTCAAGGGAAAACAAATAATATAAATGATTGCAGTAAAATAGCCAACATAATCTGATAATAAAATTTATAAAGCGGTTAGAAAATACAATTATAAGAAAAGTGCTAACATTTGGTAAATACTTTTGAGATAATTTGTACTTTAGAAGACAAGATCTAAAGAGAACATAACTAAAGCATAAAGACGGAAAGTGGTAGAATAGACTATATTAGATTATATAAAGATAAAAATTTAGCCAAATATTTCACAAAGTTAAAAATAGAACAAAATCCCATTGGATGAAAATAACACAAGCACATGAGAGAATAACTACATACATAAATAGCTTCTATTAACCAAGTGGAGAAAAAAAAATATCCCACATAAATAGGTTATAGTGGTTTTATTTTATTTTGTGGTTTCTAGGGATTATATTAACAAACTTTATACAATCTAGTTAGAATTAATATTTTCCCAGTTGAAGTAAAATGGAATGATCTTACCGTCATAACCTTTCATTACCTGTACTTCCTATGTGATGCAGTTGCCAAAAGTACTACATCTAACTGCCCTAAAAATCACATCTGTTGTTTGCTTTCACCAGTCATGCATAATTTAATGTATTTAAAGACAAAAAGTCTTTTATTTACCAAAATGTTTTTCTTTCTCCTCCTTCATGTTTGACCTTCCGCATGTCCTCGTATCCCTGTCCTTCTGTTATCATTTCCCTTCCACTGGAGAACTTGCTTTAGCATTTCTTTTAAAGCAGACATAGTATTGACAGATTCCTTAGTTTTATTCCTGCTGAAATTCTTTATTTTGCCTTCATCTGGGAAGATTGTTTTCCCTAAATGGAGGATTCTGGATTGGTAGGTCATTTGTTTTCAGTACTTTTTTTTTTTTTTTTTAATGTTTATTTTTGAGAGAGAGCACAAGTAGGGGAGGAGCAGCTAGAGAGGGAGACAAAGGATCCAAAGCAAAGGTGGCTCTCTGCTGAGCAGAGTCTGACCTGGGCTGGAACTCACAAACCTGGAGATCATGACCTGAGCCAGGTCAAAAGCTTAACCCACGGAGCCACCCAGGTGCCTCTTTTCAGTACTTAGAGAATATTGTTCCACTCTCTTCTGCCATTCTTGGTTTCTCACGAGAAATCTATAGTCCTTTAACTCCCAGTTTTCTCATACATAATTTTTTTTTATTTTGCCTGCTTCAAAAGTTTCTTTATTGGGGCACCTGGGTGGCTCAGTCGGTTAAGCGTCTGACGTCGGCTGGGTCAAGATCTCACAGCTGGTGAGTTTGAGCCCCAGGTTGAGCCCTGTGCTGACAGCTCAGAGCTGGAGCCTGCTTCACATTCTGTGTCTCCTTCTCTCTCTCCTCCTCTCCCGCTCACACTCTGTCTGCCTCTGTCTCTCAAAAATAAATAAATGTTTAAAAAAGTTTATTTATTTTTGGTTTTCAGCAGTCTGATGCTAATGTATCTGCGTGTGAATAACTTTATCCTGATTGTGGTTTGTTTAGTTTCTTAGAACTTCTCATTTATGTCTTTGACCAACATGGGGGAGGATTCAGCATTATTTCTTTAAATGTTTTTTTCTGTTCCAACCTTTCTCCTCTTCTGCAGTGTCTTTATGCCACAGTACTAGACCTTTGGTATCTGTTCATTCTTCATATTTTTTTTCTGTTTTGATAATTTCTATTGTTCTATCTTAATGTACACTTTTGCTTTAACATCGCAGTTCCAGCTGTGAGACACTCCAGTAAAATTTTTTGCCTATTTTTTAGCTTTTTTTTTCTTAACTTGTATTTCTTTGAGACTTCTATCTTTCCATTTCATGAGTATTCACCCTTTGTTTTCATGGGTCATTTTTATAATAGTTGTTTAAAAAATCTTTAACATTTGTGTCCTCTCCAAGTTGGTATCTCTTGATCGTGCTTTCCCCCTGATAATTGTTTTCTTGCTTCTTTGTATTTTTAATAATTTAAATTTTTACCATTTATTTTTGAGAGACAGAGCACGAGTGGGAGAGGGGCAGAGAGAGAGGGAGACACAGAATCTGAATCAGCCTCCAGCCTCTGAGCTGTCAGCACAGAGCACTACATGGGGCTCGAACCCACCAACCATGAGATCATGACCTGAGTCGAAGTGGATGCTTCACCGACAGCCACCCAGGCACCCCTATATTTTTAATAATTGAGATCCTATCCTGGACCTCTCATTGTCTGGCCTATGCATATGCTAGTATACTTCAGTCTTGAATTTAGCCTCTCTTTATATGGTCTGGAAGTATTTGCTGTCTGGATTCAATTGGTTTCATCTTTGGAATTCAAGAGTGAACCTGGGCTTCATACACAGGTGCAGAGAGTCCCTTCTAATTCCTCCTCTCCAGGATCTTATCCCCAAGTCTCTATGCCCCCAGTATTCTTATGTTCAGTGTTCAGTTTTAAAAGTTGGGACTTTAACCTTCCCACACTATTGCGTTGTACCTACAAACTGGCCCAACAGATCGCAAAGTGGTGACAGAAAACAGTCTGTAGGGCTGTTTCCATCATCCCCACCATTGCTGCTGCTGCATCAGGGGTATGGTGTCAATATTGCATGTCAGTTGCAGGGCAGGGGGTGTTAAAATGGGACTCAGCCCTGTTATTAAAGACAGGGAGGGGAGCCACTTGATGAGCTGTGGCTCAACTGGTATATGACAGGTGGGGAGTGTCGAAAGCCTCTTTTGCTGGTTCTAAATGCCATGTCTGCCTGGGGACGGGAGAATTGGGGAAGGCTGCCCCTTCACTGTAGCTCTGTACCTGGGGTTAGTGGGGAAATTCCCTGAAACATCTGTGGTACAGGAAGACCTCTCCTAATTCTCTCTGTAGTGGGAATGCTTTTCTTCTTTGAGCTTTTTCTGACTGTACTCATTCAGCATTCAAGAACTGAGGATTTGGACTTACCTAGAACCCCAGATAGGATAGGTAGGAGATAAAGAGGGAACTTGGAGCCCAGTTACCCCACAAATCTATTTGCTCTTCTCTACCTTGCGTGTAGAGTCTTCTGATAGGTGCTTTAAACTTTTTTCCCTTAATTTTATATAGGAGACCAAAAATTTAGAAAAAGAAAAAGAAGACTTGCTCTCTAGTCACCCCTCAAGTCCTGAATCTCTCCAATAATTATTATTACCATGTGTGTGTGGTGTGTGTGTACACATGCTGTCCAGACCGCTCTTTTATTATTGTATGTATCACACTATTTATCTGCCTGGTTTCATTCATTTTGTTTGAAATAAAAGGATAAAAAAGGAAGTAAAAGTTTCTGCAATATTGCCATGGTCATTTTGAAGTGTGTGAAGTACCAATTGATCTTCCCTTCCAGCCCTTCAGTCGTGTCCCATCCCTTCCTCCAGACAGCACGACTGCTATTAGTTCCATGTGTATCTCTTTCAATATGTGTTTATGCTCACGGAAGAATTTTGATACAGATAAACACAGATCTATAACAAAATAGAATGACTCCCCCCCCCCCCCCCCGCAAGTTAAAAAAGATCTACTCTTTGTTTACTGCTCTCAACCTTAGTATATATAGAAGTCCTTTCTTGGTAAAATAGCTGCTTTGTATTTCCTGGTGTGGATGATACTAGAAATTATTTGGTCTGTTCCACATGATGGACCTTTACATAGTTTCTTTTATGTTTTTATTTTTTTTCTTCTCTTTCCCTTCCCTTTCTTTCCCTTCCCTGCCCCCCCTTTTTTTTTTTCGCTCTTACACACTACCGTAAACAAACTTGTTCATTTATCTATATCCGTTTCTGCTAGTATGTTGGTAAAAGCATTTTTTTGAAGTGGAACTCCAAAACGAATCTCTAAGATTTATTGTCTTACACTGCCGTGCAGCACTTTGAGTGCTAGGACACAAATATGTGAACCTTCCCCTTTGTGTCTGAACAGCATTAGGGCAACTTTCAGTCCCAAGTAAAATGCATGTTTCTGAGTACCTGTTTCTTATGTCATTGTCGACAGTGGATAGAACTCACTTTTCAAAGTTGATCATTGTATTCCTCAAGTTGTCAAACTTTTTTGGTATATTTAAAAGACCTTTGTATACATATGTCCATTAAATGTAAGTTTGTATTATCCATTTTTGTTTTTAAGTCCTGTTCATATTTATGCATGGGAGTACTTGACTTAGCAGAGAAAGTTTCATTTGGCCTGTCTATATTCATCATTTTGCCCCAAGTCCATTTTATCATTAAATGTGGACTGATTCCTATTAGTTTTTATGTAATCAACCCTCCCAATTATTCTCTTGGGGATGTTGTATTACTTGATTGCTTTTTCAAAGTATCTACTTAAAGATAAAAGCAATTATTCTAATTTTCTGAAATAAATTTGTATTAATACTTTGATCCCTTGTTTGGAATTTGTTTTTGGGTACACTTGGCTGTAGGAATATTTTTTCAAATTATATAGTAAATTATCCAACACTATCCATTAAATTGTTTCATCTCAGAATTTAATTTCATTTCTGTAATTAATTCATTGGTGATTTTTCTATTTGTCAACCATGTCCCCATATCAAACTGTTTTAATTAAAGCAGCTTTATTTACACATCTGTTTTTAGATTCATTTCTTTCTAGATTCAGAATTAAATTCCTATGAGATTTAAATTCTTCAAAGGAAAGGCTCGTTTTACTCAACTCTTTGGTCTTAGCTTACCACAGTGCTGACAGATATTTTTACTAAATTACTGTCCAACTTTATTGACTTGAAACTCTGTGTTTGGTGAAACTTCTGTTCCATGTTTGCTAAACACTTCAAAAGTATATTCAACACCATAACCATTTATTGAACACACAAGACTCTGTATTGAGAACTGTGGAAAATTAAAAAAGAATGTGTCCTTAAAGAATGCCTGTGCTAGGATGGTGAGCATAAATCCGTGTTAGAGTAATAAGTGTGATATAAGACAATACGAAAAGCAATTTGAAAGTAGAATAACATGTGTCCAAAGGGAAAAACAATAGTAAAGTTACTGTTACTTTCAATCACTGAAAAATGTTTTTTGTGTGTTTTTTTAAGTCTATTTATTTATTTAGAGAGAAAGCATGCATGCAGGGGAGGGTCAGAGAGAGAGAGGGAGAGAGAGAGAATCCCAAGCAGGCTCCACACTGACAGCACAGAGCCTGACACAGGCCTTGATCCCACAAACCGTGAGATCATAGCCTGAGCTGAAATCAAGAGTCAATGCTTAACTGACTGAGCCACCCTGGCACCCCTGAAAAAAGGTTCTTAACATAAGGTATAGTTTGTTGCCATCTTGACCGACCAGCTACATAAGTGGATATAAAATGAAATAATGTAGATATATCCTCTGTGAAGAATTCTTTGGACTAAAACCCTAATCCCTACAGAATTTCTGAGTCCTTGTGTGTTTTGGTACACAGGAGTATGCCAGGGTTAAGGCAGAATTTTGGATTTTGTTTTGTTTTCCCTTTTTTTCCTTTCCTTTCTAAGAGAGTTCATGGTTTGGATTGGGGGGGCGATTTGAGCATTTCTCATTTATGTTGCTAATTAGGAGTGTTCCTGCCATAACCTAGTTTAACTCACGTTACCTATATTCACGTCCTCTGAATGAGTCTGTTCACCATTTAGAGACCTCTGTAATTTTCTGATTGTATACAAGGCCCCGTGGTTAATAGTGGTTCAGATAATGGTCAGGGGAGGGTAGGAGGCGGCTCTCTATGTTTGTTACATGTCACAGCAATAGCAAGCATAGGGACCATGATGGGAATGTGAAACCTACCATATAGTGACACGATTATGTTGGCATACTGTAAAAGATACTTAATACTTGGTAAAATGTCTGGTAAAACGTCTTCCCGTTATATATCCAGGAAACAGATGTCAACTACTTCTCGTCAGATAGTTACAGATAATGTACATTTCGCATAATAAGACGATGTGAATATCTTATGTGTTGATCTGTCTTAATAGAAAATCATCATATGGAAACTCTGAACTCTGTTCATTTAAATCCTATTCTGGATAGATCATAAAACTAAACTTCTTTAAAAAATTAAACACTTTTTCTAAAATGTTGGAACGCTGACTTAACCCTGGATCTACTAAAATATATAATTCATAATCTTTTATTTTTTTTTTTTCAACATTTATTTATTTTTGGGACAGAGAGAGACAGAGCATGAATGGGGGAGGGGCAGAGAGAGAGGGAGACACAGAATCGGAAGCAGGCTCCAGGCTCTGAGCCATCAGCCCAGAGCCTGACGCGGGCTCGAACTCACGGACCGCGAGATCGTGACCTGGCTGAAGTCGGACGCTTAACCGACTGCGCCACCCAGGTGCCCCATATAATTCATAATCTTATATTTGATAATGAAAGGGCTGTTTAGCTCCATTGGCTTATATATGGTTTCTATGTAAACACTGCTACATGCTTAATCATACTGCCTTTAAAAAAATAATAGATTTTTTTGCCTTCAAAGGCAAACATGTCTCCAAGGTCTAGCCTGGGAACTTAGAAACTGACCTATTATTTGATGTCGATAGTAGTTTCCATTGCACCCAGAGGAAAAAATTTAGACCCAATTCCCTGGAGCCCCTATGCTGTGAAACAAATGTGTCACCCATGCGTTGTGTCTGAGCACTGTCGAAGTATCTTTCTGTACAGAGCAGGACCAGGGTGGGTGTACCTACTGTGCTTTGCCAAAGGTGACATTCTGGGGAGAAAGAAAACATGCTGGAGAGGCCTGTTTGGCTGCACATTTACACTAAGTAGAGAATGAGAGCAATTTGTCACTTCCAGCAAAAATATTTTCCCAGGAATCATGATAGATGGGCAGTCTGTTTCTAACCTTTCTCTTTTACGACTTGCACCTTGCTTGTTAACTCTCTTGGAACATGTTTTCCATGAATCAAAGGAAACAATCCTAAATAGTATATAGCTTGATGACATAGATTGTTTTTATAGAGTCAGCTGCTGAAACCATATTTTTCAGAAAGGGAGAGAAACTGAATGCTATAGGAATATTATGCAACAAGCCTTAAATGAAATTTAAAAAGAACATTTAGAAGAACATTATGACTTCTAAATGTTCTTCTAAACATAATCTTCTAAAAACATTTGGTAAGAATATAAAGTATCGTGATATTCTCCAGAGATTGGGGGTTGGGGGAGTAGAGCAGAGAGATAGAAGACAGAGACCTAGAGATAAATGCCAACACTGAGCAGGAGTTGAGCAAATCTTACCATATGTGACTAGGTAAATAAATAAATAAATGACAGTGAAGAGATGGTTTCTTCTTTTCCAGTACAGACACATGCGGTCTGGGTAATGTTCCTTTGGTAGAAATGTAATGACCAAAAGTAAACTGCAAATAAATATGTAAGACTAGATTATGCATAAATAGGGCATCAAATTAGCAAATGCTAAGCCTGATGGTATACAGGGAACCATCGTCTGACTGCACAGGTACTTCCTGGTCTTATTTGACAAACCTTCTCTCTGTTCTGGTTGCTCGCTCTATTCACTGTTCAGCCAGTGAAGGCAGGGATGGGGCACATGAATCCTGGATCCCTAAATGCAGCTGAATCACTAAATTAAGAAGGGAAGTTTAAAGACTGGTTAGAGTTAACATTCGAATAAGGGACTTTCTGTGTAAAATGCTGTTATAGTATGTAATCCTGATACACCCTTCTCAAATATTTTACCAAAATATTTATGAGCATCCAGGAAAGAAAGCGATGAAGAAAGATAGGAACACAGGAAGGAAAGAAGGGGAATTCACAACACCATAGGGTACAAAGTTCGAAACCCAGTCCTGAGAGGAATATCTACTAGCTAGGAGGCACTTGGGGCACATTGGAAACCCTGCCTAACACCTAACCAACTAACAGTGTTTCGATTTATGAGGTAGCACTGATCTGCCTATTTGAAGTACAGTAGAAAGGTTGTGATTCTCTACCCTCCCAGCCACTGGGTATCCTGCTAACCTGTCAGAAGAGCAGACTGGGGCAGAAGTTCTCATCCTTGCACAGGTGGGCTCTCTGGAGGGAGAGGGCATTGGCGAGTGCAGTCTGCTGTTCTGCTGTGCTATGAGAACAGGGTTAGCCTGTGTCTGGAATCTGCATGGCCATGGATCAAAGCCAAGGGCAGACACCAATGTTGCATAGTTCCCTCCTTGTTGAGGATGAGAAAGGTAATACAATTTGATTCCATAGGGCTTAAAAGAGTATATTGCAGAGAAAATTGGAGGGAATGGAACCTGTGAGACTCAGAGGGAAACACACTTCTTTTCTCCAGAAGCCATAGAACATTTTAGAAAGCAATTTGACATTCTTGATAGGCTGGAGACAGCATGGCACCAAATTGAGAAAAGCAGAAAGCCAGACTGTGGCAAAAATACAGATAGGAAACAAAAAAGATGAGCAAGTAAAGCAATGTTCACATTGTGAACTGGACTGGTAGGGATCCTGGAACAGAGGACACTGCTCCCTGGGATATTGCCGAGAATTGGAGATTCACCTGACAGCAAACAGAGGTTTGTCTTATTGCTTAGATTTAATTTTAATCAATGCTGCTTTAGTTTAAAATTAAAATAACGTTAAAAAAGTAAAGTAACATTTAAAAACATCTCTCCTATTGGATGTATTTGTTTAGCACAGTGGTCTCCTTGCTCTGCACCAGGCCTAGATACTGTAGGTATCTTCTCACCATCTGTTGACTTAATCAGTGGGTGGTGATTTCACACTAATCAAAGTGGGACTTGTCAGCCTGAAGCCACCTCTACTCCCAGTACTTAGTAGCTATTTGATCTTGATCAATGACCTTATGCAGCTTTCTCATTTGTAAAATAGGAATGAGAACAATATCCACTAAAGTGTGTTAGGAGGCTCTTACAGGGATACGGCATGTAAGGTATGTATCCTAATGCCTAGTACAGATAAGTAAACAATAAACGCTAGCTACTGTCCTATGAAAACAAGAACAGAAAGTTATGTATAGAAATAAAGATGATTTGATGTTCTAATAAACATAATAAAAGGAATTTCCTCTTCACAGACTCTAGTAAGATAATTATATGGATTTAGAACATCAAAGCAACAAAAAATGGTGCCAAAAAAAGTTTTTAATGAGGATACAATAATTTGGGAGTGAAGTTCAAACTTCTCTGTGAATTTAAGTGCCAGGAAGAAAAGGATAAAAAATCCAAGGTGCAGGGGAAATTGTTGTGCCCCTTAATCACTTGGAAAATAGGCAGGCGGATGAAAGTCATAGGTGTTCTGTGATATGCAAGAAAAATTATGCAATACTTGCAAATAGGGAAAA
The DNA here is from genome assembly GCF_007474595.2 of Lynx canadensis. Lineage (NCBI taxonomy): Eukaryota > Metazoa > Chordata > Mammalia > Carnivora > Felidae > Lynx > Lynx canadensis. The sequence continues at coordinate 64,451,334 of NC_044303.2, forward strand.
TGACTAATTACTATGTGAATTTTCAGTAGATTGCTGAACATAGTCTAGTGGGCCCTCCTGGATTACCTGATTGTATAAAGGATTATATAAGAGTACGTATTTAACTGACGAGGTTCTCTCACAACTCTGTAGGAGTACGGATCAATTTATAGACAACCAATAGCATAGCAAGAGATTCCTGTTTACACAAATGCAAAACCTCTTGTTCAGTTGACAACGTAAACCTCTCACTCAAATTCTCACTTAAGCTAATCTTAATATTTGACTGGTTCTCTAAATAAACAGGCTTTGGTATGTATTCCCTCATCAATTAATCTTTGAGCACATACTCATTTTACATTTGTAGTAAGGTCCCATTTTAAAGTTTTTGAAAATTAGACTTTATCAGAACAACTAGACAGTATTTTGGAGGAAATGCATTGTGCAAATAATTCTCCAAGATTCTTTTAATTTTGTTGTCCTAGAATTTATAAGCATGATTTTTATCATAAACAAGAGTCATGTGGATTTACATGATCCGGTCTCTGCTTAATTCTTTCTTCTCTCTTACTACTCCTTGCCTTGTTTCTGATAACCTAGACATGTTGATAAGGCAAAACATTCTCTCCCCTTCTCACTTCTGTATTTTCACATTCCATGTCTTCCAGACCAATGCCATCTACCCTTCCCATGATGTACACAAAATACCTCCCCCTTCTCCTCAGTAACTCATACTCACTCTTTAAGTTTCAGCTGCTACTTCTCTGGGAGATTTTCCTCTTCCCCAAGCCCCATTTGGTTCTCTGAATTTGTATCTCCCTAGTAGCCTTAGTCACCTTTCTCTTCATCACATTTTACCACGCTGTATTAGAGCTGTGTGGTCTTTCTCCATGGACACATAAGTTCCCTGAGATATAGCAACTATTAATGCTTTTATTTATTATGGCATTCCTTGGTTCATTAGTTCTCTATTGTTGCATAACGAATCACCACACATTTAGGAACTTAAAAGAACCCACATTATCTGTTTCTTTGGGTCAAGAGTCTGTGCACAGCTTAGCTGTTTGCTCTACTTCAAGGTCTCTCACAAGGTTGCAAACAAGGTATCAGTCAGGGCTGGAGTCTCATTAAAAGCTAAAAGAGGGAAAGTGCAGCTTCCAAGCTTACACAATTGTTGGGCAGAGCTCAGATTCTCCCTCACGATTGCCCAGAGTCTACCTTTAGGTTCTGACCATGTGAGCCTCTCCAAGATGGCAGCTTGCTTCATGAAAGTATGCAAACTGAGAAGACAACAGATTTTAGCAAGATAGAAGTTACAATCTTATATAACATAATCAAAGAGAGTGACATCTCCTCATCTTTGCCAAATTCTGTTAGAAGCAAATCATAGGTGTCTGTTCACACTCAAGGAGAGAAGTTATGCAAGGTGGGGATCATGAGAGTGCTGACCACAGTAGGGCCTGGTACTGTGTTGGCACACAGTAGGTATTAAAATAATAGCTTCCAAATGAATGATTCATTCAATGAAAGGATGATTTATATGAGGACTCCTTTACAGAAATATGCAGAAAATCCCTTCCTTTGACCGTAAGATAACAGATAAATTTGTTTAGCTATATTTTTCCTCTAAATTTCTTTGTTTTCTTACTCTCCATTATTTGTTTTCAGAATATTTTTTTTTTTTACGTATGTCCGGTTAAGAGTAGAGACTTAATGAAAAAAACAAAAAAATTAAAAATCAGCAAAAACAACTTCAAATAATTTTAAAATACACAAGCATCCTGTTACTTCCTAATATTTTGAAGCCACATTGCAAATACATGTATCCAGAGTAGTGTAAACATTGGCACAGCTGTGTACAGAATCTCCTATTTATTTTGTCATAGATTTTCTTTACCCTCTTGAATTATGACTTTAATGTTACACACTAAAACTGCTTCATGTAGTGAAGTTGACTTCACTGAATTTTATAACCAGAAACACTTTTGACTTCTGATGAAGAAGAAAAAAGATAGTATCATCCTTGCAAATTTTGTCTAAACAGTAAGTCAGAATTGAATAATTCTACAATAAAAGAGAAACACTATTAAATTCTGTTTCCGTCATTTTTGTGTCTGATATCTGAACATTTCTTTCATCCATGATTTTGGATTCTTCTAAAGTAATAGACAAAGGGCCAAAGTAAACCGAAGAGATTACATAAATATACTTAATGATCCTTGCCATATACACAACACCTAATATTACAGGACAGTGTTCCTCGAGCATGCATCCACTGTTTCCCAGGATAAATAAACTCTTTTGAAAAGTGTATTGTATATGGGTTAATGCTTGCAAAGGTTAAAAACATCAAATTCTGAAATATCATGACCTGACATTAATGACCCAATAATAGGTTGACATTTGCAATTCTTTTTGGGGGGTAATAGCCCACCATATGCAAAGATCAGCTTCTGCATTTAGCTGCTTATCTCAAAGGAAAAAAATATGAGTAATAATAGTACTGGGGAGGTTAATAATAAGTAAAGGCTTAGTATAGCTTTTATCAGTGTGTTCAGAAAATGAACTGAGAATTGCTGTCTACTTGATTGGGAAGGGGAAGGGAAGAATGGATCCATATGGGAGGCATCACTCAGCTTCCAGTGTTTGTGTGAAGGTGGTTCACAAGGTTACCTGAGCTGATGCAACATAAAGCTAAAATTTGCATGTCAAAGCTTTGTTCCTTTTGTGAGATACTGCCACACAAATCACTGGCCCTGGGGCTTAAGTTTCACAGATGTCTAAACTCATTTCAAAATTAAAGTGCAATAATTTGTAATCCACAGTACATCTAATAGTTCTGATTCTTCAGAATGTTTTGTTTTGCTATTCTTTGTTTCTACCAACTAAAATTCTACTTTTTCATAGACTATCTCAGGTTTTCCCTGGGAAAGTTAATGTATTCTTTGACAAGAACATCCTTCTTTGGGACCATTATATTATTGCTACAGTTAAGATTCAAAAAAGAATAATACTTATTCATATTTAAAATCACAACCAAAAATAACTTGGCATTAAACTGACCATTACATTTCCTGGGCTTCTGGAAAAATAAAAACGTGACTCATGAATGCTAGTTCTTTGTCCATGTTACTTATTCTTTCAACTACCTTCAAGTTTTCAGAATACATTGTGAGGAACATTTGCACTACATTTTCTTCTATATGATTTCATCAGAATTAATGTCTTTACATTACTAGAAAATATCCTAAGATGCAATGCTCCAATAGGCTTATAATGACTTGCTATAGATTATATTTATTAACATTGCCATAAATTAACATCTTTCCTCAGTAGAGTTGAAAGCATTACGTGATAAAATTTTAAAGTTCATAGAAAAGAATTATAAATGGTGAAGCAAGTAGAATTTTGCTCATCCAGATTAGATATACATTTGCAGTATTCCTTTAGTGCACTGAACATAGGAAATGTAAACATTACTTTTGGTCTCTTTTTTCTACTTTACACCAAATCCATAGGAAATGCTACAGCAACATTTTAGGTGCTTACAGCATTGGGATTAGTCCCAGTTATGCCGGTCACTTCAATGTTTCAATTTTTGCCCCTTTTCCTTAAGTAAATGGAAACAATTTCACAATTCTGTTTCATATTTTTTCACAACTCTGTAGATTTTTTTCAAGAGTGTAGAGAATGGACATGGACCACGGGTCTGGAAACACTTAACAGCTTGAGTGTCCTTGGGCAACAGAGAGGAAGACAAAGTTAATGATTGCACTGAGATTTCATGGTGGGAAATACAGAAATGAATTTTAAACTATGTCACAGGCCAAATCGATCATTTCTATATTTTAAAGTAACAATAGAATTATTTTCAAAGAAATAAACTTGTATTTCTATTTCTTGCATAATCATAGCTATAGGTTATGTTCAAGGATGGTCAAAAATTAGGATGGCATGTAATAAGTGAAAGGGGGAAATTATATATCACTTATTTTGCCCTGCTGATGAAAATACTCCTTCAAGTTTCAGAACACAGTAAATTAATGATTTATTCTCTTCTATTGGTGCTAAAACTCTCATAGAACATATTGGGAATACCTTACAATTTTTTTTGAAAGAGAGTGTGAGCAGGGGAGGGGCAGTGAGAAAGAGGAGGCAGAGGATGTGAAGCGTCCCTTTGCTGACAGCAGACAGTGGGATGCGGGGCTCAAACTAAGGAATGGTTAGATCATGACCTGAGCTAAAGTTGGATGCTTAACTCACTGAACCACAGGTGCCCTGAGAAAACCTAAACATTTAATGGAAAGATTTTTTTTTTTCTTTGTGTAGTTGATGGTGGCCATTATAATTAAATGGTCAATAAATTGTATGTCCAAAAACTATCACGTTCAAAATTGTGATCACAAAAGTGGCATCACAGTCACCTTATTTCTATTTTTGTACAATATGTGAGGAAGTATTCAGTAGGTAGTATATGAACATGTGAACGTCTGTTAAATCAAGTATAGGAATGTATATAGAGACTAAGATCTGACCTATGGCTGGATGGTATTGAGACACTAAAATATTCTTATTTTAGTATGGCCTCTGCATACTGTTTGATTAAAACTAATAACATGTATTATAAACAAATGAATGTCAAATAAAAAGGATACACTTTTATTGGAGGATGAAGCTGGAATTTCAAGAGCTATCTATCAGTTAACCAAAGATCCTGGTGTTCTCAAAAAAAAAAAAAAAAGACAAATGTAAACATTACACTTTTAATTCTTAAAAAATATTACTATTTTGTAGATTTTCTATGTAGAGAATCATGAATCATGTCACCTACAAATAAAGATGGTTTTACTTCTTTCTCAGTTTAAATACTGTTTATTTTTCTTCCCTATTTACTCTACAATGCTCATTATCTGTGGTGAAAGTGAGAATCTTTGTCCTGATCTTAAAGCAGAAATTTCAGTCCTTTATGTTTCTATTAGGTCATATTTCTATTATGAAAGAGTGTTTAATTTTATCAGTTGCTTTACAGATTTTGCCCTTTGTGCTACAAATGTGGTGTAATACAATGATTTAAATTTTTTTTTTAATTGGAATACCCTTGCATTCTTGAGATAAATTCCACTTGGTCACAGTGTTTAATCCATTTATGTTCTGTTAAATGGATTTGGTTTTCTAGTATTTCGTTGAACATTTTGGTGTCTAATTCATAAGGAATATTCTGTTGTTTTCTTGTGGTATCTTTGTTGGTCTTTGGCATCTGTGTGAATCTGGCCTTAGACAATGTCCCAGGAAATTTTTTGGAAAGAGTTTGAGTTGTTTTTAATTACTTAAAAGTTTGCTATAATTCAATTGAGAAACCATCTATTCCTGAACGTATTGATTATCGATTCAATATCTTTAATTATTGTAAGTGTATTGAGATCATCTTTTTCCCCCCTGAGATAGAAATGATTGGTATGTTTCTAATTTACCCATTTTCTCTAGATTATCTAATTTATCACCAGTACAGTTGTTCATAGTGTTCTTAGAATCCTTGTAATTTCTGGTAGTTTGAGAGTAATGTCCCCACTTCGATTTCTGGTTTAGTTAGTTGTCGTCTCTTTTTTCTCAGTCTCACTAAAAGTTTCTCCATTTTTTGATGCTTTCAAAGAAATGACATTGGTTTTGCATATATTCTCTATTTTTATTTGAGTCATCTCTCTTCTGATCTTATTTCCTTATTTTTGTTCACTATGTGTTTGCTCTCTCTTTCTAGTTTTTTTAAGGTGTAAAGTTAGGTTGTTGATTGGAAGTCTGTCTTCTATTTAATGTAGACACTTAACAGATATGAATTTCCTTTTGAGGAGTGATTTTGCAGGATCCTGTAAATTTTAGTATGCTGTGTTTTTCATTCATCTCAAATTATTTTCTTTTAATTGTTTTTTTAATGTTTATTATTGAGACAGAGAGAGGCAGAGCATGAATGGGGGAGGGCCAGAGAGAGAGGGAGACACAGAATCCGAAGCAGGCTCCAGGCTCTGAGCTGTCAGCACAGAGCCCGACGCGGGGCTTGAACTCACGGACCCGTGAGATCATGACCTGAGCTGAAGTCGGATGCTTAACCAACTGAGCCACCCAGGCGCCCTGTCATCTCAAATTATTTTCTAATGTTCCTAGTTGCTTTTTTGACTCTGTTATGGGCTGAATTGTGTTCCCACCCAAAATCATTTATGTTGAAGTTTTACCTTAGAATGTTACTGTGATTAGAGATAGGGCCTTAAAGAAGTAACTAAGAAGGGAATGCAAATTGGTACAGCTGCTCTGGAAAACAGTGTGGAGGTTCCTCAAAAAATTAAAAAAGAACTACCCTAAGGCCCAGCAATTGCACTACAAGGTACTTATCCAAGGGTGCTGTTTATATGTTATAAGAGATAGAAATATATAAAAGATATACATATAAATATAGATGTATATTTATAAATATATAAAAACATTTGTTTTTATAACAAGTGTGCTGTTTCAAAGGGGCACATGCACCCCAATGTTTATAGCAGTGCTATCAACAATAGCCAAAGTATGGAAAGAGCCCAAATGTCCATCAACGGATGAATGGACAAAGAAGATGTGGTGTGTGTGTGTGTGTGTGTGTGTGTACATACATACACATATACATACAATGGAGTATTGGCAATAAAAAAGAATGAAATCTTGCCATTTGCAACTATATGGATGGAACTAAAGGGTATTATGCTAAGTGATATTAGAGAAAGACAAATGACTTCACTCATATGAGGAATTTAAGATAAAAAACAGATGAACATAAGGGAAGGGAACCAAAAATAATATAAAAACAAGGAAAGGGACAAAACATAGGGGACTTCTTAAATACAGAGAATAAACTGAGGGTTGTTGGAGGGGTTGTGGGTGGGGAGATGGGCTAAGTGGGTAAGGGACATTAAGGAAGACATTTATTGGGATGAGTGGTAGGTGTTACATGTAGGGGATGAATCACTGAAATCCATTCCTGAAATCACTATATGCTAGCTAACTTGAATGTAAATTAAAATTAAATGAATTCAAAATTCAAAATTAAAATTAAAAATTGAATGAAATTAAATTTAAAAATGACTGAATAAGAAATGTGTAAGACATATCAACCAAAAAATAAATAAAAATAAAAACTAAAAACAGTATGTAATGAAAAATGAAGTAATTAAGGTAAAATAAGGTAATTTGGGTAGCCTCTAATCTAATATGCCTGGTGTCCTTATAAGAGGAGATAAGGGCATCAACACACAAAGGGAAGATCATATGAAAACAGACTATGGCCACCAATAAGGCAAAGAGAAAAGCCCTCAGAAAAAAACAACCCATTGTCATTGTGATCTTGGACTTCTCTCCAGAAATATGAGAAAATAATGTCTGTTATTTCATTCCATCTGTGGCAATTTGTTATGGCATCCCTATCATCTGTTGAGTGTGTTATCCATATTTGTGGATTTCCCAGTTTTTTTGTAGTAATTGCTTAAGTTCATTGTGATCAGGGAAGATGCTTGGTATAATTTCAGTTTTGTTTAAATTTGATAAAGGCCTAACATATGGCCTAATATGTTTGACCTAACATATAGTCTGCCCTGGAGTATGTTCCAGGTACCCTTCAGAAGAATGTGTATTCTGTTGTGTAGAATGTTCTGTATGTGTCACTGCTGTTGTGTCTAGTTTTACCCATTATTGAAGTGGGGTATTGAGGTCTCCTATTATATTAGTTTTTTTTATTATAGAACTGTCTATGTCTTTGAATTTTGTCAATGTGCACATCATGTATATTGAGACTGCTATTTGCAAATAAAAAAAAAAAAAAAAAAAAAAAAAATATCTATATAGATAAATCTGCATATATATGCACTATAAATAGTACTATTCATAATGCACTATATGTAGATAAATATGCATATATAGATAGATAAATATGCACTATATATATATATATAAATATTTATATAGCTTCTTGATGACTCAATACTTTGAATAAGCATCCCACTGCCTCATGGCCTCCATAGATTTGATGAGGAATTGGCTGTTAATATTATTAAAAACCCATTATACATGGTTGTGAGTCTTCTTCCTTGGCATTTTTGAAGATTTCTCTTTGTATTTGGCTTAAATTTTTTTAATGTTTATTTTGAGAGAGTAAGTGAGTGAGAGTGAGCAGAGTAGGGGTAGAGGGAGGAAGGCAGAGGATCTGAAGCAGGCTCTGTGCTGATAGTGGAGAGCCTGACGTGGGGCTTGAACTCACGAACTATGATACCATGACCTGAGCTGAAGTCAGACACCTAAATAACTGAGCCACCCAGGCGCCGCTTAATGATTTGAGTACAATGTGTTTTAGTGTGGCTCTTAAGTTTATCCTACTTGTAGTACACTGAATCTCTTTGATGTTTTACTTTGTATTTTACATTTGGGAAGTTTTCAACCATTATTCCTTCAAATACATATGTTATATATTTGACCCTTCAATATATATACATACATACATACATACATACATACATACATACATCTATACATACATAGAAATGAAGGTCACAATGGTATAAATTAGCCTTATTAAACATTCTACTTTTTTATCACATATGTCACAGTATTTATTGTTAATAATAACTCTAATATTGACTAACAATAACTGTTTAACTGGGTACCAGAAACTGTTAAATGACTTTTATAGATTATCTCAAAAATAATCATAGTAAGTCTATGAGGATTAGTGTATTGAATGCTTAGCTTTTTTTTTTAAGTTTTAATTTATTTTGAGAGAGAGTGCATGAGAGCGGGAGAGGGGCAGAGATAGAAGGAGCGAGAGAATCCCAAGGAGGCTCCATGCTGTCAGCACAGAGCTCATGAACTATGAGAATATGACTGGAGCAAAGTCAGATGCTTAACCAGCTCAGCCACCCAGGTGCGCCAACCTTTAGCTTTTCTTACATATTTTAACAACTTAATAACAAGATAGATATACCAACATAAAAAAGCATCACCATCCTTTTTCTCATACTAAAAAGAATAAAAGCAGTGAAATATATTCTTATGAATATTTTTGAGAAAGATCATGAGCTGCCTAAAGATTCCCTAAAAGAATTCTTAAAGCTCCCTATCAGTTATCCACTCTAAAAAAATTATTTTGAATTTTATAATTCTAAGCCTTAAGTTTCTTTTAAATGGTTGCAGGAGAAATTTAGCAGGAACTGGCAATGAGATAGAAAATTATCCACATACATCCTTGTACACACAGGTTTTATTGTATAGAATAATAATAAATAGTTTTTCAAGTGGTAATCGGGATATGTGTCTGATAATACTGTAAAATGTTAAGTGTTAGATAATTTTCAGGTTATATTATTAATTTTGAATTATTTAATTTATCTGGAACTTTGGTAAAGTCAAGGCTACAAGATGTAGTGTTGGTAGTTAATGATGCAACGTATCTTTGCCCATTGCTATGTAGTCAATAGACTAGGGTGAGCAATCTAAACCTCTATTATAAACAGTTAATATGAGGAAATGGATTTGACTTACATTGTTTTGATTTATAGCACTTTTCCATGAATGTAAATCACAATAAATGTAAGAAGCCCCTTTATTTTGCATACTTGGATTAGAAATTTTAACAAAATTTTGAATACAGATTCAAATAAGCTGTGACATTGGAAATCTTTTAATTAGATTCAATTAGACTTTTATGATTTTGTTTTCCAGTACTTTAAATTAAGGAATTATATAGACTTTTTAATGAAAATACAAGTTTGAAAAATCAGTGATGTATATCATTCCAACTCTTAAAATGCCCTATATTTTTTTATTTTGTCCTATAACTCATGACAAAGATCTTATGAATATCTCTTTTAAAGGCCATAATTCAGCACTTCAAAGCATTCCACATGATAGACCATTAGTTATCTTAAATAATTTCTATCTATAGTAATGAAAATCTTTTGACAGAAGCTGATATACTTAGGAACAAACCTTTGATGGGTCATTATATATTAAAAAAAAAAAAGTGCGACACTAGAGTGATATCCACACCTCCAGAAGAATAATGTCTGTGAATAATGGCTGTAATTAACATTCAGATTTATAAGTGCATTTCTAATACTAACAATTCCTTTTAAGTAAAAGTACTAACATTCCTAAGAAAAATCTTAACGATTATGACACATTCCTGTTTTAAAAAAATTACTTTCTAGATAGGCAGGGTAAAACAATACAATATTTAATAAATATAGCATAAACTTAGATAAAGTAGAGATTTTGTCTTTTTCTCCCAGAAGATGATCTATAACCATAAAGGATTATTTCTGAAACCTAAGAAAAAGTTAAAGGATTACTATTCTCGTTTAAAAATTCAAGTAACTGTTTGTTTTCATCTTTTGTATCTGAAATTATGTGCACATTTAACTTACTAAGAAATCATTAGTAACTATTGTTCTAAAGTGGGTTTATTGCAGAATATGGGCCTTTATCTAAGTATTGCATACATAGTAGAGACTTTTAAGCTGTTAGTATGATTATGTTTATCATTTGTATGATATGCAAATTATATAGTCAGCCTGAGGCTTATGAAAAAGCAGGTTTGTGAAACTGACGTTAAGGAGTGCTCCCTGCTTAATTTGTCCACCCTGGAACCAAATTTCACAGTGTGATAACATATTTGTAACAATACCTGGAAGGATTGTTTTTTAAATCAAACTTTGGCTGAAAACAACTGATTAATCCCTCACCAAAGAATGAAACTCATTTGTGTTTCAAGCCACATAAAGCTGAAGTTCCTTATTCTTTCCTGAAGACACGTTTTCCAGAAGCATGCTTTTCTTGTGCAGAGGACTGTAAGCAAAGAATATCATCCTAGAGTGTTCTTTTGAAGGAATACAGTGCAGTAGTGAGGACATTAGACTGCGTATAAAGAGAATGTTGTTCCCAAAGTCCTATGCCCAAAACTTGTTGTATCAATTTCTCAATCAATTTCAAAATCTGGATTCTCTCTTTTTTATTCTGCCTCATTGTCCTCAAACTTAAGCTACAATAGAGTCATCTGGAAAATCTACAGTCAGATAAATTTTGCTAGCTTCATCATGAGCAAGGGTAATGCCCTGATAGATCCTAGCCCTCTTCACTGGAACTGGTAAAAAGTTGGACTCCTGGCTATTTAGGAATTGTGGTTTCAACAGCAATAAAGACAGAGAGTCTGTTATTTTCCTATTGAAGTGTCAGAGTAGCCTCTTTGCACATAGTGTAAGACAAGGGAGAGAGTACGCTAAATAACATGCCACTTAATGGAATCAACTTGTCTGGAAGTAACACTGCCCTTTTAGCCTAAAGGAAATATTGAAACTCAGAAAAATAGGGACTCTTTTGAAATAACAAACTGAATATTCATTCCTAATAACTTGAGCTTTCTTGTAGTAGGTCATGTAATCATCTTCTAGACAGAAGTCGACAATGAGCTAGAGGTTTGAAAAGATGCAAGTTCTGGAATCCCCGTTGTTGGAAATGGGAGAAAGGGCTGCATCAAGACAGGTAAAAAGGTACTTGAGAGTCTAGTTAAACTTATAGATGATATTGGTATGTAGGTAGGCACTAAAGTATATCAAAAATGGGGTAGCAAGAAAAATATATGGAGAACTTAGTTTCTTGCAAAATACAGATTCTTCACTGACTAGCTTTCTGACCTATTATGTTGCTTAACCTATCCATAACTTGTTTTATTCACCTTCTTAGTGAGCATAATGCATTTTCTGTTCCATCAGGATTAGAGATTATATATACAAACTGGTCACAATTGTAAATTATAAAGTTGTATGTAAGTCCAAGATACTATTTTTATTGATGTGATTATAGTTTAAACTTTAACTTTTCAGACAGTTGAATGTATATAATGGAACAGATCTATCATGTACGATATGTATAAATTCTGTATGCCAATATACATGTAGATAGTTTGATTTTTACATAATTATGTAGACTTATCTGTACTATGCTTATTTACATATTTTAATATACATCTATATATGTAGAATATATATAAATTTTTATATGTATATAGATATATATGAATAGATATGAATTTCAGTCCCTTATAGTAAATATTATTCCATACATGAATCTTCCATTTAAAACACTGCAAGTACAATGTTGGCACTAATTATCTGCACTGAAATTAATGTTGCACTTAATATCTATTTTTTCCATTATGTTGTTTGAGGACAGTTGAGCAATATAATGCCCATTGGGAAAAGAACAAAGTACCACAATTGTTGACATAGATTTTTTTTTGAGTGCTTCTATGCACATGAATGAAATGAACTCAGTGTAATTGCTGTAGTGGAGATTGTGAAATTGAATGGTGCCCTTGGATATAACCCAAATGCAAACCTCATTTTGTTGCAGTAGTTTGCTTTAAAAGGAAAGAAGGTAGCAAACTTAGAATCAAAGAATTGCATTTTAAACCGAGTATTGCATTTATTTTCAATCTACCTTTTGTATTAGTAAATTCTTTGTTGGACTGTTTCTTTAGAGATGATTAAATTTAACATATGAGAAAATAGTTTTATGATTTTAATAACACCTTTCACTTTTTTTTGGTGAATAAGATTAGTTAGCAAGTACATTATCTTGTCAATGTTTTATGATAATAAGACTTGACCAATTATATATTTATGCTGCATAATATTACCTGGACTATTACCTCTTTATTTATTTATTTATTTATTTTTATTTATTTATTTTTAATTCAAAGTATCTTGATTCCTTGGTGAATTACTTACAGCAGAAACATTTTTCAGAAACATTTGTTATCTCCTTAAAATCTCTTCTCCCTTTCAGTAATCACCCCCCTCTTATTACCCTTATGGAAGGATCAAAGTAGTAAAGAGAAGGCTTATCTTTATTACTATCTCTGTAATTCTTCTATCTTTTCCATATCAAAAAACATAATCCCTATTATCCCAAATTATTTTTTCCAGTTACAATCTAGAATTTCTTTTCATCTTCATTCATAACCAATGCCTCTATTCTCTCTACTTTTACCCTCTAATAGTACCCCCCTCCCCCGCCGACAAGTTCCTTTCCTTCAGTTGGGAAGCATATAGGTACCAGAACTGGTTTTAGGGAGATGGAATGCAGCAATCCAGCACAGAGCTATGGGGACTGGATCATGTTTGGTACTTCTTTTCAGGAAAGGCAAAAAATACCATGCCAGAGTCTCAGTGACAGTACAAGTGATGCCTGAGTGTTACACTTGTTAGAGAAGTTAAATGAGCCAATATAGCCGATAAAGTTTAATATTTATAACTTAAAGACAGGTACAGAATGTCTAGTTCTGAAATAGTCCAAACTCACAGCCTAAGAATTCAAGCATGCAAGATGGGAGTGAGCAGATGTTAAGATTCCAAATGGAGAAGTCAGCACTTGAAGAATGTTGGGATTAATATTGAAAATTTAAGAAATGTGGGAGCACCTGGGTGCTCAGTTAAGCATCTGACTTCCAGTTTCTGCTCAGCTCATGATCTCACAGTTGATGAGTTTGAGCCCCACATCAGGCTTTGCGCTGATGGGGCAGAGCCTGCTTGAGATTCATTCTCTCTCTCTCCCTCCCTCCCCGCCCCCCTGCTTCCCCTGCTCACGATGCTCTGCTTCCCCTGCTCATGCTCTGTCTCACTCAAAACAAATAAACTTACAAAGAAATTTAAAAAAAAAATTTAAGAAATGTGAATCTAGCCATCAGGGAGATAGACCTTTATAGCAATTAACATGGGTAGGGACCAAGAGTTCTAGTTTAGGTTACTGGTGATAAAAGACCAGATATTGGCTCTTTAGGATTTGGTATAAACCAGGCAACATTGTTCAAACATAACCAAGAACAGCTGGTCAGTGAGGATCTAAGCCATACCATGGTCATCATATACAAAGAATCAGAGACCAGAGAGCAGATGATTAGAAAGTGATAGATACCACTTAGTGTTTGATAAATTACCCATTCATCCAATCAACAAATAGTTGTCTACTTTGTGGAGGCCCTGTGATAGTTCTGAGGTCACAACTGTGAGTGAGCAGGTTCCTTGGCCTCAGCTCCACAAAGACTAGAAGCATGGGCTCATAAATATATAACACCACAGCACTGAAAAAAAAAGCTAATAGGAGATTCTAAATGTTTTAAGGTAGCTTCTGTATATGATATATACTTCAAGTTTTATATACGTTCCATTCTATTTACTCTTGAGTTATGGTGAATATAAATCAAGAGTAACTTTTCTAACTTCATAGTATCTGTAGAACTTGAACCCCATAACTTGTAAGCTTCACTCCAGATACTGGGCTGTCCAAGATTTTAATGCAAAGGGTTAATGTGACCATCTTGGAACCTAATTTTGGAAGGTAATAAATAAGTAGACCATCTTATCATCTTTATTGTAATTCTTGGTGTTGTATATTGTGGAGAATAGGCCCCTGCCCATTCTATCTTTGAGTAGCCAGAGATAGTTGTTTAATCTTTCAACTATGTATTAAATACCCACATTTAAGTGTATAATTCATCAAACTTTTAAATAATTTTCCTTTAAATACATTCTTTATAAACAGACAAATTTGTTATAACTAGGTATAATTAGAACATTTGAGTTTTTTTCTTAGAATTTAATATTTTTTCCACTAAATGCTGAAATGAATGAAACAAAACTGATCGTGAGATGTGGCTTATGATCTCAGAAATCCATTTCCCATCATGGAGACCTGTGTTTAAACCATTTTAGTGCCACCTAAAATGGATGCAAAATGAATCTAGCCATAATCATTATCTCAAAACAATATATCTAAACAACTTTCAAGTTATTTAAAATATTTTCCTAAGTGATGTAACTATCACAATAATGTACTATTCATTACTCATATCCAACTGTTCATACTAAAGTACCATTTTTCATCTGTATTTGCCACCAAGGCCATATTCAGGGCAAAAACATAACACCAATCTTTTAAATTATAGTTATTTAAGTCTGAAAATACATTCAAAGGAGGTGAATTATTAAAACTGACATAGATCTAATTAATTATTTTAAAAAATAAGTAATTGTATTTTTCTTAGGGTAAATCTCAACCTTAAGACATATAGTCAACGAAAATGTGTGTTTTAGTATACACTTAAAAATAAGATATTTGTCCCACAGCACACTGCCTTGATCCTATCAACTGTTTATTTTACTATTCTCCCCTTCACACAGCATTATCAGGGAAATACCCTGGGTTAAGAAACTAGACTGTCAAAATGTTAACACAACATTTCATTCAAAGAATAATAAAACATCATTCTAAAGAAAATTTTTCAAATCTGGTATTTTAAATTGATGTTCACTTTTTCTAAGAATATATTCATTCATTTTATTTATTTATAAGTCTGTGAAATATTTGATCATATTTGATAGAAAATCCAAAACTCCCTAAGCTTGTTTCCAAGTCTTCAGATTTCAAGTCCACTATTTCTTGACCCACCATATATTTCATTGCCCATAGAGAGCACCTGGCCCATCTCCCTGATTGAGAGTCAGTGAAGGATTCAGGGGAGTAGCTCTTAGGGTAGCCAGAGGGCAACTGGGATAGTAGATTGCCCAAGAAGGACAAAATGCAGAAGAGTTTTTTAAAGGAGGGCACTGTCCCTTTCAAGTGCTACAGAGAGATGGCAAAGTACCTAGACTGAGACAGCAAGTGGACTGGCTTCTCCATTAGGTCCAGCTGTGACTTTTAAAAGATTGTTTCAATTGAGTAGTGAGATTAGAAACTGGATTTCAAGATGCTACAGAGTAAATGAGCAGTGAAAAAGTTAAATGAAGTATGAATAGGCCAATGTTTTTTCAAACTTTGAATTTTTTTTTTGCAAAAGTAGAAGTGTGTGTGTGTGTGTGCACGTGCGCGTGTGCACGCTCAAGAGAGAGAGACAGAGAGAGAGACAGAGAGAGAGACAGAGAGAGAGACAGAGAGAGAGACAGAGAGAGAGACAGAGAGAGAAACCCTGAAACTGTTAGGAAGCAAAACGTCTATTCTTCCCCTCCTCTTCCTAGGTCTCAGTATCTGTAGAAAATAACTTGGAAACTAAAGACAGAATAGTCCTTTGCAATGTTTACCCAAGTAAGAAAGGAAAAAGAAATAAATAAGAGAAAAAGGTGCATGAAGGAGATGCACAGTATACTGGATGGAGTAGAACTTGATGGATCCTCAGAGAAAAAATAAATTTAGTCAAGAGGAGGCATCATGTGTGAGGTGGCCTAATGGAGACTCCACTCTAGCCAGATGCATCCTTCCTATTTCTCTTAAAGCTAATAATCCTGCCCAGACTCTGCTCTCATTCTTGATCTAAACAGAAAGCGCATAATGAATGGTGGCCCCCTAGGGCCTTACCCTTGGCATAAAATCATTTTTTATCTCACCTTTAACCTGCTGCATTATTATTCTGTATTTGAGCTCAATTGTTCAGTCTGTGGGACCAATTAACGTAGAGGAGGAGAGCATAGTTTTGGGTTTTTTGTTTGTTTGACAAAGATCTTATGGTAGAGAGCAAGAGCCAAAGTCAATGGAAGAAAAAAAACCACAGGATGTTGAAAATGCCTACTCTTTAGCTATTTAGCTTTATTTAAAAATTTAACTTTTCGTACAAAGATGAAATATCATATATTATATATTTTATTTATTTCTTCAGACCCTTAGACTGTTCCTTTAAGAAATACATGCTGAAAAGTAAACATAGCTTAAGAAATTTGTGTTCTCTTTTTTAAACACGTATCTCTTTTTTAGGCTTGCGCTCAAAATTGTATGTTACCCGTGTGTGTGTGTGTGTGTGTGTGTGTGTACCAAAAGTTTGTAATTCTTAATTTTGGTTGTGGCCCAGGAGCTCAAGTATGAGCTCAAACTTGTGTAAAACAAAAGTCACAAACCTCCCCTAAAACTAAGTCAGACAGGTATTGGGATGAGGGGAGGTGAAAATAGAAAACACAGAAAAGGAAACATACATACAGAAAACCTAAAATAATATCTCTGAATAATATATCCACATTACAGATAGGGAAATAAGTCAGTAAGGGGTTAAAGATCATGCCCCCTATTTTTTATCATCACAAGAGGAATAATATTGTCAATAAGCCTATGTCTACCTTGTATGTAAGAGTACATTTTTAATTGTCAGGCAGAGAGCGACAGCTGAAGATTTACTTTAAATTATTAAATCTTTTTTTCAATCAAACATGTTGTTCATATATATTTTTTTTCAAGGTAATCACCAAGTGGTCCAAAAAGTATAGAGAGGTGGCTAAAAGCATGGTCTGTGGAATCACAAAAAAACAGTGCTGACTCCCTTGGCTTTCTAATTATTCCTTTTTTAATCTAGGAAAAAATAATTGAACTGTTCCAACTTGTTTCCTTTATACAATGGAAATTATAAAACTCAACTAAGAGTTTGTCAGCATTAAATAATGTAAGGAAAGTGCTTGTACTGTGCCTGGCACACAGAATGTTCAACAAACATTACTATAATAAAGAAAAGGGATAAGCCCATGCTTGTTTTGGTTTTGGTGTGTGGATGCCATCTTTCTAATACACTGCACCAATTCTTCACCATCTGCTAGTTTACATTTATTAAACACTTTTCAGTGGAACTCAAAATACATGAAAACATTATGTTCTCAAGGAATACGTTCCAGTTGGGGAAGTGAATATATATGTATACAACTAAGAATTCTTGCACAATGTATACAAATGGTACAGAACATCTTTATAAATGGACATTGAATATCCTTGTTTTAAGAATTCAATAAGGTTTTCTGACAGGGCACGATCATTTCATATTTAGTTATCTTTTTTAATTCCCTGTGTAGATGGTTTATTCAATTCCATAAAGATTTGGAAAAAGAGATTCAGTAGGAGCTTCTCATATTGATTTGGGGAGGGTTCTTAAGTTTCTTTTTAATAATCCTCCCATATCCTTTTCAGTGTTTCTTCTTTCTTAGCACAAAGCAAGTTATGGTTCAATTGACTTTCTGTCTACTTAATAAATATTGATATATTGGATGCTTTCGAGCATGGCCACGTGTGATCCATCTTTAAAGGTAGAGTCGTTATTCAGGGAGGTTGCAATTTATTTATTCCTCATTCATTCTCTCATCTTTTGAGAGGGATCATTATGCAAATATTGAACACATTCATGCAATGAAAAACAAAACAAAACACTAGCTTTTTAATAGCTGTTGAAAACGAGATCTCATCCACAGCACAATGGAGTGAATACAGACCCTATTGTGCACATCTTATTAGTATATTTTCTTTAGATAACAGGAAAAGGTAATTGAAGGTAAAATGTGCAATTTTCTGATTGTAAGAGCTGCAGTATACTGCACTGATCGAGGAAACAAAAAATATGTATTTCTTTCACTGGGAATCTACAGGCATAAGATTAATAACTCAATCTTGAATAGAACATAATTATAGGATCTCTCAAGGTGTGTTTCAGATACATAAGAATTCATGGCTTGTGTATACTTAAATAGTTGGATTCTTATGTATATTATTGTAAGAATAGGACTGTTTAAATGTGTTTACATGTAAATAAGATTAACCTGTTATTTGTATTATTGTGTTTACACTATTGTCAATTCAGTCCGCCGGTTCCATGCTGTTTAATTCATTTAGTTTATTGGCTAGTAATTAAGAAATAAACACACTTTAGAACATATTTTTAAAACATTATCTTTCAATTTCCTGTAAATAGCAGTGTTTGTTATTTCTCTATTTTTTTCCTTGACCTTCACATATTTGAATGAGGCAAGCTTTATACTAATAGGTGGGGGTCTTGAGAACAAAATTGTTGCATACTTTTGCATTGAATCTACTTCTATATTTCTTGTTTTTTTTTTTTTAAATTTAAGTTTATTTATTCTTGAGAGATAGAGACAGACCACAAGCAGGGGAGGGGGAGAGAGAGGAGGAGACACAGAATCCGAAGCAGACTCCAGGCTCTGAGCTGTCAGCACAGAGCCCCATGCGGGGCTGGAACTCACGAACTGTGAGATCATGACCTGAGCCAAAGCCAGATGCTTAACTGACTGAGCCACCCAGGCATCCCTCTTGTTTTTTTAAATGCTTATTTTTGAGAGAGTACAAGCAGGGGAGGGGTAGACACAGGGGGACAGAGGATGCCAAGAGGGCTTTTTGCTGACAGTCTGACAGCAGCAAGCCAGACACAAGGCACGAACTCATGAACCATGAGATCACGACCTGAGTCAAGTCGGACACTGAACTGATGGAGCTACCCCATATTCCTAATATGGGTGCCCCCCATATTCCTAATTTCTATATTTATTATACTTCATCTATGGTACTTAAGAAAGAGACATCTATTTTTGGCAAAAATTTAGTCTAGACCTAAAGTTTACCTTTCTGTAAAGTGTAAACATGGTTTCAGTTGTAGCAGTGCATCTCATTCCATGCAAGTTGCATTAGATGACCTTCATAAAACCATTTGTGCAGAGTGCCATGAAAGCAGACAAGTAGGAAATTCAAATCTAGACTTTGTCTATGGATTTGCTATATCATAGAAAGGGATTTTCCCAATTGTTTTATGGTCATTCACCTTCTCTCATTTTTTAATTTTTAAAACTTTTAAGATCATATTTTCTCTCCTCTTTACTATTTTTTCTTTAAGATTTTAATGTCATTTCTTCCCATTACAATATATGTAGGCTGCAAATAGATATGAAAATGTAAAAACTGGGGCTCCTGGGTGGCTCAGTTGGTTGAGTGTCTGACTTCATTTCGGCTTAGGTCATGATCCCAGGGTTATGAGATCAAATTCCACATCGGGCTCCACGTTGAGCGTGGGGCCTGCTTGGGATTCTCTCTTTTTCTATCCTTTTGCCTCTCTCTATATATAAAGAAAAAAAAAGTAAAAACCACCAAACTTGCACTTTGTATACAAATAACCACATTATATGGAAGGGATGGTGAAAGGCTATCTGCTAATTTATACAGATAGCATTGATGATGAATATTTTGAAGGAAAGTTGGAATGAATAAACGTTTGGTTGAATGTATCATGTCATTATTCCATGAATATCTCTTGTGTATAGTAGCAATTAATTTTCAGGCTTTGAATGTTAAAGTAGCCTAAAATACAAGATAGGAAATTAAAAGGCTGGGGAAGAAATGAAATGATTTTTTAGAAAAAAAGGCCACTTGGTAGTTTTTAATGAAAGTAGCCAATGAACAGCAATAGTTGAAAGTTCGTAAATATAAGGGACACATATGGGAATCCATGTACCAGTAACTGAGAATAATTCTAAATTATAAAAGTCACATAGTAATAAAAACTAAATTCATTATTCAAACTCTTTGTAGAGCAGCTAACGTGTACTTGGAACGATCTTAGCCACTGCAGATAGAGCAGTGAATAAGGCATCCATGGCCCTGCCCTCATTGGATTTACCTTCTATTAGAGAAATTACTTTAAAGATAAACACATTATTTAATTACTCATGACACATGGTATGAAGGAGAAAGGGAAGGAACAGGATACTTTGATTCAGTCTTGGTGCCAGGAAATACTCTTTGGATGAGTTCTGATGGGCAGAAAAAGTGTGGGAAGGTGGGGAGAATAGGTAGAAAAGGAGATCAAGTCAGGTAATAAAGTGACAACCAGTCACACCATTGTGACTATATAAAGGACTTTGGTCTTTAGTCGAAGAGCAACGGATGTCATTAAAGACTTTTAACCAAGACAGTGGCAAGATCAGATTTGCTTTATAAAGAGATGATTTGGGCCTCTGTGGGACTCCATTAGGTTTAAAACATTTCGAATCTACAAAGGATATGAATTTCAAAGCCTTTCTCCTACTCCTCTTTCTAGGACATCTCCAGTCTCTTCACTTTCCACTTTAAGAGAGATTGAAGATATGTGTGCTATAAGAAAACACTCCGATGCATGTTATGTACTGTGGAATGGAAAAAACCCAGAGTTTCAGGAGTATATCAAAATAAAAAATTTATGTGCAACTAAGGCCCTACATGAGTAACATAATATTTTGAAAGCTAAACTAACTTTTAGCAGCACTTACTGCAAAGAAATAATAAGAGAAATGTGCCCTCTTAGCTAATTTCAAGTATACAATATTGTATTAACAATAATTGCCATGTTGTGAATTAGATTCTCAGAATTCAGAACTTACTAATAATTGAAAGTTAGTACTCTTTGACCAACATTTCCCCACGTCTGTCCCCCATCTCCCAATCCCTAGCAACCACTGTTTTACTCTATGGTTTGATTAGTTTGACTTCTTACAATTCCATATACAGGTGCTATTATACAGTATTTGTCTTTCTGTCTGGCTTATTTCACTTAACATAATGTCCTCCAGGTTCATTTGTGTTGTTGCAAATAGAAGAATTTCCTTCTCTTTTATGGCTGAATAAACCATCGTATGTATGTTATATATGCAAGATTTTCTTCATTCATCTGCTGTAGGACATTTAGGTTGTTTCCATAACTTGGCTGTTGTGAATAATGCTGCAATGAACATGGAGTGTAGACAGATCCCTTTTAGACATACTGATATCACTCCTTTTGGATATATACCCAGAAGAGGTATCACTAAATCATATGGTAGTTCTAATTATTAGAACTAAGTTTTAATTTTTTGAGGAAACTTCATAATGTTTCCATAGTGGCTGCACCAATTTAGGGTTCCCTTTTACCCACACTCTTGCCAACACCTGTTATCAACATATTACTTGATAATTTAAGGAGTTGCTTAATATTTTGCACTGAATATTCATTAATGGAATAAAATTCATTGACTTTCTCATTTTTAAAATTCCCTTTGGGGTGCCAGAGTCAGTTAAGTGTCTGACTTCACCTCAGGTCATGATCTCACAGTTCATGAGTTTGAGCCCCATCTCGGGCTCTGTGCTGACAGCTCAGAGACTGAATCCTGCTTTGGATTCTGTGCCTCCCTCTCTCTCTGTCCCTTCCCTGCTCACACTCACCTCTCTCTCTTTCATAAATAAATAAACATTAAAAAATTAAAAAAAAAATAACCTTTTTAATTTTTAATCATAAAATTGCCATTTATTGACATACTTTTAAAATTACATGAAGATAACACATTTACAGACAAAAAGAACTGTTCTGTAAATATAAATTTGTCTTCAGTTTCTGTTAATAACTAGCATTTCTGTTTAATGTGACTTAATCTCATGTTAAATTTTGAAAAGGCTTCTTCAGCTCTTACTATAATATCCAGTACCTAGGTCATTTCTAAAATGTACCTGTGGGACAGAAATTTGTTATTCTAGTTCAAATGAGTAATAAATTCCAATATCATTCATTACTTTCAAAATGCATATTTTTTGAGAAAACAAGTTTCCTGTAGTAACGCCAGAAATTGTCTTAATGTTGAGTTAATGATGGGGACCATGTGCTTGTACATATAAAGAATAGTTTTCTAAAAGACCTAATGGTCATTCCTCTGTATCTGGAATGGGAATTCCAAATGTTTTTGGCCAAAGAAACTTGGGAAAAAACAGTATAACTAAGAAAATAGAATTGTGACCTAGAAGCTGATACAAGCATTTTTTCTAGCCAGTGAGTTTATTAAAGTAGAGCTTCATGGCAGCTCTCTACTCCCCAAAGCGTAACACACCAATATCAATTCTTGGGAGTCATGCTGAGAAGAGTAACGGATTTTTTAAAATCTTAATGTACCTAGTACCATTTATACCTGAAAGTCACACAGTTTCAAAATTTTACCTCAAGAAAAGGACCTTCTGTACTTCAGATGATTGCAAATAACTTGTGACAAAGCAGTGCAGGAAAAGTAAGAGAGGAAAATGATTAGATAGATCACATTGATTTTGTTTTTAAAGTCTACCATTTCCAGAAGCTGAGGGTTTGTTTTTTGCTCATTATCCCAGAAGTCAAGGTTTCTCTTATCTTGCCCTAAGGAAAACCCCAGGCAGCCAGTTTCTACCTGACTTGAGCAATGTGATGGAGAGGATACTTCGGTCAAATTGTTGGTGGATTCCTACCCCCAATCCATGTTCTGTTCTTATCACTGTTGACTAGGTGGTGGGATCTAGGACTACTCCTCAATTTTTTCTTAATGTTTAAAGGTCTAATCTGGAGACAGCCAGACAAGAGTCCTATTTAGATATCTTTCCCTGATCTTGCAAACTTCAGCCCTTGGTTCCATTTTATCCTTTATAGGAGAATGGTCTTTGCATATCAAAGAGAAGAAAAAGAGAGAGAGTTTCCCATATCCAGATGTAGTGCTACCCTGGATAAATTTGGACTTGTCTTGCCTGGCCCACCTTTAGGCTTGTCTTCAAATGAATCCTTCTATCAGCTTGAAATAAAGAACTCAGTACACTAATTAAATTAAAAAAAAAAAAAAGACTGCATATAAACTTTGACATGAGAGTTTAATGGACTTTTTTTGTGAAGTTTTAGAGCCAAATGGAGAAGATAATTCTGTCACATGCCACATTCAATACTTCCTAAAATTTCTTTTCAATGATAACTGCTCTGTCCTGAATTTTCTTGGAAGCAAGGGTAGCTAGGCAGTTGTCAGGCATCTTGTATCTTTCCTGTCTCTCTCTCAATCCTTTTTGTCACAGCTGCTGTCAGTTTCTTGTACTTTTCAGACTCTCAAAATATCCTCAAGTTTTGTACTCCAGGCCTGAAAAGGGCAAACCAGACCTACTGAAATCACTGCAGCAAAATAATTTTCTGCCATTAGACACACTCCTGAGAGTTAAAGTGAGAACAATGCAGGTGACCGATAGTTTACTGGATGAGAGATATCGTGTTAAGTACCCTCACACACGGCACTTACTGAATACTAACTATGAATTTTAAACCATCATTTAGTCATTTACCACTTATCTATTTTCTTTTGTTAAACACACATTTTAGGCATTCTATGTGTATCATAGCAAGCAACATGCAGGGAAAAGGCAATTCAAGTGGAGTAGTGAGGCAGAACAGGTTTCTATATGAACACAGAAAATACTCAAACAACTCAAAGAGGTAAGGAAAATAACTATAAGCTGACATTTGGTAAATAAGTAAAAATTATCCAGATGAAAACCAGAGAGAAATTGAACAAGTGTTCAGAATAATATTGGAAAGTGAGAGAAATTGTTTAAAAACATGGTGATAAGGAGAAAATATCCTCAAAACACAGGGAAATAGAGGAATACATAATAGTAATGAGATAGGCACATAGAAATCGAATGAGAGAGACATTGAGGCCAGGGGAAATGATTAAATATCTTATGTTTTATATTGAGGACTTTGGGTTTTATCTAAAAGCCAATAGAACGTTAATTTAGGTTTCATATTCAAGCATGACATAATCAGAGGGAGTATAGGCAAAGGGCATCAACTTCCGGGTTAAGATACGTTGCAAAAGGAGCAAGTTGAGACAGAAATTCTTTTTAGAATGCTCTGGAAAAGTCCAGGAATAAGACAGTGGTTACTTGGATTAGAGTAGTTGGAATGGTAGTAGAAAAGAATAAATGAGCTACTGAGATCTTGACTAGATGCAGGTAAGAAAAATTGAACAGACTGCTAAATAATGTCTTCCCAGGTATGGGTGATTGGATAAGGATTTACTCCCAAGTTTCAGTTTTAATTTTAGAAGCTCTTTTTACTGACTTTTCATTTTACCAAAACAATGGATTTGCCAGACCTTCCTATTCAGTCTGGAAACATTCTGACTCGGGCCCATGGTGACTTGAACATCAGAGTTGGAAGAATTCCTACCCACCTCTTCAACACTGCACAGACCTTGTTGGTCCTGTGTATTGATAGTACAAGTGACTAGATTAGTGCAAGGTGCAAACTTAAGCAAAGAAGAAGAAAGATTAAAGGGCAATCTTTTCCATTAAAATTAAAACTCAAGGTTTGGATCAGTCCAGAAAAGATAAACTACTAAAAGAATTTTGTTGAATGAGATACAAATTGGAAAAACAATCAGTGAACATCTAAGAAGGATTCTCAGATGAAATTTAAGTGTTTTAATTTGTGCTGTACTTGAGATAAAATTAAATTAGAAAAAGTAGATGGGTGGATGTGATTTATATAAAGTCAACTTGGTTATTCAATGAAAATACTCCCAAAGAGAAAGGCTTGACCTTACCTTAAGGGACTAATAAACAAAACTCTTGTTTTTGAAATAAAACTGAAAAGAACAAGTTATTTCTATAGGATACTTACATAAGTCCCCATTTTGACATTTTGATTAACTCTAAGGACAGATAGCATTACATTAGAAGATTTTTGTTTTATTTAAAATATTTCTGCTTGGTGATGATATTTCTGTCACATCTTAATCTGTGTATAATATAAAGAAGGCAATGATTAGTAACATACTTTAACATGAAATTATGGAAAGCAAAAATGAATGGTAACTACATAAACTCAGAAAAATGAACACTGACCACACTACCGCCTTTCCATCCAGTCAGTGGCTGGGGTTTTATTTTTAAATATCTGCAGGCCAATTATATAGAAAAGAAATACTGATTTTTCTTAAAAAGTAGGCAGAAACTGGGGCGCCTGGGTGGCGCAGTCGGTTAAGCGTTCGACTTCAGCCAGGTCACGATCTCGTGGTCCGTGAGTTCGAGCCCCGCGTCGGGCTCTGGGCTGATGGCTCAGAGCCTGGAGCCTGTTTCCGATTCTGTGTCTCCCTCTCTCTCTGCCCCTCCCCCCTCCCCATTCATGCTCTGTCTCTCTCTGTCCCAAAAATAAATAAACGTTGAAAAAAAAAAAAAGTAGGCAGAAAGGTAATATACAAGAATGGGGTATATGCAGATAATTATTCTTAATGTAGCATTTCTCAACGTTTATTTTTTTTTATTTTTTTTTATTTTTGGGACAGAGAGAGACAAAGCATGAACGGGGGAGGGGCAGAGAGAGAGGGAGACACAGAATCGGAAACAGGCTCCAGGCTCTGAGCCATCAGCCCAGAGCCTGACGCGGGGCTCGAACTCACAGACCGCAAGATCGTGACCTGGCTGAAGTCGGACGCTTAACCGACTGCGCCACCCAGGCGCCCCTATGTAGCATTTCTCTAAGCTTCTAACATTAATCAAAGTCTTATTTTGTACATCTATATATTTATTTAGCTTTCAGTACAATGACATTTTAGGCATGGAATGATATCTATCTAAGTATATATACAATCTATTTTTACCTAAATAGCTTTCTGTAAAGAAAAGTGTAATAAGACTAAAGACATAGTATGAGTTTTGAATATCTATTAATCTAACTGAATAAGCATTGAAACTGTACTTAATAGATGCAAATTAATGTTATTATCTTAAATGCACAAGGGATTTATATTTTTCCAAGAATAGTATTGTATTTGATAAAGTAATTGAAGTTTTTTTTTTTTCATAGAAAAAGTTACATATGTATCTGTGTATATAAGTTTTGGAAAAAAATATTCTGGATAAGAAACAGGCTTCATATTAAATTTTAGTATTGATCTTATTTCTTTCATAAATTGTGATTAAGGTTACTTGTAATTACCTCATCTTTTATATGATATTTTTACCTTAATAACTCATAAATTATTCATATTTCTAAATGTTAAATGATACATTGTATTCTCCTTAAGGTGGTCATGAATTGCAATCATTTGGATGTGCTTGGTCTTGTTTATTCTATATTAAAAGTAAGCTATGAAAATTCCATATCAAACCATAGCTCAAAACATTTTCTTCGTAAGCTCTATTTCTAAATGTTAAATATATCAAAATTTAGATTGCCAAAAATAGTTAATATGCAGTTGTTCAGAGTTTTCTCCAACTGGCAAGAGTGTATTTGTGAGCATGTCCAAGGGGGTGGATTCTTGAGATAACCATTATAGTGATAGTGTGTGTCAGACAACAGAACTGGCTGTCCAGGGACTGTGGGCAGCATGGGATAGTGTGTGTGATCAATCTGGAATGCTCTTCGTAGAAGGGTAGGGGGTGGTGGAGTGAGGAAAAGATCCAACATAACAAGTAATAAAGAAATCTTCAGGGAAAGTGATGGATTTTTGAGTTTCAGGATGCTGGAAGATAGAAAATAGAATTTTAATAGAATTTACTCTTCATGTGTAGTTGCATTTACCTTTTATATGTTTGCAGAAGTTACTGGTTAACATTGTAGTTGGACCCTGCTCCTCTAATTACTACAACAATCTGGAAGATCACATCGGTGTAAGATTTTGAAATTATTTCCAGTGTAATAAATTTCAATTCTGGATAATTTATGGATAAAATATATTCCAGATGTTAGTGATTAATGTAGGTTTGAGAATCTCCTATCTGAAGCCTAAGCAAAGAAAATCTTACATTTTTAAAGTTTATTTATTTTGAGAAAGAGAGATACAGTCAGAGACAGTGTGGGCACACTTGTGAGCACAGAGGGGAGAGAGAGATCCCAAGGAGGCTTCATACTGTCAGTGCTGAGCCTGGGGTGGAGCTCAGTCTCATGAACCATGAGATCATGACCTGAGCTGAAATCAAGAGTCAGTAGCTCAACTGACTGAGCCACCCAGGTGCCCCAAAGAAAATCTGATTCTTAATATCAATGCCTAATCTGCCTAATAGAAGCTTTTCACATACACAATGTAATCATACCTACCATGGAAGGATTTAGATTTCATTGTGTTGATTTTTTTTTTTAATGTCCATGAATCTTTAAGTATAGAATTCAACTTACCTTGTACATTTTCTGGTTGTATTTTGCTACTGATAGAATCATGAGTCAGATGTCTTGGGTGCTGTTGGTGGTATGCAAGAAAACGTTTAATAATTGGCTTGCATCACTTTCTCTGTCACACACACACACACACACACACACACACACACACCAAAACCGGAATTGCACTATTTTCTGATTTCTGTGTTTTGTAAACACTACTAACAGAGCTTATTTCCAGTCTCCAATATGACATTGCTAAATGTGGAGATTTATACTTTTACAGTATTTCTAGCATACAGACTTAAAAAACCTTAAGAGCATAAATATAGTATAATAGGAAGTATTTAAATATAAATAGTAAATATGTAAATATATATAAATACATACATCATATATAAAATAGTAAAATAGGAAGTTGTGGGTTTTGACTATTTTACTGTAAATTATTAAGTTGTAAATTAAAATGATAAAAATTAAAATCTTTAAAAATGTGTGTGTTGAACCACTGGCCCCCAGATTCCTGACAATTGCCAGCATGTGTCTTAAAAGACATAATCTCTATAGAACAGAAATATTGTCTCAATCTAGTTTACTCCGTACCATATTAACAGGCATTAATCATTTTTTCTATCATTTATTGTTATAAAATTAACCATTGCCTGTTATGTTTTCCCATATAATTGCAGATATATTTTAATAATGGAAATGATCACAAGGTACTATAAGTTTTTGTGGGTCCTCGCTAAACTCTGAAGTCTTTGAAGGTGGGGTAGATATGGTTTAGGATTTTTGATTGGTCCATGTACGTTGTTGTCACATTCCACATCCCCAAGAACAACTGCAGCGACTGGTCCAAAGGCTATTTTCAGTGCGTGTTTGTTTTTTGGTTGGTTGAATGAATAAAAGATACAGAAACTTACTTAAATGCTCAGGAGCACCTGGATGGCTCAGTCAGTTAAGTGTCCGACTTGGGCTCAGGTCATGATCTTGTGGTCTCTGAGTTAGAGCCCTGCATCAGGGCTTGCTGCTGTTAGCACAGAGCCCTTTCAGCTCCTTTGTGCCCCCCTTCACTCTCTGTCCCTCCCCCACTCATTCTCTCTGTCTCCCTCTCCCTCTCTCCCTCTCTCTCTCCCTCTCTTTCTCTCTCAAAAAGGAATAAACATTAAACAGATCATTTTTTAAAAAAAGACGAACTCATATATTTAAGGACCCATATATTTAAATATAAACATTATTTGCAAAGTTATCTCCATTTTCTCTTTCAGTTGGTAGAAAGGGTGGTGGAGACTGACAGAGCAGTGGTATAAACATCCAAGTTCCTTTCAATAGATTGAAATTACCAATAAAGTAGAAATAATCTGTTGCATTTGAGCAAATGAGAGTTTGAATGTTTATGCAGTTTATTAGGGTTATTTTCTCATTCTCTCTTTCCGAATTAATATTAGTGAATTAAATATACATATATTTTACATAAAGATAGAATCGTTTTGGAAAAGCATTAGGATTCTTAACTGTGATGTTTAGTACAATTTGAGGGTAAAGTATTTTCCCTCATGAGAATCTATCTCTAAAGTTAAAAGAGGAATTTAGTTAGAAAAATATGAACTAAGATGGAAATACATATTTTATGAAGGTTGCCTACCTCAATCTCCATAATGAAATACTTCTAATATCTAAAGTATGGTCCATCTGTATTATGTGCACAGATTGTCTGGCACATCAGCATGTACTTAATATATTCTCCATAAAACTTAACTTCCAGGAGCTGACATTTTTATGCTTACTCCAGTAATCATCCACTTAAGTAAAAGAAGCTACTTTCTTAATATGTTAAAAGTAGCTGGCCCTTTTTGAGCTTTACCTACCTGGTGTTGGGTATTTCCATACATTTATATGTCCCATGTACTATGCGGTGCGTTACATCAACATTGTCGTCATCATTTTTTCAGTGAGAATTTTCAAAAACTGTAAAAAATTCTTACATCATGTAAAATTCAATTTGTATTTTAGCAGCAACACTATGAGAGCTAGTGTTTGACACTTTAAACATTATACACGTTATCCATGTTATTTATCATTGTCTTGTGTCTCTAGTCAAAATTATCATCTGTAATTCCATTTACTCATTGAATCTCCATATATTTTTCTAAGTATCATTACCACACATTAATAACACTTTTATTTCAAGGTAATTTACCTATTATTTTGCAACACAGTCTCCCATAGTTTAAATCAGGGAACAAATGAGTGCAGGATATAATTTATAAATTAGACTTAATACCACTTTCTTTTGCTTTGAATCTATAATGTTTTTCCAAGATAAGAAAGATCTGCAAAGCCATGTTAGCATATGGAGTTGCGTGTATTTTTGGGTTGAGCAATCTAAGAAAGTTACTTATCAATTCAAATATCATACTTGGGGGAAAGTTAAAATCTTAAAATATTAACCACTGTCTTAAGTAAAACATGACATAGGATTAAATACATTTTATAAAGACCCTACTTTACTCTTTTGAAGAAAAACCTATTCTGGCAATGTATAAGATAATAACATAAAGGTGACTTCCCTAGCTGTTCAACTTTTATCTTTTAATAAGTCTATTTTATGTAATTTTTTTTGTAATTTTTGGCTTTGGTTTGTTTATTTAAAAGGCCATGTAAATATAGTCATTCTTTTAGTACATGTTGTTGTTCCTCATAAGTGTTTTATTAAGCTAACTAATGAGTTCCAGCTTGTCTTTTGCTGGATGCCTTATTTCTAATGACCCTTGATAAGGGAAATACACTTTTGTCTAAAATCTCTTTATAATCAAAACTACAACTTTCTCATCAAAACATAAGGCAAATGCCAAATCTGATTAACAACCAGAAAGACCATAGACAGAAAATTAATTAAGGCCCCTGAATGCCTGAACTTCATGGAGTTGTTTTAAATATTTTGAAGCATAACATGATTTTAGAAACTAAGACCGTTTTGAAGATCTTTTTAAATGTGGATTCTTAAAATCAGTGATCCACAAAAACATCTAAACCAACATTCTTCTTGATTCCTTGACCCACTGATAATAAATCCTGGTATCTAATTAAATTTGAATGAGTTACCTTGATAGTACATTACTGCTGGATTTTTCTTTTCTTTTTTTGTACAGTGTAGAATGGTATTATTAGCAATCACCTTACTAAAAAAAGTCTGTGGAACATATCTCTGGAGAAAGTTACAGCTCGCCTTTTAACAAATGAAAATGGCTTGACAGCATGCCAATGTCAAACTCTTTATAGATACATTTATCATTGGTTTAGGTGCTGTCATCTTTTTACATCAATGCATTTCTAAGTAAATTACATTTAAATGTAAGATAAGTCAAATGTAACTTTCAAATACATAAGTTGAAAAAGTGCTAAGATGAAAGACTGGTATCTAAAATAGAATTATTAGACAAATCAAACTCTTGATGGCCAAAGAATATTACTCAGGAACAATTCAGGCTTCTTTATGCTTTTATAATTGCTGTCTTCAGATTAGGCTACCAGATTTCTTTATTATATTTTCTGTTGTAACTTACATGGTCGTACTTATTTTTTTATCTTTCAGACATTTTAGAATCCATTGAAAAACTCTGTGTTCTTTATTCATGTTCTTTGATAAAATTTTAGCTGCCATGATACATTCTATCAACAATCAATAGTAAACATGGATAATAGCCAGAGTAGTCTCTGTGGTTATAGGTAATCTAATTTTTATTTTTGAATTTCATTTTTATAACCAAACAATAATTAAATGAATTTATGTGAGGGACGTATATTTACTTAATGCATGACATATCAGCTACTCTTAACAATACAAGGATAATTAATACATGGCCTCTGTTAAGTGAGGGAACTGAGGCACACAGAGTGTAAATAACTTGTATGAGGTCACACACATAGTAAGTGGTAGAGCTTTAGATATGACCTTAGAAGAGAGGTGAGTAACCAATTTATCAAGGGGATGATGAATGGGGTAAGAAAAGAGAAGCTCACAAGCTGTGAGCAAACACTAAATCTGACTTAAGACATAAAATAAAAATTAAAAAAAATCTTGTGGAACACCTGTAAACAATTATCACAAAGAAAAGGTAGTATGTTCATAAAGTTTTTAATATTTTTTTAATTTTTTGAAGCTTATTCATTTTTGAGGGAGGGGAGAGACAGTGTGAGCAGGGGAAGGGCAGAGAGAGAGGGAGACACTTGTCAGAAGCAGGCTCCAGGCTCTGAGCTGTCAGCACAGAGCCCGATGTGGGCTCTAACCCATGAACTACAAGATCATGACCTCAGCCGAAGTTGGACGCTTAAGCAACCAACTGAGCCACCGAGGCGCCCCTATAAAGTTTTAAAAGTAAAGCATGACTTTGAAATGAATCTGTATAGAAATGAGAAGAAATTACTGAAATCCGCTCTAAACCGGGTGCAAGAACACATAGAAGCACACACATTTTGTAAATGGTTAATAGTCTCACTAGCTGGACTGTATGCCTCTGTCATTCTCTATAGACCAAATTCAATGCTGTACACATAGGCACTCAATAAGTGCTTGTGAATTTATTAATTTTTCAATGAATAATGAGATATCTTTAAGTAGAAACAAATTTCATGGGCTCAACTTCAACATACCTTTCATCTTTGAAGAAACAGAGTTTCATGCTCAATTTACATCGTGGATAAAATGATTTGAAGACTCAATTTACTCTCTAAGGAATTTCTCCACATCAGGCAAGTGTTTAATATACTATCACAAGAGTTCTCCAAACAGGAAACTCCTGTTTCTGGGTCTGTCAGGGGAGGGGACAAAATACCAAGAAATTGATGAATTACAGAAAAGCAGAATTTTGATCTTGTTATAGGATTCTTACTAGGAAAAGAAAGTAGTCCTAAGACCCACCCACTGCTCTGTTAATAAACTTAACATGCTCTGAAGGAAGCTGTGTAATGAAGAGAAAAAGTCTATGAAATCAAATACATCAGAGCTCCAAGACCAATGTTGTTAATTACTATTTCTGGGTGTACCATAAGGTTCTTAGTAGTTTTCATATGAGGTGTATTTTTGGTAAAATAGAGCAAAACTATTGGTTTGAACTGACTAGACAATGAAAAAATATTTAGAGGAGCTGGCACACATTAGGCATTCAATTGTTTTCTAAGTTAATAAAAGTATATGTGACATATATATACGACAGATATATACACATAAGTTTTTAAACTGATATGAAGACTGAAAATTTTTAGAAAGTCAAATGATTTCTTATGCATTATTCCTGATCTTAAGAAAATAGTTTTAAAATAAATAAATGAATCCTTTGTTTTACTAATATCCATGTTCTGTTTATAAAATGTACTCACAATTCAATTTATTTTAAAGATTATAGACGGTTATGTCAGAGTATTGGAAAACAAAAACCCACTAGTCCATGTGATTTAAAGATATCTGGCAATTACTGATTCACTGTTTAAAAAGTAGAAATTTACCAAAAAAATTCCATAAAAATGAATGTGTTATTAATGAAGTCCCATTGCTGTTGTATTTTATGTACTTTAATGTTGTGATATGGTTTCCGTTCATGAGAACTAAAATGTCAACCCTTATGTATCAGAAGGTTCAATAGTACCTGTCCTGTATAGCCTAGAGATTCTGTACTTAATGAACTGAATAAGTCAATGACAAAACCCTCATTCTTTTTATGCATACTTTAAATACAATGAACACACATGAAAGCCTGTCTGCAAATATGTAAGATAGTAATTTAAAATTTTTTAAAATGAGGAAAATATATTGGTTATACTTGTAAACTTGGAATACTTAGTGGTATAGAATGCAAAAAGTTTCTCTTACTTGGTATCTTCAGTGCTAGATTGAAAATGATGATGGTGGTTTCCCCACACAGCACATAAGGGTGTGGATCATGAGATCTAAAGTACACTATTTTAGAACTACACCACATTCTAGCTTATGATTAGCTGTAAACAGGTTTGCTGTAAACCAATTTAAAACAAAACTCTGAATACCTGAATATGAATGCCTAATATCCTCCTAACAGGAGAAGAATGAACATATCTTCATTCTGGAAGAAAGGTAAAATGTTTTACATGTCTGGTTGGCATAATAAATGGTTGAAAGTCAAATTTAGTTAAAGAGGTGGGGGCCCTCTGGTCTTGTAGATTAGTATAGACTGCAGAACGAGACCCAAATTAGAGATTTTAGAATAGAAATAGGCCTTTAAAATAATACCAAGAAGGTGACACCTTGTTAAAGTTTGTTGTAGTAGGATCTCTACTCAGGATTATCTGGTAAATCAAAAATAATGCTGTACAACATTGTGCATTATTATTGTGTGTGTGACTTTTGATTTTCTCGTTTTTTGTTTTTTGTTTTTTTTGCTGTAGAGATTTTATAGATCTAAACATGTTATTATAAACTGCTGCATTTGAAAGGAGACAAACTTTGATCAGGAAGTTTAGAGCCACTTTTGAAATAGCTTATCTTTACCTAGGTACCCTCAAAAGACTTCATATCTCACAAAACAAATAAGAAAAACAGTATAAACTGAGGGTGCAATTATATGGTTCAATTTGCAAAAGGAGAAAGTGATGTTACAAAATATGTTGTCATATATTTGGAAGAGTCAAAGGAAGATTCCAAATGAGAGTAAATCTGACCTGGTGATTCTCAGATTTTTCAAACTCATCTGAAACATCAATTACTATTTTATGTATATATTGCCATTCTGAGTGAGGAATGAAGTTATTAATGAGAAAAAAGAAAAACAGATGTGATATTCTTAAGTACAATGCCTCTTACCAGTAAGTAGCTTACATGTCTATGATAAAAAATAATTCAGACTTGCACAAAATAAATGTGTTCCTATATCCTTCTCTTTTCCCTCTTCCCTAAAACTTTAAGGAAGAAGCTTACATGTAAATAGTCTGGGAATGAAAACAAATTTAAAACATTCAACTCAAATGACTCATATTTTTCTAGAAACTTCACTGTGTATGTACATTTTAATCTTTTTCTTTGATTTTGGTAGTTTTTTTAAAATTTTTAATATCTTGTAAGTCTCCTCGGCTTTATATTATATTTGCAGTAGTGATAGAACATTTAAATGTCCATGAAAAATAGCTTTATGAACATCAGTGGTTTGGAAAAAAGTATTCAGGTGGATGATAACTTCTCTTTTTCCACTACCTTCTTGGGCCCCAGCTGATCTAATTGTTCAGATAATGATTTCAGTGTGAACTCATGCCGTGAGTTCCCTGTTTAATACTTGGATAAATCAAATAAAGCAAACATCTTTACCTAATGTAATTTAAGGAATTCTCACTTATTAATTGGACCTTTGAAAATTCATAAACATTTTCAGGACAACTTAATGACTATTAATAATCTTAAAAATTATTATAAATGGTGGGTACCTTCATTAAAGGGACTGTTTTAATCTCTCTGGGCTATGATAATATAAATTATGTGGCTTATAAATTACGAACATTTATTTCTCACATTTCTGAAGGGTGAAAGTTCAAGCTCATGGCAGTGGCAGGTTTGGTGTCTGGGGGAAGACTCCTTCCTAGATGATGGTTTTCTACGGTAACACTGCATGGTGGGACAAAGGAGCACTCTCAGGCCATTAGCATGGTAGTGCTAATCCCATTCAAGAGGGATCTACCTTTATCACCTAAGCACCTCTGAAAGGCTCTACCTTGTAATACATTGGGCATGAAGTTTTAATACATGAATTTGAGAGGCACACAAACATTCAGTCCATAGCAGAAATTATGTGTTCTATTTCTTCTTTAGTGCAGACACAGGCATAAAACCTATAGGTTGCTTTGTGCATAGTAAGGGCTTATTAAATACTTATTTGTAAGTAATTTGTAAGTTATTACTAAATAACTTATTAGTAAGATAAGGTAATAAACTTACTTGTAGATTAAAGGAATGTATCAGTTACCCAAGAAAAATTGTGTGCCTCGCTATCAGAGAAGGTTGCATTACTGTAGTATCTCCATTCATTTTCTGTGGGGAGAGTAGATGCGAATTGTGTGTATAGGGGGAGGTAGGAAAGTGGTTGCTGGGGCTGTTGTGCAGGCAAAACCTGGAATAATGGATAAACTGGTTCTCCTTGCCTTCTCTCCCTCACTTCTTATATTGAATTCCGAATGGTAGTGTAGCCAGTTTTTATACTTTCAGTGTTTTTGTGAAAGATGCAGTCATCTAGTAACACCCTTTTTTTGATCAACAGCTTTGTGGGCAAAGTTAATGTAAATGGTTGGCTAACTTGCAGATTCAAGGGAGGTGCTGTCCCATTGAAGATGTGATCAATCCCCATGATTCGAAGTTTCTCTTTCAGCAACACCTGAATAGGAATCTTTAGGACTTTGAAACGGTGGCATTAATTACAAGGGACCAACGTGTGCAGTGAGTTACATTCAAATTGTTAACTAAGGCATATTTATAATGGAACTTTAACAAATGCACATAGTAATAGTGTTTTGTACTTTTGTTTAAAGAAGTTTATGGTAAAGTATCATGTTCAAAAACTTAGAAATGACTCTCCTATAAACATAAAATTTGAACATATGCCAGAGATTTCCTTTAATATATCAGTTACTGTGAGGATTAGTATGATGATTAAGATTAGTTCAAAACAACAACAACAACAACAAAGGAACAGAAACTTACAGATGGGTTGGCCAACCAAAGGAATAGGGCAAAGAATGTGCTAATAGATGCAAAACTGTCTTTCAAGACAATAAACATCTGGTGTTACCCTTTATCCTGGACAGAAGATACTTATCATGCTATTGAGTAAAATGTCTTCATTGCTCTCATTTACTCCCTTATTTCTTTTCTGCATGCTAACGTCAACTCTTAAGAGTTAAATATACTTAAATAGAAAGACAAAGGTACATATACCTTGGAGATCAGGTAATTCCTCAAGCAAATTGAGCTACTACAACACCCACTACCTCTCTGGAAAGAAACCTTGCATCCTTTAACCTGTTTCCAAATTTGAGGTCATTTTTTTCCCCCATGACATTGGCCGTTAGTCACACCTCCTGCCTGGGATTTCACATTTATCCTTATAAATCTGATCTTCCACTGTCTGTATTCTCACTGGTGGTTGAAACCACTTCTGATGGGCAAGATTTATACTGTGATGGGTAAGGCCATTGGAATTTTCCATTAGTTATTGGTCTTTTTTAATGTCATCATTTATGAGGTTGCATTATGTTACTGGAAGCAAGACACCTCTCTTGATCTGGTGGGAAAATGTCTTTCAACATTTAATGAATATGTGCTATGTGTGAATGCCATTTGTATATTATCTCACTTTACATGTTTATTGTATATAACAACTTTACAATCAGGATTATTTAATGAATCAGAATCTTGTTTTTAAACAATTAAAAGGCAAATGAAGGGGCATGATCTTGCCAAGTGATAGGCATTTAGTAAGTGGTGGAACCAAGATTTGATTCCATTCTCTAAGGCTAAAATCTGGTTATTCTACTAGCGTGTTAACTGTTGGACCAAATGACATTAATTTATTCTGACTCAGTTTTCAAACATGTACTTCTACCTTGACTGATCTTTAGGTTCTTTGTGCACTTTTTATTTTTCTGTCAGTTTTGTAAAGGACAGGTATCAGTATATAAGATCATACAGTTGTCTGCATCCAGCTATAGGGCCATGAAGGAATGTCCCTCACTAGTTGTAAATATTTCTCACTTGCCTATCTGTTGCTCTTGACTGCAGTAACCATTGTGACCTCACTTTATGTACTATCTTCAACCTTCTCATCCTGTCTCCCCTGTCTTTACCTTGGGCTAGTCTGTTTCAGGGTTTCCTATATTCATGACATTCTGAGAATTAATGTTTATCCTGGTTCAGTGGTTTCTAGCAGTGAGAAATATTTTCCTTACAAAGTCCTGTAAATAATCATTTACGGCAGCAACCTAGACCCATTTCACTATGGCTTTTATCTTTGCCCTCTTCAAATCATTATCATTTGTTCCCAGCTGATAGCAAAGAACTACATGCCCAAGTTTAATTTACAATGTTGTTGCTTAATTCAAGTTTGCTCCAATACCTCAGAAAAGCCCAATTTCTCTTTTTAAAACACTTTCTACCCCCAAACACTCACCTCTTTTCTGTCTCCTGCTGTGTATTATACATGCTTATGTTACCATTTTATATATTGGGGAAATTCTTATCTGGTTCAGGAAATAAGCATGTTTTCTTAGATATTTTGAAAGTTAAGATTTTCCTGATAATTAGCACCCAGCTTATCAAAATAAGGACCATATTGGTTGTAGGTCAGAGAACAAGATCAGGGAAAATGGTGTAACTGCCAGAGCAGAGTGAATAATCTATATGGCTTCCAATAATAAGAGCTGGTGAAGATCCAAACACAGAGTCATCTTTAACACTACCATCAGCATTATTTTTGTGAACCCCAGACATAATCATGCTCTGATTTTGAAAGCTGTGGATGGCTCCTTGATTTCTTATAGAATAAAATCAAAACCCTTGACTGTGATACTCAGGAACCCCTCCTTTTGTCCCTAAGTCACATTTCTTGTATTATTTCCTAACCTCTCTTTCTTTTCTTAAATGTTTATTTGTTTATTTAGAGAGAGCAAGTGAGCATGCGTGGAGAAGGGGCAGAGAGAGGGAGACAGGATCTGAGGTGGGCTCTGCGTTGACAGCAGAGAGCCAGATGCAGGGCTCGAACTCATGACCCATGAGATCGTGACCTGAGCTGAAACCAGACACTCAACCGACTGAGCCACCCAGGTGCCCCATCTACCCTCCCTTCCTCACTATCAAATCCCTCAGTTCCCAAACCAGTAAGTCTTCATTCTTCCATGCCATCTACAATGAAGTTCCCTAGGTCTGAAAGATGCTTCCATTTTGTTTTCATTGGATAAAGTCTTAGCTCAAATCCAAAGCCCAATATAGCCCCCTCTGAAGCTTTTCCTAGACAACCCTGACTCCCTGCAACGTGCTTTTTAGAGCTGTTGCTACCTTACCTCAGGGCAGAGGAGCTTCCTGTACACTCTATGGTGCTTAAGGCACTGTGGTTCATCTGGTTGTTAACAAGTCCTCCTTGTTAAAATGAGAGCCTCTTGAGGATGGGAAAGATGTCTTTTTTCTCCTTGTACTTTTGGGACTGGCACGTAATAGGTTCTATTGGGTAGGCATAAGGAGGATGGCATACAAATATCAGGGGACTGTAAGATGCAGGCGTACAGCTTGGTAGGAAGTTCCCCAAAGGGAAACAACAGGTACAAATAGACCAAGACAGAGCATCTGGGTTATTAGACAGTTTGCCTATTCCTAAGAGACCAAGTGAAATAAGTAGGGATTTCGTTCCCTGGTAAGTGAGAGTATTAAGGAAGTAATGAATCAAGGTCTTTGTCCCAGAGGAACAAGCATGAACATGTTCCTGGAACTAGATGGTATGTTAAGAGTTGTTGATTTGAAGAGAACCAGAGTCAATACTCCAGTCAGTGAGAAGGTACCAATGATCTTGCACTCCTCAAACTCCTCACGGCCAGGAGCAGACTTGCTTAGGATGTCTAGATTGGGTCAGGTTCATGCATACCATTCCATATCCCTGAAAAGGAAAAGAGGGGTTAATGAAGAGGCTTACCATTTTATTTCCACTTTCAAAGAGTGTCTTTGGATTCTGCATCTCTACCTATTTCCAATGCTCTGGTCCCAGCTGAGTTTCCTATTCATCGTTTTGTGGTGGTGCTTCTTATTTAATCCATATTTAACTCTGTGTTTAGGGGCTTTGGATCAATGACTTGGTCTTTTTTTTTTTTTCTTTGATGATGCTTTTCATGTCTTCCTCCTTGAATTTATGGGCTCAAGTATCAGGCAACTCTTGATTTATGCGTTACCAGTTTCGACCTATTAGAATCTGGTGCCCCAATCTATCTCAGGGCTTGACATCCTAAATTTCTGAGAAACTGAGGATGTAAGCATACTAGAGGGTCAAGCAGGTTATAATTATCCTTCCTTCAAAGATGCACGTATAATTAGATGGCTTATCTCAGCTTCCCTTCATCAGTTTCTGATTTCACTCTAAAAACAAAACTCAAGTAGTATAGAAGGGGAGTATTATTATTCCAGCTGTATTTATTCATTCATTTTAACTTGAGGAATCTTTTGTAATAAAACCGTTTGGCTTAGAAAAGACAAGAAGACCATGGCTATGGCAGTCTGTCAACCACATAAGGCAGCCACAGTCTTGTGGCTTGGTAAACAGTCATCAGAGGAAGATATAAAAAGTGGAGATCTCTTAATGAAGGTGTATTCATCAACTAGATGAACTGCATCCTACATACTTGTTCTGGAGCTACAAGAGGCTTTGATGTTATTAATTTCCCCTGCTATAAAAGAGAACCAGTTATGAGACTATTAAGTTATGGAAACGAAGTCTCCCCCACCCCTTTTTCTTCCTCACACTTCCTTGATTCAAGCCAGCTTTTCCTAATTAGTCAGATGGGAAACTAATGGAGCTGCTGGAATGCTGATTAAGTACTTTGTAGCCCCAGAAAAACCTCACTCGTATTTGGAGATGAGAGACCCTATTTAGCAATGCAGCAGGTTGGTATACTGAGAGGGTGCAAGTTCTGGCCCTGAGAAAGTTAAACAGAATCCTCTGATTCTTATCCCAGTTGATTCCCCTCATTGGTTAACAGAGGCTGCCAGTGGTGGAGATCTGTAATCACCTCCGTGTGCCTATTCAAGTCCGTTAACATCTGTTGGTAGAAGGATATGCTAATACCAACTCTTGGCATATCATAGAAGTGAAACAATTCCCCTCAGAGGATTGGTTCTTTATTCACTCTTTCTTTGATCCATTCATCCTTCATGCAAGCATTTTCCTATATATTGTAATCCTGTATATGTAAATTTTTAAAAACATGTGCGTAGGCTTATTATATGAAAGTTACCCAAAAAATTCAAAAACATTCATAACATTGTTTCTCTCGTCCGGCGATAGTAGAATCAGAAGTTGGGGGAAAGTTGTGAGAGTTTTTCATTTAAGCCCCCTCTAAAGTGTTTGGTTTCATTAACAACACATATATATGTTGTTAATATATATATATAGGCTATATATATATGTACATATATATATGTGGGTGTATACATACGTATATATATATATATATATATATATAGGCAATTAGACATTCAACAAGTATATATTTTCAAAAATTTAGACTTTTTTTGTTAAATTGCCTAAGATGAATTTAAAAGGGTGGGCACAGTTTTTCCAGGGAAAAAAATGGGAGCTAGAGAGAAAATGTATGTCTCCTAGGAGCAAAGTAAAGTTGGCTATGTGTGTGTGCAGAACACAAAGCAGCTAATTCAGGTGTGAGACATGGCTGGGCCTTGAGGAAAGTGTTAACTTGCTATTATAAAACTCAGTCCACAGTGACCCACAGGCAAACTGTTTGATCCCTGAGCCGTCCTGCTTCTTCCTCTCCTCCTGCTTCCAAAACCATAATCTATCATGTTTATTTTCAAAGATCATTGATCCTAAATAAAAATAGCAGATTGTTTATTTTTTTCTTGATAGTTTAAGATCATTTAAATTACGATAAATTTGTACTGTGTCCACCATCTTAAATTCATTTTAGGCAATTTAACAACAAAAGTCTAAATTTTTAAAAACATTATAATAAGGTGTTACTTGTTGAATCTCTCATTGCCTGTGTATTATCCCTGCTCATTCTTCGATGAAGTCTGAATGGATAATTTCCTCAGTGATCTAGTCTTTCCCTCTTCCTTTTTCCCTCAATCTCTTAATGCACACAAGTACACCCTAGATTCAGTGAGGCGGAAACAAAGTAGGAATGTATTTTAAAGCACAGTTATTACAAACTGCCTCGAGTTTATCTCTTTTCAAAATGACTGAAGTCTGCGAGTTTAAGCTACTGCTTCTCATCTGGTCTCTCTTTGTCTTTGGATCCTTTGTCACGTAATGAGAACCTGGTGAATGGTGAAATTTGAAGTTTCACTAAAGAGAACACTAAATTAAAAAATAGTCTTCTCAGTTTTTATACTCACAGAAATGTTAATTATAAAGCAAAATAGCAGTGGCTGAGATACCTG
This sequence comes from Lynx canadensis, assembly GCF_007474595.2. Taxonomy (NCBI): domain Eukaryota; kingdom Metazoa; phylum Chordata; class Mammalia; order Carnivora; family Felidae; genus Lynx; species Lynx canadensis. The sequence continues at coordinate 64,493,237 of NC_044303.2, forward strand.
GTTGAAATACAAGCACAATAACAGGCTGGCTGTGTTGATGACTGACGGGATTTCAAATTGCCTCCCTCCTTCCTACCTGTCCTCCATTAGTCCAGGTATAAATATTTATGCAGCTTGAAATAATTCACAAAAGTGGTTAATAATATATATATACATATATATATATATACATATATATATATATATATAGTATGAATGCTAGCTGAATATACATCTCATTTGATGTCATATTGTGTGTCTGCACGACCAAACTTTTACTGACCAACAAAGTCTTATTTAGCCATTGTCTTCAGGTCTTGACCAGGCTTTTATAATTTATTAGAGATGAGTATTTTACATGCTTAGGGACACGCACCCTGTAGGGGATTCTTTACTATAAATTCAATTGAATAACAAAATAAGAAAAATTGGAATACTCAGTACAATTTTGATTAGTAACCAAAGAAGTAGTTTATGGCAAAACAAAAACAATTGGGTATATGAATTATGTAATTAGAGGCATATGTGCAAAATCATTTCATAGCACTAAAAATCTTTGAAATATTTCCTGGAAAGTCCATGGCTAACATCATCTGTCTCCTTCCCACCCACACCCCAGCCACTCCCTCACTCAGAGCTTTGTCAAATGCTTTATTTTTATAATGACATTGAGATCCTTCAGCTTTCTTAATAATAGATTTTCAGAAGTTTTGATTGAATATATAATACTAAACTATACACTTCAGGTGAGGTGGGATGTATTTCAACATCACTTAAGACTTTTAAAGAAAATACCTTGTAATGGAGCTAGAATAAACAAGCTGGGAATATTGGTTTGATAGCTTCTGCCTTGTTTTTCTGTTCTCTGTTCTTCACCTGTAAGTGGCTTTTTGGAGTGAGGGGTAAAGACGATTGACAGACGGTAAATAGCGTGTTAATAGCATAAGTTTTGGAGTCCTGGGGATCTGTGCCCCATCCCAGCTTCATCATTTACTACTGAAATGGCACCAGACAATTCACTTATGTAACTGCCTCAATCCTTCATTTCCTCAATTTTAGAATGAGAACTAGGGAAATACTTCACAGGAAAGTTGTGGCAAGTAACATCACAGTGTAGAGTAAGCAACTGACTGTTTGCAATCACTGAAATTTAATTTGGAAGCAGATCACAATTTTATTTTTGAAAAGAGAGAAAATTTCATGGTTCAAGAAAATCGCACTCCATAATACTCCCCAGGGGTTGAATTCGATTACTTTAGATTTGGCCCTAATGAAAAAAACAAGATGATGAAGATATTTTATTTTTCTAAAACATTCATTAATTGAAAGTGCTTGCTTGACGCCAGTTAGACATTTCAATATATTATTTCTGTTCAAAAAACAGATACTATATATCTGCACATATATATCAGCATATATATGCAGAGATATATATCTGCTATATAGCTTAGACACACACACGCGTGCGCGCAGTATTATTTGTCGTGTCTTCTGTTTCCAATATTCATGTTTCTCTTGACTAATGTTATTGTTCTTCAAGGCAGGATGTCATAGTAGGCTTGTAATATGTTAAGGTTGGGGAACAATCTTCTATTTATAGATATTTGCTTCATAGGCTTCAAATGAGAAGGCCATAGGTATTTGAGAAATCAATGACATTAAAATGTAAGTTTTTAAGGAGCATTAAATGTTTTGTGTAATATTTATTTGCTGTATTTCATGGAAGTGGGAGACCTATTCAGAGCCTCATGCTTTATAACACTAGCTAGAATTCTGCCACCTTTATTTCAACATTTAGGAATGAATTAAATGGTATTATAACTATCCAATTAGCTAGCAGTGTGCACTTCAAAGTATTTTTAAGGATATTTGATCTCAGACACACAGGAAAATGTTGATTGGGTATACATAAAACCAGGAATTACACATTTGAGCTTGAGAATTGCCAAAGCTACTGCAAATGTGCTATTTTAAAATTAATTTTAGTAAACTCAGGAACTTGTTTTTACTGATCTGGACATTTCCAAGAGGCTTTAAAGGACAGTTAAAGCAAGGTATTCTCATAATTACAACAATCTTACTTAAAGCAAATAGATGATTTGTAACTGGGTAGCTTATTTTTATTTTTACAGCTATGTTTTTACAACGAATGAAATGTATTTCTGATGCTAAATGTGCACACATGTGTGAAATGTTGTTTTCTTTGTGTTAGGCCATAAAAATACAGAGTATTTATATCTATGAACAAAATATATGAGGATAAATACAAGTATTTTCATCTCTCTATATTTTACCAAAATATATTCAAAATAAAAATTAAATGACAAAAATCAGAGAAAAATTAATAGTAACTTAGTATTAATATTGTTTAAGAGGTGAAATTTTGACTTATTAATTAATGTCACAATCAGAAAATATTTACACCCTACATATTTCCATAAGAAAATTGTATATAAATGATAATTATGTTGCTTACTTTCAGGGAAGCAGTAATGGTAAATAATGATGAAAATAGATGGAATTTGGGAAAGAAACCTTCCATTCAATGGCAGTGTTCATAATCCAAGCTAAAACTGAATGTTAAGGAAATAGATGTAATAATTTTTAGTATACACACCGAGTTTTTAAAATATGACCAAATCTAAATTTTTAAATATTTGAAAAGAGTTATAAAACTACATAGTTATGGCTCTATCAAAAACATAAAATATAGATCTTAGATTTTCAGGGGCCTAAAAACTTTTTGCATTAAAACATGTATCAACATTTTAAGCAGTGTAATTTTAATTGTTCTTTACTTTCAGAAAGGGTAGGATTTGAAATTGTTAAGTGATGAAATACAAAATCAGTCACATGGCTGAACTAACAGTAAAAAACATTAGTGTGGCTTCTATGAAAGTCTAAATGTTTGACTTCTACTCCCTACATGTACAAAAACTCACTTTGATTTTACTGAGTAAAAATAATTAAAACAATTTTACTTCTTCTATTTCCTACTGTATAGCATTTAGTGTCATCAGATAGGTTCCTGGGTTGTAAAACATACAAGTACCATCTAATGAACATCATTCTGTCAAGAAACACTAAAGCAATGAGAGTTATTTTCTTCTTGTTTGTGCTTTGCAGAATTACATTTATTGCTCTAGTACTTAGTTTTTAAAAATCTGGATTTTAAGAAAAGACATTTTGGGAAATCTTTGGCAAAGTAATGGAGATAATAATTACTTACAAACTAGTTGCAAGAAAGTTTGGAGAAAAAGTAATATGTCCATATTCTCAAGCAAAGAAGAGGATTCAATAATGAAATACTTGGTTTAAAAAACAAAAAAGCAAATTTCAGGCACCGTTACTTTGCTTTGATTTCTTTCTCAATAAAAACTTTCAAGGGCTTACTTGGATATTTCACAAGAATGTTTACCGTAGCAAGCATTTAAGTAGGATTTAAATTTGGGCTCCAGTTCCATTTATATGGGGCCTAAATTTTAAAGGCATATTGCCTGATGGGGCGCTGTGGTGGCTCAGTCAGTTAAACGCCTGACTTTGGCTCAGGTCATGATCTCGCAGTTCATGAGTTCCAGCCCTACATCAGGCTCTGTGCTGACAGCTCAGAGCCTGGAGCCAGCTTCGAATTCTGTCTCCTCTCTCTGCCCCTTCCCTGCTTGCTCTCTTTGTCTCTCTGTGTCTCTCTGTCTCAAAAATAAACATTAAAAATTTTAAAAAAAATTTATGAAAGACATAGTTGCTTGTTTTTTAATGAAGATTACAGAAGAAACATGGATTTTATTGTAAGATTAAAAGAAACTTTGTACTGATCAATTTAAAGTAATTCTATAAATATTTTAGGAACTTGTTTTAAAGCAAAGAAACATTTTTTTCAGATTTTATTCAAAAATCCTGTGATTGCATAATAAAGAATTGAGGTGCTGATTTAGTAAATTCAAGTTTGGATGAAAATTAACTTTGAATGTTTACAAATGTGACATATTTATCAAAGTAAATCCCCTGTTAAAATGATTTATCATTATTTAAATACTAAAGAAATTTTATTGTGTGAAACCAACAAAAGATTATAAAAACATAGAGCATAGAATTTTTTGAGGGGGAAAACTCTATGAACAAAAATGTGATGCGTAACATCGCTAGAAGTTCTGATGTTTATAAAGGGGGAAGCAGATTGGGGTAGCTGGTTTCTGAGTGAGAACTGACTGTTATGCAGGACATAGCATGTCCATAAATGGTCTTGCTATCACCCTACAATTTTCATTTTTAATCTTGTTGATGAGTTTGATATCTTGAATTCCCCATTCTGTAACATCTCCAATTATCTTATTTTCTGGAAACCTTCATGTCTTCTAATGGTTTTCTCCAAATCAGACCTTGGACTTTCTTGCTCAACTGTGACCTCTATAGCTGCCTCTTTGGAGTGCGGTGTTCATTGCTCTGAGCTCTAATTTTCTACTTGCATTCTATACCCCTTGCCTAAGTATTTTCATCCATTTCTTGTCAATTATTTATTCCTATCAATTGTTTATTAGGAAACCCTTTCTCCTGGCGGTATTGCAATGGTCTTCTAAACTAGTTTATGTGTACCTGCTCCTGGTGAATGTTGTTCACAGTGATGCCACTTTATGCTTCCAACATATGGATATTTTCATGTCAGTTTCCTACTGAAAACACTTCCATTATTTCTTATTGCTTTTAAGTTAACATTCTAAGTCTTAACAAATGCAGAAGCATTCCACCACTTTCTTTTACTCCAGCCTTAGGTATTCAAACTTTTCTTCAGGGGCTTTATTTAAACCCATCAGAATTTTATCATATGGCTTTATACGCATTTCCATGTACTTCACTTTCATATATTACAACATGATTTAGACCATATTTTGTCTATCTAGGGCACAATGTTTATGTATTTGACATTTTAATTAAAAATTTAAATAGATAACATATCAAAGAGTACCATGGTGAGATGCGCAGTTCACAAAAACCATTGTTTTTCTGTTTTATTTATCAAGAGACCAACATTTGTCTTACTTGTTCATAATGAGATGGGTCTGGAGGTGTCCTTCTCTTATGCTATCAAAGTACCCGGTGTAGCAACACCACTTAGACACTTACTGCAAAATGATATTTCACCAGCATGTAGATCAATATGTCTGTGCCTACATCCCAGGAGCCAGGAGAGCAGGGAAATTGCTAATTACGCGGAGAGTTTGGAGACATAAGTGAAGTTCAAAGTGCCCCTATATTATAAGATGAGTATAAGATGAGTACAATGCTTTCTGTTTGATTTTGTGGTTCTGCTAATATTCTTGTCCTTAACTACCCCTTTTATTTTTATTTCCTCTGAAATCATGGTATATTACTGTCTGATTTTTCTTTTACTGTATTTCATTTCATGAGTTCTCAAATTCTACTTTTGACAAACTAGGCCTGACTTTTGATATAACAGACATGTATTGAAACACAATAATAGGATGTCTTGATTATATTGATGCTTTCCCATTTTTAAAATGAACCTATCTTAGCATAATTTTTTGAATGTTTATTATTTTTGAGACAGAGGGAGACAGAGCGCGAGTGGGGGCAGAGAGAGAGGGAGGCACAGAAATCTGAAACGGGCTCCAGGCTCTGAGCTGTCAGCACAGAGCACCGATGTGGGGATCGAACCCACGAACCATGAGATCAGACCTGAGCCGAAGTCGGATGCTTAACCAACTGAGCCACCCAGGTGCCCCTATCTTAGCATAATTTTATAAAATAACATTTCGTAGCTTCCTCCTAACATTGACCACATTTCAATCAAACATTGGTAGTGGTTGTAAAATCAGTTTCAGAATTTAAACTAAGCAATATAACCTTCATCATTAAATTATCTAAATGAAACATGTCAGAGTTTTATATTCTGATTCTATATAAAATCAATACATTTGATTTGTTTCCATATAAGTTTATTGAACATGTATATTATATCCATTTCTGTTTTTGCTAATCTATCCTCTAGTCTTATCCCCCACTTTCCAAAAGTTTGTGTTATGCCCATTCATTTTTATGAAAGATCTCCATTAGTATAACAGCTTTTTTTTTAGTCTATTTGTTTATTTTGAGAGAGAAAGTGTGAGTGGGGGAGGAGCAGAGAAAGAGGGAGAGAGAGGGAATCCCAAGCAGGCTCCATGCTATCCCGAACCCAATGTGGGGGGGCTTGACCTCATAGAACTGGGAGATCATGACCTGAGTTGAAATCAAGTCAGATGCTTAATGGACTGAGCCACCCAGACTTTTATCTCTAGAGATTAAATCCTCTTGGGATTTCTGGTTAGTGAAACAGGTACTACTGCAGGTCTTTCCTAAAAGCAAAGTGGCATGATGTGAACTTCTTGGGAAAATGTATCTTTTCACTTTACACCATTTTAGCTTATGAAAGTTTTCACGACACTCTGCTTTTGAATAGGGAAACTTGTATTAGGAGAGTAGTTGAAGCTAACAGTGACCAGTCCAATGTTGAAAAGGTAAGAAATTGCATCCAAAAGATAAGGATGAATAAGTCTGAACATGATCAAATAGGTATAATATTTATATAGCAAATAATGAAAATAATTTTTAAAGAGAGCTCTATTTCTCTAAGAAATATACTTCATACAGTAATAATGCCATTAACCCATAATCTTTAGATATCACTTAAATTTTCAAAAATGTCACCTAAATCATATTCCTGGAGCCTATTTACATTAACAATATATTATTAACATAGGGACGCCTGGCTGGATCAGTTGGTTAAGCATCTGATTCTTGGTTTTCAGCTCAGGTCATGGGTCTCATTGTTACATGAGTCCTGAGCCCTGCATCAGGCTCTGTGCTGATGGTACAGAGCCTGCTTAGGAGTCTCTCTCTCTCTCTCTCTCTCTCTCGTCTCTCTCCTCTCTCTGCCACTTCCCCCACTTGCACTATCTGTCTCTCTCAAAATAAATAAACTTTAAAAAAATTATTAAAATCAGGGCCCCTGGGCGGCTCTGTCGGTTAAGTGTCCGACATCGGCTCAGGTCATGATTTCACGGTTTGTGAGTTTGAGCCCCACATCAGGCTCTGTCCTGACAGCTCAGAGCCTGGAGCCTGCTTCTCCTGAGACAGAGCCTGCATCTCCTCCACTTGTGCTCTGTCTCTCTCTCTGCTCTCTCTGTCTGTCTCTCTAAAAAATAAATAAAATGTAAAAATATTTTTTAGATAATTAAAATCAAAACATATATTAACACAAAACTATTATAATTGGAAATTCAGTGTGCGTTCCTAAAATATTCTCAGGATTACTGTACTTTGGTTCGTTTCTTTTAAGTTAGTGACCTCTTACCTCTGCTGGTTTTTTTTTCAGACATTAATTGACATAACATATTAGTTTCAGGTGTGTAACATGATTTTACATATGTATATATTGCAAAATGATCATCAAAAATATTCATTCCAAATCCATTACCACACACATTTATCAATTTTCATTTTTTGTGATAAAACTTTTCAGATCTACTCTCTTAGCAACTTTCACATATAGAATACAGTATTGTTAACTAAGTCACCATGCTGTATGTTACATCCCCGTGACTTATTTTATAACCGGAGTTTTGTAGTTTTGACCCTTTTCATATATTTGTGTACTTTCCAACCCCTACCTCTGGCAACCAGCAACCAATTTGTTTTCTGTATCTATGAGTTAGGGTTTGTGTGTGTGTGTGTGTGTGTGTGTGTGTGTGTGTGTGTGTGTGGAAGTGAGGGTGGAAAATGGAGGCTTTTTGTTTTAGATGTCACTTGAAGATGAGATCGTATGGTATTTGTCTTTCCCTGTCTGACATATTCCACTTAGTGTAATGCCCTCAAGGTATATCCATGTTGTCACAAATGGCAAGATTTCCTTTTTAATGCCTGAATAATATTTTGTATATGTATGACATGTACATATATATGTATGTATAATATATATATATACATACACACACATATTTCCTTTATCCCTACATTCATTTGCTGACAGACATTTAGGTTTCTTCCATGTCTTATGATAGTAAATAGTGCTGTGGTGAACGTGGGGGTGCATATAGTTTTTGAACCAGTGTTTTCATTTCCTTCAGATAAATACTCAGAAGCAGAATTTATGGATCATATGGTAGTTCTATTTTTAATTTTTTGAGCTACATCCATACAGTTTTCCATAGTAGCTGTGCCAGTTTACGCTCCCATTAACAGTGGACAAGGGTTCTCTTTTCTCCACATCTTCACCAAAACTTCTTGTCTTTTTGATAATAGCCATTCTAACAGGTGTGAGATGATATCTCGTTGTGGTTTGATTTGCATTTTCCCTGATGATTAGTGATGTTGAGTACCTTTACACGTGCCTCTTGGCATCTGTATTGTTGTTTTTGGAGAATCGCTGCTCAACTTCTTTGTCCATTTTTAAATTGGACTCTTAATTCTTTTGATACTGAGTTGTAGAAGGTCTTTATAACTTTGGATATTAACCCCTTATTAGATATGTGGTTTGCAAATATTTTCTCTCGTTCTGTAGATTGTCTTTTCATTTTGTTGATGGTTTCTTTTGCTGTGTGGAGGCTTTTTTAGTTTGACATATTTTCACTGGTTTATTTTTGCTTTGGGTATCACATACAAGAAAATCATCACCATGACCAATGTCAAGGAAATTATCCCCTAAGTCCTCTTCTAGGATTTGTGTGGCTGTAGGTCTTCTGTTCAAGTCTTTAGGCCATTTCAAGTTGATTTTTGTGTATGGTATAAAATAGTGGTATTGTCTCATTCTTTTGCATATGGCTGTCCAGTTTTGCCAGCATTGTTTATTAAAGACACTGCATTTCCTCCATGATATAACTTGTATACTTTGCCATAAATTAATTCTGCATATACCCATAGGTTTATTTCTGGGCTCTCCATTTCATTGATCTGTGTCTGCTTTGATGCCAACACCATAATTTTTAAATTACTGTATGTTTGTAATGTAGTTTGAAGTCAGAAGGCATGATGTTTCCAGCTTTGTTCTTCTTCCGATTGCTTTGGATTTGTGGATCTTTTGTGGTAACACACAATATTTAGGATCACTCGTTCTTTTTCCATTTAAAATGCAGTGGGAATTTTGATAGGAGTTGCATGAAATCTATAGATTGCTTTCAGTAATGTGCACATTTAAACAATATTCTGTCAATTCATGAGCATGGGATACCATTCCATTTACTTGTGTCTTCCATTTCTTTCATCAGTGTCTGATGCTGTTTAGTTGACATGTCTTCATCTCCTGGTTAAATTTGGTCTGAGGTATTCTGTTCTTTTTGATGCAATTTTGAGTGGGATTTTCTTAATTTCTCTTTTTGATAATTCTTTAAGAACCTAGCCAAATAGACATATGTCTATCATCTGACGAAGAAAAGACAAAAATTAATAGTGGTAAAAGTGAAAAGATGGATACTAGCTATGTGAAAAGAAGATTTTGATGATAGCATGAGAAGAATACCAACTACATAGCAGCATTTTTAAAATAAGTAATTTACCAGAACTGATGTGTGCTTGCTCTCTTAATGAGTATCTTTTACACATTAGAGCAAAGATATTAAAATTTGAAACATTAGAAGACATAGCTTTAAAAGCAGGAATAAGGTAATTAAGTCCATATCACCATTTATATTCAATATCATTTTGGAGGTTCTATCCTAGGCAAAAAGAGAAAAAGATAATTAGAAGATAAAGACGATAAGGGAACCTGGATGGCTCAGACAGTTGAGCGTCTGACTCTTGATTTCAGCTCAGGTCATGATCTCACAGTTCGTGAATTTCAGCCCTGCCTCTGGCTCTGCACTGACATTGCAGAGCTTGCTTGGAATTCTCTCTCTCTCCCTGTCTCGCTGCCCCTTCCCAGCTCATGCTCTTTCTCTCTCAAAATAAATAAACAACAACAACAACAAAAAAAGAAGGTAAAGACTGTCAATTAGGAATAAAATCATTTTTTCCTATGATATGATCATATATAGAGAAACCTAAAATAATCCACCTGCAAATTATTTGATATAGTGGAAGAATTTGACAGGTTGTAGATCAATATCGATATATAACAAAAATAATTAGCATGGAAAAGTCCATTGCATTTCTATAAAAGGCAGCAAATTGGAAAGTTGAAAGACTAAACATCATTTAAAATTGTACAAGATAATGTCAAGTATTTAAGAATAAATGCAAATGCAATGTAAAAATACACAGAGAAACCTATACAAATTAGAGAAGAGCTAAGTTAATTGAGATCTGTCCTATTCACGGACAGGGAAACAATAGTGTGAAGTGTTAAATCTCTCTAAATTGATCAGTGTTATTCCAATCAAAATCCTCCAGAATTGTTTATGAAATTCAATAATGCGTTTTGAATTTTATATTGACACGTAAAGAACAAAGAATACATAGAAATCAGGAGTGCAACAAGAAGATATTTGCGAAGTAAATAAGACTCACTGCAAACCAAGGTCACTAAGCTAGTGTGTCATAAGTGCAGAGACAGATTGATGAGAAGTCAATGCATTACTGTGTGGGGTTTCATTGTATGAAAAAATTGGCCTGTCATTTCAGTGGAATATGGAAGGATGAGATCACACACGAACCTGGAAAATAATTACACAAATGGGAAAAAAGGTACCCCTACCTCATAAAATATATTGAAATGTAATCCAATTAAAAATTATGTATAAAAATGATTCTAAAACTGTAGATTAAAAATATAGATAGGGTTGTCTGGGTGACTCAGTTGGTTAAGTGACGGACTCTTGGTTCCAGCTCAGGTCATGATCTCACGGTTCCTGAGATGCATCCGAGCACTGCCATGCTGACCACATGGAGCCTGCTTGGGATTCTCTTTCTCTCACGTGCTCTCTCTCTCTCTCTCTCTCTCTCTCTGCCCCTCCCAGCTTGTGCTCTCTCTCTCTCTCTCTCTCTCAAAAGAAATAAATATTTTTAAAAATTAAAAAAAAATGATAAACCTGTATATTGACAGTGAAATGTCTCTTAATTCATATTTGTTTCATAATTCATGTTTCTTGTTTCTTAATTGACTACAACAGAAAAAATTACATTTAGTCATGCTAAAATGAGATCACAAATTCTTAAAAAACTACCCTAAGCTAAGCAAAGTGAGGGATTTCAAACTGTATGAGGTGATTGTACCTAACCACAATATATTAGTATCAAGAGTACATAAAGAGCTCTTTTTAAAAAATTTTTTTAAATGTTTATTTATTTTTGAGAGAGAGACACTGTGAGTGCAGAAGGGGCAGAGAGAGAGAGAGACAAAGAATCTGAAGAAGGCTCCAGGTTCTGAGCTATCAGCACACAGCCTGAGGTGGGGCTCAAACCCACCAACTGCAAGATCATGACCTGAGATGAAGTTGGACGTTTAACTGACTGAGCCACCCAGGCACCCCAGGCATTAGGTATATATAAAGAAGTCTTAAAAATGAATAAAAAATTCAAAAAATCCAATAGAAATTTGGCAAAAGACATACTAGGTATCTCATAGAAATGAAAGCCCATGTGATGGGTAAATTTGTGATTCAACATTATTAACCATTAACCATTGATATTCTAATCAAGACACCAATAGGATGGCATTTTCTACTTGTATCATTAGGAATAGAAAGTCTGGAAAAAACTTTTAGAGAAGATACAAGTCTATAGTGTTTTGATAAATTTCCAATGGGAACACACATTTGTGCAACCACTTTGGAAAATAGTATTATCTCTTAAAAATTCAAAAATTGAATATTTATGTACTCTAAAGCCTAAAACCCTTTGGTGTGTATCCAAGAACAATGTTTGTGCATGTACATTCAGATTTGAACAATAACAATCCTAGTAGTGCTGCTCGTAATAGCAAAAGTCTAGAATCAGTGGAAATGTCTATCAGTAAGAGAGTAGATGAAATAACCTCTGGATACACATGAATATTATATGAGAGTCAAACAAATGAAATACGACAATACAGACAATATGGATTTATCTTGGCAATATGATATTAAGTGAAAAAAGTATGTTCCTAAACATTGCATACAGTATGATGTCTTTCTTATCAAGTTAGAAATATCTTAAATATAAGGAAATACACATTTTAAGACCCACACAAAGTACATATGCATATAAAACTGAATAAAAAGGGAAGGACAAGCTCGGGAATGGAAAGATGCTTAGGTCATCTGAGACAGTAAGGCAGAGGAGTTGGATTGAGGAGGAACCACTGGTTTGTTGTAAATTTGGTTTTAGGTTGTAGACTTGTGGTAGAAAACTCAATTATTGGGGCGCCTGGGTGGCGCAGTCGGTTAAGCGTCTGACTTCAGCCAGGTCACGATCTCGCGGTCCGTGAGTTCGAGCCCCGCGTCAGGCTCTGGGCTGATGGCTCAGAGCCTGGAGCCTGTTTCCGATTCTGTGTCTCCTTCTCTCTCTGCCCCTCCCCCGTTCATGCTCTGCCTCTCTCTGTCCCAAAAATAAATAAACGTTGAAAAAAAAAAAGAAAAAAAAAAAAAAAGAAAACTCAATTATTAAAATGTACTAAGTTAATCACTAAATATATAGCAGTATATGAGTAAACAAATACTAGCAAGTAAAACTCACATAGGCTTATGGTTATTTCAAAACTTGATTTTTGAAGTTCAAAATCAATAATTACAGCCTTAGTGTTTTGGGGGGTATGGATAATCACTGAATTCATTAGCTCATACACTACTACTAAACATCTAGCACTAGATAAGTGTCTATTCCAATCAAAACCTACTATATGAGTTTTTAAATCACTTGAACTTGATTTCTATTGAGTGTGAAAGGATTAATAAAAGTGTATACACACAGCATGCACAACTGAGCATGTTTAGCTGTTTTGAAAAGAAATGTACAAATCTTATTTGGAAGAGTAATATTTTTAGAACCCATTGTATGCTTAATGTTAAAAAAAATTCACAGTTGTCTTCATTCTCCAGGCATTTTGTTAGTAACTTATTACCTACATTTTAACATTTTTATGTTTGACCTTGTCAAAACATAATTCTCAATATGATGATTATAAAGTTACACATGCTCTGAACTTACAGCTGGGAAAGCTTTTGTTCTGCAATTTGACAAGTAATTCTGGTCATAAATTTTGATACAATTTTCCACTAAGGAGTCAAGCTATTTGATATTAAATCATGGGTTCTCTGACTTAACATTCTCTATTGATATAACTATGGTAATATATAGCTAAGGTATATACAACCTCTTTCTTTAAAATACCTCAAAACAGTTTATTATGAAATTTATTTTGCCCCTTTTACAAATTTTATTCTTTTCCCTTTTATCAGTTGATTGCAGGTCAAACAGAGATGTGATTTAGATATATAAATAAATTTGGCTAAGCAGTAGTAGATATGGGACAAGTATTAGAATTTGCTGTGTAGCAGACACTATTTTAGGCAGTGATACTGTTTATTCTTTTCAATGGGAAAGACAATAAAGAAACACATACAAAACTTCAATGCTATTAAGATTTAAAAGAGTGTATGATAATGATTGAATGGGTAGCCATTGTATTCTGGGTAGTCAGATAATTATATTTAAGGAGAAGGCATTTGAGCGGAGATCAGAGTCACAAAGAGGAGTTACTAATAAGGAAATCAAGGGAAGAGCATTCCAGGCATAAATAATGCTTGAGCAAAGTTCTAGACTGAAAATAATCTCCGGAGTCTGGAGAATAGTGTGTACAAAAGAGGAAGTGGTATTCAGTTGGTGAGGGAAAGGGTAGTAGAGGGATTGATAATGAAGCTGATACCACATGCCCTACATGTGAGTTACCTCTTTGAGAAGTAGTTAAGAGATTAAAGTAGGTATTTTGAAAACACTAGCTCAAATAATCGGTGGTTCTTTATTATTTAATGTTAAAAACGGATATGCTATTAACAGCATAAAGGTATGCACGTATACACATGTACATATGTCATTTATTTGAAGATAAATTATTCACCTTGAAGACATAACTTCTCTTGGAGATTTTGTGGTTTGTTGTCAACATAACTGGATTTTCAAGACTGAAAAAAATCAAAATGTAATACTCAATGAAGAAAATACTTCAGTTTATTTTCATGAAGCTAAAACAATAAGAGCTCTATAGCCTTCTTACATTTAAAGTAATATAAGGAAACTTCCCTTGAATCCATGATTCTGAAACCTAAGAATACTGCTTCCCTTGCAGTCTCTCATAAAACAAGGGTTGTGTTTTATGACCCTTGCCTTCCTTACCACTAGCCCAAAGGTAGAATACTTATGGATTCTCCTTGCTGCTTACAGACCATTGAGCCTCTCTGAGGTACTTGCCATTAGATAACTTATGTTCCCCCCATTTTGAGTCATACTGTCCTTTCAAATTGTCTCCTTCATTTGCTGAAGACTGTAACATCTGTATTCCTGTCTTCCTCTCCCCAAATATTTTCATTCTGTACTCTATTATTTCAATGCTCACTAGATGATTGATTCAATGTCTTGACGTCTTCATTCCTTGTCCTCATTTATATCAACTACTCACTGCATGTGCTCATAATAGACTTTGCCATTACCAATAAGAGCCCATACCCCAAAATGCAGTTTCAAATACCCATTCACTAATAATGGTCATCTTCTCTTATAGCTCTCTTTGCAACAATTACTGGGATCCTCCAGATTTTCACTGTAAATAGCTTTCTTTAGGCCCTCAATTCTCTCATTGTTTGATTGAAATTCACATTGTCTATTTACTGTCACTACCCAGAATAATCCACTCCTTTGGCCCTTTTCCCCATCATCATTCCTGTTAGGGAATATTTCATCCCTATTTTAAATTCAGTTCTCTACTCACTGGTACTTCTGTTTCTCTTACCTAGATAAAATTCCAAGGTTATAGCTGACCAGAAAATCCAGCATAGCCCTTGTGTATTTATGTCATTCTTAAATCATTTATTTATTGCACACATATTATTTGAGAATATGCATACTTATGATACAATATGACCCAGTCAGCAAGGAGTCCAGGGTGACTAGAGGGGAATTGACCACAGAAAGAGAATTTGAGGATCAGATCAGAGGTGGTGAGATGGTGGAAGGAGGGGCTGGAATAGTCATCCTGGTAAATTCCATAGCATTTAGAATGACATGGGAGCTCTTTGTGGGTTTTGAGGAGTTTTGTTACAGTGTCTGACCCCAAAGGAGCAAAAGTGGAAGCAGGGAGACTAACTAGGAAGTCATTTAAATATTCCAAGTTAGAGATTATGGTATCCATCCTCCTGGTGGAAATGGTGGAAAGTGGTTGGATTTTCTATTTTAAAAGGAGAACTGAATAGGTTTGTTGATGGGTTAGATATGGATGTGAGTGAAAGAGTCATCAATGGCTCTATAGTGTTCAGCCTGCAAAACTGAAAGTATGGAAATGCCATTTGTAGAGAAGAAGACTGAAAATGGAGAAATTGTAGTCTGATCCAGTTAGCGCTGTGTTGCAGAAGCAAGTTAATAGTGCAGATTACAAAGGAATCGCCATAAATGCCTATGAAACAGACCAATTGCATTATGTGAGCTTGGCATAAATTAGCAAATGAAAATTCAAACGTTGCCTCAGAGACAACAGAGAATGGAAGGAACTGAGAGTCTCCTCTTCTGTCAGTTCTAGTAAATGGTTGCCAAGTGAAAATGTGGGCACTGTGACCTAATCTGCCATTTATTCTAGAGAAGCAGGAAATCTGAGTTTTTATGTAAAACATCCTTAATTTTATAAAATAATGTTTGCCAATTCAAATTAATGAAAAAATAAATGCACAAAAAATAACAAAACCCTTGGTCACAAAAGTCTACATGCCCTAATTCAGAACATCTGAGGATGGTAGGAAACCTTTAATGAAGCCCTGGGATCAGAGGATGCAAATTTGAGTCCCATTATGCTGCTGGTTTATGTTAGGCTCAGTCATTTAACTTGACTCTGAGTTTCAGGGCCCTTCTCTTGTTATGGAAAACAAAACAAAACAGAATAGATTCTACACTCTGAGTTTCCTTAAGATTATGGATCAAGATGTTGACAGACAACCACCCTGTGGATGAGAAGACTGTCATGTTAATATTAGTATATAGATATCTGATGGGGAGTGAAATAGGGGACTTAGTAGATGAATTCCAAGAATCAACCACAACAGAGTACCTCAGTAGTAAGATGTGGACAGCCAAAGAGTTGAATTAAATTCTTGACTTTGAGGAGTAGAGAGGGTGCCTGGGGAGAAAGTGGGTCCCTATCATTTGTAAATAAGCTGAAGACAAAAATATGGCTCAAGAAAACCTCCACAGATTGTGGAATTATGTATAATGATCCATTCATTATTGGATTACCTGGCAGGAATGTGGTATTTCTCAGAGTAACGCTTGGCATTTCCATTCCTGACTTGGGTGATAGCATAAAAAGTTGATGATCTACATGGATAAACTTGTATTATATAAATGTAAGACACTCAGGTTTAAATTCAATGTTTTCATTATCTGCTGTAGACCTTAGGCACTTCTTAAATCGTGGAGAGGCAGATTCCTTGACCATGATAATGGAATAATAGAAAAATAATAATATGGTACTACGAATTCTGTAGTTTAGGGAAAGGCAATAGAGAGTTAAACAATTTCCTACTATTTCATCCTCTTCACTTACCCAGTGAGTGTTTTATACTTTTTTGTAACTCAAATTGTTGTTACAGATATATTTGTGAGTTTAGAGAAGGATTTGTGGTTCTTTCCTGTTTCCTAGCCTGTAAGGATTCTTGTTAATATGTGACCACAAAGAGACTGTTACTAGCCGCTCTGAGTCTGTATCAAGGGAGATGGGTGTTGGACAAACTAGAGCACACAGATTTAGTTCTGTTAAGAGAGAAACTGACCAAGAGAATTTTAGTCGTGAGTTTGTTATAAAAGAGGGTTATATATGCTTCTTTCCTGGGCACTGTCACTGGCAATTCTTCCTCTGCCTTTGAAGTTCAAGTACATAATTTCTCCCAGCAGAGGGGTTGGGCTTGGATGGTGCTTTGATTTCTCTCATCACCAGGAACTCCAGTGCAAGTCCTAGAAGATATCAAGAACTCACAGGAAACATTTTCAGCAGGCTTGAAAATTCATTGCTCAATTCTTACATTTTCTCTTTTAGTTAAAAAAAATTAAAAATCTCTGTGTGGCTAGAGGTAGCAGACTGTTTTCTTAGTTTTTGGCCAACATTTCCTTAATGAAGATTTTTTTACTAAGATTTGGAGAGTGCTTTTACTTCTGTCAAAGATAAGGTAATAGGGACCAGGTTTAGCCTTTTAGCTTAAATAGCTATAGAAAAGTGGATTACATCAAAGAATGGTTTTCATGCTTTGGGAAAAATGCAAAGGGAAGGGAAATAGACAAGGTAAGATCTACTAGTGCCCCAGCTTACTTCCTGCAGTTCCCAGGCCATTGTACAGAAGAGGGAACTTAAACAGAGCCTAGCAGTCTGTGGGAGTTGAGGAAACAGAGACCAGAGTTCACAGACACCAAGAT
Source organism: Lynx canadensis (assembly GCF_007474595.2). Taxonomy (NCBI): domain Eukaryota; kingdom Metazoa; phylum Chordata; class Mammalia; order Carnivora; family Felidae; genus Lynx; species Lynx canadensis. Next base: position 64,510,784 of record NC_044303.2, read on the forward strand.
TGCTAGAATTTATGGAGCAAATATCAGAAGACAGAGAGACAGGGACAGGCAGACAGACAGACTGGGATCTCCTCAAATCTTGGCCTCAGTACTGATTGCACATGCGTGAGAGATAATTACCCAAAGCAAAGGGAAAAAACAATAGAATAGTTCATTTTCATATTAACTAGAGTGGAAATCCTGTAACACATGGGTTTTGTGGTAAAATTTTCAGAAAATGATTGTCATAAAAATGGGGTTAAGTTCACCCTAGACTAAAGCTGTTTCATTCTTGCTTTAGGAAACTTAAAAGCAAGCATTGAAAGCTTTCCTCTAATTCCTTAACTTAATTGCATACGTAATAAAGCAGAACAAAAGACAACACTGTTAAAAGGCACATCAAAAATCCACCAACAAACAATGTGAGGTACACGATGTCTGACACTCACTCATAAATACCCAGCTAGCAAAGAAGCCCAAAAATGCCATCCATATTCAGGAGATAAATAAAAAAGAAATCAGAACCGAGAAGGAGGATGTAACTAGTAGGCAGGGATGGCAAAATGGTGCTTATAATTATTCCCCATATGTTCAAGGGAATAAAGGAACTATGTGCGTGACTAGGAAAGAAATGGAAGATATAAAAAAAGAAGAGCTGAGAAGTTTTTTTATTAAGCATATAAATTTGAAAATTGGAAGATCTAGCTTGTGAAAACTAAAATTCAGATGAATGCATGGCTAATATTCTGCAAAAGATACCCTACAGGGTTTACTAGAATATAGGTTCATTTGTCTTTTGCTCTCTGGTGGGGAGTACCAAACTAAGCATATAGTTACATACTCAATGTTTCCTGAAGAAATGACGGAAACACAAAACTAGCCTTTAGTTATTTCTGACTAAAACAAAGTACAAATTTGTTTTTCAAATATTTTCCTAATTTTAATAGTTTGTAGAAAGCATCAACTTCAGATTTTGAGATTGTGATGCGTTTCTATTCTTTTTTTGAGTTTATTTATTTATTTAGAGAGAGCACAAGTAGGGGAGGGCCAGAGAGTGGGAGAGAGAGAGAATCTCAAGGGGACTCCATGCTGTCAACGCAGAGCCCCATGCAGGCTTGATCCCACAAATTGTGAAATCATGACCTGAGCCAAAGCCAAGAGTTAGATGAGTAACCAACTGAGCCACCCAGGCACCCCAATGATACATTTCTATCCTTGAGATTCAACACTGGTTTTGGAAATTTATTTTCATTTTTTCGAACAGTCTTGCTATAAATTTAACCTCTCCTTTTGCTTTTTTGCAGTCAAGTTAGTGAGAGTAAGAAACAAGCAATTTAATCATGTATCCCAGAGTAATGATACAAAACAAAGTATATTATATAAGTAAGTGCATAATATATTATGAAAGGTAGCAAGCAAAGCTTTGTAATTATTACTTAAAAATAAAACATGTAACAACAAGATGATCTGTTTTCCAGTTCTGGTCTTGCTGGTTCTCTATTTTATCTTTTCCTTATTACCAGAGAAATTTTCCATTAAGTTTTTATTAATTAGTCTTTTATTTGATCACTGACTCAGTACTTTGCAGGAATAGATGTCTCATGTATAACTTTCATTGACATAGGTAAACATGAATAATAGCAAGCCATAATAAAGCTAGCACTATTGATCAAGACTTTTTTCTGAAATTCTTCATATTTTCAGTGCACTAACAGACAGTAAGGCATCTTCTTATAAGGGTAATTCAGGTTTCATTTTTTTTTTAATGTAGTGTCTGAATAGACATATTCAGGTTTGAGTGCTATATCTGACATTTCAATTCGAAGTTAAGGCCACCAGCATTTACAGCTACAGCTGTTCTATTAAATATTTGTCAGACAGAAAGACAGAGGATTACTTCTTTTCATAAACCTAGTACTTTCAGCATGACACCTAAGAGAAAAAGTCGCCTAGACATCAACACAAATTTCATTTTTTGATTGAAACTCTGATAGCATTATTATTCAGACATTGGCATTAGCGCTTCAAGACTAGTGCACATAACATAGAAATAAATACAGTTTTGTTACCTGGAAAGTAAGGTAGAAGATTTGGGAACTGACATATTGCAAAAATATTTAATTTGCAGTTTACTTGGTGTGCTTGTAGCATTATTGTTGCCTAGATTTATTTGACTTCAGAGCATAGTTTGTACTTCTTTATATTGAATCATCATTTTACACCCATTTCAGACAGGACAGTTACATTAATAATCCATTCAGTTTGTTGCCACGTGTCAAAGTCTACAAAAGTAATGCGCACAAAGAAACAACCAGATAGAAAATGGAAGAAAGGAAAACCACATTAATCAGAAAACTCCCAAGCAGAGAGTTGGAGACTTAAGGCTATTTCTAAAGCAACAGAGTGATATTTTCATAGCCATGAGACTTAACAAAATCCATATTCTAATTGATTTTGCAAACAATTTTGTCAGTATCAATGCAACCTTGATTTAATTTTAATCACCATCATGCATTCATCAGGAGTGGTGTTCTAGAAGGTCATTGGGTCATTAACCTAGAAATTCTTTTTGTCACAAAACTAAAGAATTTTCATTCAATGAATAGTCTTATCAATATGTTTAACAGTTAAAGCATTTGTTAATCTACCTTTTGTTTGTCCAAACTCTTGTCACTTTTGGCCTTTCTCATAACTTCTGTGATGTAAGTCTGAGGTTGGTAAGAAATATTTTGCATTTGTTATATAACAAAGTTAGTGACAATACCATTTTTCTATTTTGAAAATTTTTTTCCATTTTGTACTTCCACCTTAAGATTGCCAAACTTGAGATTTATATCTTCATGTAATTGAGTAAACAAAATGATTTGACATGAGGAAGTAAAAAGCAGGTTTAAAACACATTTTTCTATTTCCTCCCTATCTCGCAAGGTAATTTTATGAAAAATGCAATTTCTTTGGGGTCTTGAAATGAACTAGGAAAAGTCTTCACATGCTGGATATTCCCCAGAACTGGAAATGAGGGAGGGCATTGGGAAGGAGATCCAGCCCTTTTTCAGGACTTGGTAAGTTCTACTTGATAAGTTCTGCTTGAGGGGATGGTTAGTGGTAAAGCATATAGAATTATTCAAGTTACTAAGGTAAAACCTCTTATTGTCACCAACAAGCAGCTGATAGTTATACTCTTAACCTCAGAAACAAAATTCCAAAAACTAAGTAGAATCCTGAAACTTAATTTTGCTAAGTGTCATTTTAAAATTTTGGACTGAAATATGAATTTGTGAAAGTATTGAATAATTTACAAATGATTTATAATTCAAACTACTTTAACAGACTTGGTATTCACTTTTATATTCCTTAGAAAGGCTGGAGTCTAAGTTAACCAAAGCTAGGCATACACACTTTTGAATTAAGGATGTCCTTTGGTTTTCTAGGGAGAAGAATAGTTATTGGCTTTCTGTTCATGGTTTCTTTGTATGAGAAGAAAAACTGTCTTTAAGTGTTGTGGTCAAGGATGAGCTTCCTGCACTATCTTTCCTCAACCTGTACACCATCTCACTGGTATTTGTCCAAGTATAATGTGGAAAAATTCATAGACAAAGTAAGATAGTGTTTGGTGATCTGCAAGGTACTGGGATGGCCTGGGTGACTAAATAATAAACAAGATACAATTTTTGTCCTCACAAAGATTGCAATGAGTAAAAATATAAGACAGGTAAATATCAGACTTGAATATGGTAACTGTCATTCATCAGTGCATCTTTAGAACACTTTGTATTGCTCTCACTCTTGCTGTATTTCCATTGGTACCCAGTGTACTATATTAAATCAAATGTGCGTTCAATAAGCAAAGCCTGAATGAATAAAACTATGGATATGAGTGCTACAAACTCTTCCAGGAAAACTACTTTATGAGTCTTAAGCTATTCGCTCAATGAACCTCAATAAAAATGAATTAAGAGCAGTGATAACACCAAATCTCAGACCTTCCCATCATAAAAATCCTTGCAATTTAATGCATAATCACTTACCATTAACATTTCGTTTTCTTATCTTTTGCCTGTGTTGTATTATAGGTAGTAATTAGAATTGATTTTTATAGTATAATTTCACAAGATACCAAAATAAGTACTCTGCTAAAGGCTAGAAAAAGATTTATGATATACTTTCAAATGTTAACTCTACAATTCTATTACAGAAAATCAACAAATATTTAATAAGTCCATGTAGTAAGGTGCTCATCTACACATTGTCCTATCAATGTTTATAGACAGGTTCTTTTTTAAGACAAATTTACTAAGTACTGTTGCCAGATGACTTTTCTGTTTCTGTAGAATCATCAAAGTATTATTTTCAATTTCAGCCTGGTAATTTTTCCATAGAATTTAAAATTCTTGCTATCACCTATTGCTGTATAAAATGTAAAATATATGATTATAACTGTCAGGTCTGAATATGGAAAATTTAGCTGAGCATTAGAAAATTAATTTGATTAAAACAAAGCTAGACATTCATATGGAAGTTGAGTGTGAAATAACTTGGTGAAATGTGTAGGAATTGCTGTAAGACCAATGATTAATGAATATATGTTGGAGCGAAGCCATTAAAACTGCTTTCTCCTAGTCAATTATGACAATATCTGGTTATTCCTAAGGGTCATGAATTTTAGCAGGAGGACTACGTTGTTCACCTACTAAGTTTTCACTGCAACTGCTTAATTTATTTTCCATTAAATGGTCAGTAGATTGGTGGTTTCTGAATTACAAAATGCACAGGGAGTCATTACCTTGGAGTAATTGTCAGATGGAAAAGGAAGCCTATTATGTCAGCAAAATTGATGATTACTTAAGATGGGATGAAAACTCCCCCTACTTAATTTTATCTAAAATCCAGAAATCAGTGGTTTGCTTTTAAAATTTGAAGAGTCAAAGAAACAGAAAAATCAGCATGTCAATCATCTCTAACATTCTGTTAAATGGAAAATAAAGATGGAAAATTAACTCAGTCACTTCCAAATAAGATTTTTGAAAAGCATTGTTCATTTAGCCCTGAAATATTTTGGAGCTGTGTTTTGCTCTTTTAGGACACAACTGCCATACATAATAAATACACTCAGTGCCCTATCAGTATATCCCTCCAAATAATTTAATTTTTTGCAACATATACTTTGTAACATTAGTTTATAATATTGTTAGGTACTTTGTGTCCTGTGATTATAAATCTCTTTCTGTCTAACTTACAGTCTTTCATATCCCTGATAATATTCTGCTGTGGTACATAGCTCATGAAAAAGATTCTTTTAAAGCACAGCAGGAAGGTTATAAAGGTGAAAATATATACATCACAAAGTCCATTCCAATAGAATTTTCAGTATAGAAAAAGAGTAATCAACTCGAGCTAGTTTCATTTTAGTCTTCCTAAACGTGACAAATCCTGCCACAACTAACCAAGGTCACAATAATGTTCCTTCATCTGATTAACAGTGAAGGAAGGAGGATGGTTAGTTTCATGGAACTGATAAATAATTCATCATAATATGATTGGTGTAATGTTGCTGAATGTAGTTACTAAAATGCCATTCATATTTTCTTGAAATTATTCAATAATTCCATTAATATTATAGCATACTGCTTTGACCTTGGGTTGCAGTTTTCCTGCAGATGAATCAAAACCCTGAGCTCTGATGTGAATTTACTTTATTAACCCTCTCAGTAACTACAGAATCAACTTGGAAAAATTTAATAAATAGAAACCATGGTATGGACTCAAACCTTAGTTAAAAATCACACTGTTATAAGCCAGTAGAAGATGTCAAAAACAGAATAACACCTTTTGCAATAAGTTCTGATTCCTTATTAACTGAATATATCACACCTTAGATTGGGCGAAGTTTAATAAAATGAGTCCTCTTACCCTTGGTGTGCAGATAAAGTAGCTGGGTGACAGGGGCAGGTAGCTCTGATTTGTAGTATTTGCTGATTTTCTGTGGTGCAAATGTTTCCATAAGGGCTGATTTTAAACTCTCAGCATGATGGCACTGAACTTCTAGTTAACAGGAGATATGCACAATTGATTCTTAGGAGTGGAGCCAGTAAGAGCCTCCTCCTGGACAAAACAAATAAATGGATTATTGATCTTCTGCTTGTAATCCTGATAGGTTCTGTACAATGGAATTCTCTAGACCGATGTTTCTCAAACTTTAATGTGCAAACAAATCACCCAAGTAGCTTCTTATTTAAAACAGAGTCTCTTCGGGGCACCTGGGTGGCTCGGTCGGTTGAGCGTCCGACTTCAGCTCAGGTCACGATCTCACAGTCCGTGAGTTCGAGCCCCGCGTCGGGCTCGGTGCTGACGGCTCAGAGCCTGGAGCCTGTTTCCGACTCTGTGTCTCCCTCTCTCTCTGCCCCTCCCCCGTTCATGCTCTGTCTCTCTCTGTCTCAAAAATAAATAAACGTGGAAAAAAAATTAAATATAATAAAACAGAGTCTCTTCCAAATAGACTGAATAACTATAGAATCCACGGGTTTGGGATAGGGCCTAAGATTCTGTACTTGAAACAAGTCCCTAGTTGATGCCAAAACTTCTGCTTCCTGGGGTGGTACCTACTTGGAGTAGTATGCAACACTGGTTCCAAAACTTCAAGTATGGATCAGGATCCCCATGTGACAGTGTTGAAACAAATTTCCTTGGCCCTAGGTTTCTGACTCAGTGTATGCACAGAGGGAGGGAGGTGGATGATAATCCGTATTTCTGACAGACTCCTAAGGTGACACTGCTGATGCAGTTCTGGGGACCCAATCTCGAGAACCACCGGTCCAGAGAGCTCTCAGAACCCTGAAGAATTTTGTCTTAACTTTCGGAGTATCTAGAGAGAGGACAGTTTCAAATTACAGTTTCAGATCTGTTGGGTCTTTCTTGCTATCTCATCCTCCAATTGCCAGCCCGGCATGACTATCTGTGGGTTTAGAGCCTTATGCTATGTTCTGTGGAGAGCCACAGTGGGATTTAAAGAAATTTGTCTTTGCCTTTGGGAGTTGGCAATTCATAATAGGATATGAGCCAGAAATAAAATGACAGCGGGATGAAGAAACTTTATGTGTGATTATGTGAGGATTAAGTACAAGGAGATAAGGGAAAAGACTAAGAAAGGTGTTGATTTTTATTACCTAGATGTTGGTTCAAATCAGCCAGATGTGTCAAACAACATTATGTGGGAAATACGGGTCATAACATTGAGTCCCAGAGGAAAGATGCAAAATCTGTTGGAGAAATTTTCAGTAAGGATTGCAGCTTAGAACTGGGATGTCATTAGTACCAGTTTGAAGACTTTTCAGAGGATACTTGTGCATTAAAGTTCGTAAAGACTCGTGGTAGGCATGTTGTTTGGTGAGAAAAAGATAGGCATTGTGAGACCTTAGTCTAGTCTAATTTAATATTAAGAGCTATCAAAATTGTTAATTATATAGTATCTGATCTTTTTCATAGTAAAATGAGGACTAATGTGGAAATGAATGAACATCATCTAGATGAGAACAGTCTACTCATTCAGAGCAGAGGAATCAGTCACCTTCAGAGACACAAAGATAAACAGGGCAATGAGAAAGGTTTGTTGGTGGGTTGGGGGTAGGAGAGTAGAGAGAAGTTTTAGATAATGCTCTAGTGGGAGAGTGTTGGCATTTGGAAGCTGGAGGTGGGCTAACTAGAATCAGGGCATGTGCTTGGTTTGGAGAACATACTAATTTTCTTTGGTTGGTCCTGACTACAAAGTGGAGGCAAAAACAGGAATGCCAGCAGTGACTGACCAGTTCATTATTATTCTGGGCGGATGGATGCAGAGACTGCGGGTCAGAGTTCATATGTCATTATGGCCTGTATATTCAGCCTCTCTGTACACACTTTCGTTGTCTTACTGGCAAGAGGTTGATCAATTCAGGGACAGCTGAAGATCCAGATCTTCATTGAACAGGGATTGTTCAGTTGTCTCCATACCCAACTGTATCATAAGAATTTTTTGACCTTTTTGTTACTGTAGTATCATGATAATTTTTGATGAGAATAACTACACAAAAGCTTTTGGACTAGATAGAATATAATGGATCAACATCATGACCACTATGACAAAAATGGTAACAATGACCAGTACCTATAAGATGCTTCAGAACCAATCTGGACTATCAGAACAAATAGTGTCGATTTTGAGCATCAACCTTAGGTACATATTATATAGTTTTTTTGCTTAGGCCAATGTAGTGTCTATTCTACTTAGCTTGTTCATTGATGCAAGTACAACAAGAAGGACTAGCAGTAACACAGATGCCACCATGGTGAAAGGAAAAAAAGAATCTAGAGCAATGGAATTATATGTCATTACTTGTGTCAGCTTGTTGAGACTGATCTGTATTCAAGGTAGAGGGAGTATCATTAGTAACTCTGAGTTAGTGGTTAACTCTTTATTTTTAAATAGCTTTATTGAGGTATAACTTAAATACCACAAAATTCACCAGTCAAGGGTGCCATTCAATGACTTATAGTAAATTTAGAGTTTTGTGCCCATCACCATAATCCAATTCTATGTGTTTATTTTTTGAGGTATAATTGATAAGTATACATGATGATTTGATGTAAGTGTACACTGTAGAAGAATTTGCTCCATCCAATTAATTAACATTTTCATCACCTCATATGTTTACCTTTTTTCTCCTCCCTTCCTCCCTCCCTTCCTCTTCCTTCCCCCTTCTGTCCTTCCTTCCGTCCTTCCTTCCGTCCTTCCTTCCGTCCTTCCTTCCGTCCTTCCTTCCGTCCTTCCTTCCGTCCTTCCTTCCGTCCTTCCTTACACCCTTTCTCTCCCTTCCTCCCTCTTTCCCTTTTTCCTTCTTTCCTTCTTTCTTTTTCTTTCTTGCTTTCTTGATTTCTTGCTTTCTTCTTGGTAAGAATATTTAAGCTGTGCTCTCTTAGCAAATGTCAATCGTATAATACAGCGTTATTAACTATAGTCACCATGTTATACATCAGATCCTCAGATTTTATGCATCTTAAAACTGAAAGTTTGTATTCTTTTGGCAGTCATTCTGTTTCCTTCCTCACCTCCCCCACCCCTGGTAACAACTTTTCTACTCTGTATAAGTTCAACTTGTCTCAGATACCACATACAAGTGATTTCATGCAGTTTTGTCTTTCTATGTCTGACTCATTTCACTTAGCATAATGCCCTCATTTCATCCATGTTGTCATAAATGGCAGTATTCTCTTCTTAAAGCTGAATAATATTCCAGTGTGTGTGTGTGTGTGTGTGTGTGTGTGTGTGTGTGTATTTTCTTTATTCATTCTTCATTGACAGGTCCTTAGATTGTTTTCGTACTTTGTCTATTTGAATAATGTTGTAGTGAACATGGAAGTGTAGATATCTCTTCGAGATAATGATTTTTTTTTCCTTTGGGTATATACCCAGAAGTGGGACTGCTGGATCCTGTGGCAGTTTTATTTTTATTTTATTGAGAAAGCTGCATACTGATTTCTATAGTAGCTTATTAGTTCGCATTCTCATGAACAGTGTACAAGGGTTTCCTTTTTCTACATCCTCTCCAGCATTTGTTATCTCCGATCTTTTTGGTATTAGCCATTCTAATAGGTCTGAGGTGATACCTTACTGTGGTTTTGATTTGCATTTTCCTGATGATGTGTCATGCTGAACACGTTTTCATGTACCTATTGGCCCTTTGTAGCTCTTCTTTGAAAATAATGTCTATTCAGATCCTTTGCCTTTTTAAAAGTAGTTACTTTGATTTTTTTGCGATTAAGTTGTATTAGTTCCTTGTATGTTTGGGATATTAATCCTTTATCAGATATGTGGTTTGCAAATATTTTATCCTATTCTATAGGTTGCCTTTTCATTTTGTTGATGGTTTCCTTTGCTGTGCAGAGGCTTTTTAGTTTGCTATAGTCCTACTTGGTTATTTTTTGTTTTGTTATCTTTGTTTTTGGTGTCAAATTAAAAAAAAATAAGTAAATTTCAAGGATGATATCAAGGAGTTTACTTGCCCTCTGCGTTTTCTCCTAGGAGTTTTACAATTTCAGTCTTACATTCAAGTCTTTAATCCACTTTGAATTGATGTTTGTGCATGGTGTAAGAAGGGCTTCAGTTTCATCTTTCACTATCCAGGTTTCTCAACATTATTTGTTGACTAGCCAGTGATTTCCCCATTGTATACTCTCAGCTCCTTTATTACAAGTTAATTGACCATGTTTTTATGAGTCTATTCTCAGGGTCTCTATTCTCTTCCATTCTTCTGTGTATCTGTTTTTCCCCGCCAAGTTTGTTTATTTTGAGAGAGAGAGAGAGACAGAGACAGAGAGGTAGTGCAGAAAGAGAGAATCCCAAGCAGACTCAGTACAGAGCCTGACATGGGGGTCGATCCCATAAACCATGAGATCATGACCTGAGCTGAAATCAACAGTTGGACGCTTAACCAACTGTGCCACCCAGATGCCACTCTGTATCTATTTTTATGCTGATACCATACCATTTCGATAGCTTTGTAATGTAGTTTAAAATCAGAAGGGTGATTTCCAGCTCTGTTCTTTCTCAAGATTTTTTGGCATTTTAGGGTCTTTTGTGATTTGATAAAATTTTGGGATCAGTTTTTCTGTAATTGTGAGAAATGTCATTGTAACTTGGAAGAGATTATATTGATCCGTAGATCACTTAGGGGTATTCTGGATATTTTAGCAATATTCTTCCAGTTCCTCAATATGTGCCATCTTGCCATTTACTTGTGCCATCTTCAATTCTTTTCTTCAATTCCTTAAGACTTTTCAATGTAAAGATCTTTCAGTTCCTTGGTTAAATGTATTCCTAAGTATTATATTCCTTTTCATGCTCTTATAAATGAGATTTTCTTAATTTCCCTTTCTGGGAGTTTGTTGGTGTACAGAAACACAACTGATTTTTGTATATTTGTATCCTGAAACTTTACTAAATTCATTTATTTTAAGTCTTTTGTTAAAGTATTTAGGGTTTACTATATTTAATATGTCGTCTGCAAAGAGAGACGATTTTACTTCTTCCTGATCAGAATATCTTTTATTTTTATTTCTTGCCTAATTTCTCTGGCTGTGATTCCCAGTAGTATGTTGAATGAAAGTGGTGAGAGTTGGCATCCTTGTCTTGGAAAGCTTTTAGCTTTTCACTGTTGAGTATGATGTTAGCTCTGTGGGTTTGTCATATGATTTTTGTTACATTGAAATACATTCCCTCTACACTCAGTTTGTTGGGAATATGTATCATGAAAAATTATTACATTTTGTCACATTCTTTCTCTGCATCCATTAAGATGATCATATGACTCTTCCCTTTATTTTGTTAATGTGGTATATGACATATATTATTTTGCAGATGTTGGACCATTCTTCCTTCCCTGGAATAAATCTCACTTGATCATGATGTACAATCATTCTAATGTGTTATTGAATTTAGTTTGCTAATACTTTAAGGATTTTTACACCTATAGCAATATTAGTTTGTAATCGTCTTTTGCTTTGCTATAGTGTCCTGGTCTGGCTTTGGTGTCATGGTAATCCCAGCCTCATAAAATAAATAAATTTGGAAATAGTCTCTCCTCTTCTGTATTTGTTTGTTTGTTTTGGTTTGGTTTGGTTTTATTTTATTTTTTGGTTTTTTTCTTTTGTTTTTGTTTTTTATTTATTTTTGTTTTAGTTTGAAAAGGATTGGAATGTTTTCTTTTTTAAATGTTTGATAAAATTCACCAGTGAATCCATCTTATCTTGAACTTTGTTGGAAGGGTTTTAATTACTGATTGTAATCCTTACTAATAATTCCTCTGTTCAGATTTTCCTTTTCTTCATCATTCAGTGTAGGTAAGTTGTATGTTTCTCGGAATTTATCCATTTTTTTCAAGCTGTCCAATTTGTTGGCCTATAATTGTTCATAGTTCTCTCTTGAGAGATCCTTTGTTATTTGTATGGTATCAGTTGTAACATCTCGTCTTTCACTTACAATCTTGAGTCTTGTTTTCTTGGCAAGTCTAGCTAAAGGTTTTAGCTACTTTATCTTTTCAAACAAATTCAGCTGTTTCATTAATGTCCTTCTTTGTTTCTTATAGTCTTTGGCTTAAAGACTATTTGTGTAATATACCTACCCATGCTTACTTTTGGTCTCCATTTTCCTGGAATATATTTTTTCTATTTCTTTATTTCCAACCTGTGTGTGTCCTTAAAGCATAAGTGAGTATTGTGGGGCAGCATTTAGTTTGGTCTTGTTTTTTTTTTTTTTTTTTTTTAATCCATTCAGCCTATGTCTTTTTGGAGAAATTAGTCCCGTAAGATTTAAATTGATAATTGATAGATATGGACTTACACTCTCCTGCCCTTACCAGGAGAAAGGAAAGAGTAAGAGTGGCTGGAGTTAGGTGTTGCCACAGTGAAAAGTACCATGATTCTCATAAAATGTTTGGGGTACATATTTGGCTTCCACTAGTTGGTCCTAATTGGAATCAAGGGACAGAAATAGGAAAGCTGGAAGATATTAACAAAGTCGTGGATATTCTAAGGTGATTGCTACAGAGGTGGTGGTGTGGTTCCCAGGCTGGTTGCTGTATACATTTTGAATCAGAATTCATTTGTCATATATTGTAGAGCCAATACCCACCGGTATATTCTATCTTTCACTAAATTCTTAAAATGAAATTTAAAACATAAGATTTTAAAGCAAAATGTAAATGAGTTGGGATGCCTCTTTCATAAAGTATGGCAAATATAAATATATTATACCTAATAAACTACATTTGTTTGTTCCGCTTTCACCCTAAACCACACAACCTCTTAAGTGACAAAAGTTACAGGAGTTTAATGATGTAAGTTGTAATTGTAATATTAAAATAAGAAAGCAGAATAGTAATTTCAGTCTAAGCTTTTCACTGCCTAATATGTATGAAGTAAGTCCCTTGGGAGAAAGCTCCCACAGGAAGTGTTCAATTAGCATTGTGTTAGAATGCCAAAACCCAGTTGAAACCAAAAGCACCCTATGACCAGGGTTAAAGGGTGCGATTTGTCTTTTTTCTCTGTCATTTGTATCCTAAGAAAGTTTTAACATTTTCTTTTCAAGTGTGTGTTTTCTGCTTCACAAACACCTGGGGGAAGGCTGTCAAAAATCTACATTTCTAAGGCCCACAAGTAGGAGCTTTTAACGAACCCAATTTTAAAGCCTTTAAAGGCTCAAGTTTAAAATAAAATGATTGGCCCAAAAGGTATTACAGGTTTCACAGGATGAGTAGCTTTCTTTGTTTGTTCGTTTTATAATTACTAGCATAAAAACAAAGACAGAAGGAACAATTTTATACAACTATGTTACAAAATATACCATGATTTAGAAGAGTTAGCAGAAAAAGATGTTAAAATAAGTCAAGAGAATTATTTTTGAAACAGAATTATTACAAGTTATTTCTTGTTTACTTGATAAATAAAAAGTCTCACGAATCATTTTAATTTGTGGTATCTCTAGGAAACATGTGTTTGTGTATACTTGTGTACTTACAAACGATACTCCTTTTCCAGCAATAGGTTTCAATCTTTGTCTTTTTACCCTTGTTGTTTGAAATAGATAACAAAGTAAATATTTACTTCTTTCATTTTAATCTTTATATCTCTTCTTTAGTTTCATTCTCCTAAGTGGTAATTGAAGGAACTTGCTAATTCCAAACTATATGGAATGGTATAATTTCAAAGAAGTTTGGGATTAAAGCTTGCTCTTTAGAGGAAATACACTTGTAGTAATAATTTTTGACCTGTGTTCAAAGAATTGTCCCCAGTGTTGTTTAAATATTATCTCTTGCTCTTAATTATTCTGCGACAAAATTTATTCAATTCCCCAAATTGTTGTCACTTGAAAGGAATTAAAACACTTTTGGAAAGCTAATTAGGGGTCTTTTCATAGTTTTCTGTTCCTTCCCAAAAGATATATTGAACTAGGAAGAAAATAAATCATGTACTTGGATTCCGAGCTTAAAAATAAAGACTTGAATAAAGAATCTTCAATTAATTCGTTGTCTTCAACAATTTAATACCCCTTTCTTCCCAAATATTGTATCGCTGGTCTGTAAAGGTCTGACTAAAATTAAAGATCGTTTTCTTTGCTCTGTGCTATTGGTAGATACTATATGCTAAGGGATTGCAAACTGTGGCCCATGGGTCAAATCCAACCCACCACTTGTTTTTTAAATAAAGTTTTATTGGAACATAATCACAGCCCTTCATTTATTTATTACCTATAACTGCATTCAAGCTACAACTCCAGAGTTGAGTAGTTGTCAGAGACACAACATAGCTCACCAAAAACCAAAACCAAAAAAAAAACCCTTACTGCCTGGCTCTTCACAGAAAAATTTGCCACAACTTTTTTTCAGTAATTAACTTTTTAATTCAGAAATATGTCCTGAATTAAAGGCAAGAAAGAACTATTCTCTAATTATTCTTGACTTCTATTCCTGATACCCTAGTGGGCATTTTTGTTTTATCCTTCCAACCTTATTTCTTGAATCAACTGTCTCCTGAAGTCTTTATATATAAATGTCTCTGACTGGTATGACTCACTCCTCTGTGTTGCCTCTGTATTTGAAAGATGCTTGCTCTGCCAGTGTTCTCACCATGAAGTTTAATTACATTCTGCACGTCTGTGTTCCCCACTCTCTTGGGACCTCCTTGAGAACATGGACAAGACTAGTCCCGTGGTCAGTGAGTGCTTGTTGAATTACATGTGGATTAGAATAGGATTGTAAGGATTGCTGTCTAGATGTGCCAGGACTAGATTCACAGCACGTATAAGGCAAGATAGGTGAAACAGCAAGTGATGTGGAAGCAAAGGATCGGATTCTTTCTGTAATATGACATGGAAATTGCAACTAGAAAAGATTATTAATAAGAATTTTTTTTAAAAAAATGATTCACCTTCCTTAGTTTTAGAATTCATTAAGCTAAGGAAAGAGGGAGGCATGGGTGGGGTGGGAGGGAAGAATGTGTTGGAGAATGAAAGTTAAATGATTAATTTTTGTGTGGCAGAGATTGAACCTCTAAGTCATTAAAAATAAAGACTCACTTTTAAGATATTAAAATTTTTTAATCTTCATTTCCACAGGTAAGTTTTATATACGTATACACCTGCGTATATACACACACAGACATATGTGATTGCAAACTTTAGATTGAATTCAGAAAAATGAAGTCCCATTAAATTATCTTTGAGTAGCAGTCTTGTCAAATTATAAGAAATGCATAGTGATTCATAGAGGAAAACAAGGTGGAATTGTCAAAACCTGGGTCTTGGTGGGCTACTGAGTAAATTTTTTCTTGGAACTTCAAGAAAATTTGTTAATCACAGAATATAGTCCTTATCATTAATTTGGAATAAAGCAGTAGTGTGTTCTTTCTTTTAGGCTAACACATTTCAGCACTTTGTGCAGGCCTGACACACAGTGGATACTCATACATCCTTGCTTCATGCATTATACAACTAGGGCAGCTGAACCTTTTATTGTGTCTCAAACATACTGTGAATCTGGCTACCAGTTGACCATAAAGAACCATTGGCCTAAATCATCCTCACATCTAGGGATCCAACCAAAAGATGCTGTTTTCCTGCTAGTCCCAGGGAGATGTGGACTGTCCTGCCTAGGAACAAATGCCAGAGGATTCTGAATATTCTTGGTCATATGTGTGGAACTAGGGGGCAAGGCTAAATTAAAACCAAGTAGGGGCGCCTGGGTGGCTCAGTCGGTTGGGCGTCCGACTTTGGCTCAGGTCACGATCTCGCGGTCTGTGACTTCGAGCCCCGCGTCAGGCTCTGGGCTGACGGCTGGGAGCCTGGAGCCTGTTTCCGATTCTGTGTCTCCCTCTCTCTCTGCCCCTCCCCCGTTCATGCTCTGTCTCTCTCTGTCTCAAAAATAAAAATAAATGTTAAAAAACCAAGTAAACATGATATATTAATAATTGCAGTGGGATGATTATAGACAGCCCAACAAATGAAAGAAAAATATTCAGTGTAAAAACCATGACTGTTCATAATGTCATCACTAAAAGAAGGTTGGAATTACTCCTTCAGATATCCTTAGCTTCCCTTAATAACTATTTATTGACACAAAACCATTTTATTTTTTTAAAAAATTTTTTTTCAACGTTTATTTATTTTTGGGACAGAGAGAGACAGAGCATGAATGGGGGAGGGGCAGAGAGAGAGGGAGACACAGAATCGGAAACAGGCTCCAGGCTCCGAGCCATCAGCCCAGAGCCTGACGCGGGGCTCGAACTCACGGACCGCGAGATCGTGACCCGGGCTGAAGTCGGACGCTTAACCGACTGCGCCACCCAGGCGCCCCGACACAAAACCATTTTAAACATGTTTCTAGGCTTCAGCTCAACTTGAGGTTATAAATTGGATACGTGAAGCATTGCTTTGTCTTTGAGGTTATGATCAATGATGTCAAAACAGTATAGACTTTGGAGGCAAGGAAACCTGTATTCAAAACCACGATCTACTTTTTCTTAGCAACATGACTTAATTTTCTCATCTGTAAAATGGGGCTTAATGAGACCTATTGCAGAGTTTTGTGATACCTGAAATGGAAAACAAATTCGTCATTGCATTTGTTACAATTAAGAACTATTCTGTGTGTATATGTTTACTTTTAGATTGTAGGTATCTTGAGGGCTGGGGTTTATATTCCCTCAAGTGCATTATCTACTGTCTGGCACAGAGGACATGAGAAATAAATGATGGGTGTTCTTTACCTTGTTTTCAGTTCTTGAAGGTTGTTACTGGGTTAAGAAGCCTAACTGTCTACAATGCCATCCAGTACGTAGAGCCGCCCGTCTTCCGATCATATATATTAGCCTTCTGCCTCAAGAAAAAATTATGCATACAATATGCAGTTAATGGATGTTAGTGGAATAAATGTATAAAGGGAGGATACTAGCATCTCACTTAAAAAAAGCTTTAATGTTTATTTATTTTTGAGAGAGAGAGAGAAAGAGAGAGGAGAATCCCAAGCAGCCTCTGCACTGTCCACGCGGAGACCAATGCAGGGCTAGACTCCACGGACCATGAGATCGTGACCTGAGCGTAAACCAAAAGTCAGACGCTTAACTGACTGAGCCACCCAAGTGCCCGAACATCTCACTTTTTAAAAAAATTTTTTTTCAACGTTTATTTATTTTTGGGACAGAGAGAGACAGAGCATGAACGGGGGAGGGGCAGAGAGAGGGAGACACAGAATCGGAAACAGGCTCCAGGCTCCGAGCCATCAGCCCAGAGCCCGACGCGGGGCTCGAACCCACGGACCGTGAGATCGTGACCTGGCTGAAGTCGGACGCTTAACCGACTGCGCCACCCAGGCGCCCCTACATCTCACTTTTTAAAATAAAGTAACTGAAGCCCAGAACTATTAAGTAATATTTAACAATACTAAGTAACTATCTAATGATTACCCATGAAACCAGTTTATTATTTGGGTGGGATTCAGACATTATTCACTTATTTCTGCAATCACTATCTTCAAACACATTCTAGTAGAACTCCCTTTCTAATCCATTGATATTATCTGAGGCAGATCCTGTCTACCCTATGTCTTTCAACTCACGTTCACTCTAGTTTAATCAGTGTTCCGTCTAAATCAATGCTCATGGTCTTCCTTATTCCCGATGCTACCCAGGCCCCAGCTGAGAAATCTGAAATATAGAGAAGGCATTCTCTTGTCTTCATTTTCTTACCCCTTTCCTCTGGTTTCTTCATTGTTGGGACAAGAAGGATGGATTAGAGAAAAAGGGCAAAAATCATTAGTTTGATTATCACTGTTAGTTCCTCTCTGTGTCCTCTGTGTAGTAAATAATCAAATGTTGTCTTTCTCTTGACTCCCACATGTGACTTTTGGGGGTGGAGGAGGGTGTCTTTCTTATGCATGTATCTCTCACAGCAAATTGCTTCTTTGGCTTGGTAGTTTCCAATAAGCCCTCTTGTTTTGGTTGCTGGAAAGATGGCTCACTTCTGGTTACTGTCAATAGTAGTTCATTTTGCCCACCAATAGGTCACTCATCCTTTGAAAAGAATGCGTGTTCCACTGTTTTTGGGTGGAATGTTCTGAATATATCTGTTAGATCCATATGGTCTAATGTGTCATTCAAAGCTACTGTCTCCTCATTGATTTTCTGTCTGACCTATCTATAGATGTAAGTGGGGTGTTAAAATCCCCTACTATTATCGTATCATTGTCAGTTTTTTCCTTTGTTAATAACTGCTTTATGTGTTTAGGTGTTTCCATGTTAGGTGCATAAATATTTACAGTTGCTACATTCTATTGTTGAATTGTTACTTTTATCATTATGTAATGTCCTCCTTTGTTTCTTTTTATCATCTTTGTTTATTTTAAAGTCCATTTTGTCCATATAAGTACTGTTGTTCTGCAAACTGCTTGGTGGCTAAACTTCCCTGCTGTCCCAGCCTACTTCATTGTCCTCTCCTCAGCTTGGTAACAGGCACAGGGTGGCATGGCCACTGCATAAGCCGAGTTCCAATGGGCAAATGAGGTCTCGGTATCCTTTTGTGTGGCAGCCCCTTTTCATGAGGAGTGATTCCTTGTGTGGCCCCCCTCACTTAGCTTGCTCTCTGGGAGAGGGGAAGCCCTCTCCATCCCCAAGCAATCTCTCACCAAGTACATTACACTCCTGAGAAGGCTCCCAATTTCCTTTCCTAGTGCTGCTTACATAGACTGGAGGAATGTAGTCTGCTAATGTCTACTAGGCTGGGTCTGCCAGGTTCGCGGATTTTGTGGAGATGGACCTAGAAGCTCTTTAAGGTTCTGTAGGGTGTGGGCACACCTAAAATTTTCACCTTTGATGCTTTATTCTTTCTCCAAGACCACAGGAAAATTTCCTTTTGACATTCTGTTACAGACGATGACAGCCTTCTTTAATACTATTAGTCCATTCTTACTGAAATAATTGGCTGTTTTAAAATAAACATACAATTAACAGAGTAAATCAAAGTAGGGCTGGTAAGGAAATATTTAAAATGCCAATATCTTACTGATTTGAATGTTGTATCCCAAATCCTGTTTGTCTTTTCTTACTCATTATAACCAAGTTTCACAAATGCTGCATAACATCTGAGGTCTGCCAAAAACTAGTGGCTTCTAATTTTGCAAAGAAAATTGCACTCTCTGGTCCTTTGTTTCCTGCATTATCATTGATTATATCTGTCCTAGCTATCTCACAGTGAAGTTGAATGAATAAATGAACATTAGGAAGACCTGGTTTCACATCTGTTCTATGATTTGAATGGGGATTTAGGCTATTTCTCCAGTCTGAAGAATGGTTACAAGGAATATTGCATTTTATACTTTAATTATAGTGCTATTGAATGCAATGAGAAAAGCATATTTTCTGATAGGTGTAAATAAATAAATTTATTTCTCTGGCTGGGGTTGTATCCACTGGACTCCATTATTTGGACACTAGTTCAACAGAAGCCAAAATGCTGGCAAAGTGCTTATACAAGAAAATTGTGTCCCAGTTTAGCTCATACCGGTTAATGGAACATGCACATTATAATGCATATTATAAGAAATCACATTATGGAGAGAGTACTTTCATAATTGCAAGATAGTAGACAAGAATATTCAGTTCATTGGCCGTAAAAAGGACAATCTCATCTTCATATGTATGATGCTCATTGCTCTCACATCTTCACCTGCCATTTCGTTTCCCAGGAGAAACATTAAGTTTCGTTTTTTTTTTTTAATATCAAGCATGTTTACACCACGATCTTATGTAGACCAGTATCATAGCATATTAGAGAAGTAAAATTCACTTGTAAAAGCATAAATGTCTCACACATGCTTATTAAATAACTATTTATTTTTAAACTAAGTGGTAAATACTTTGATCATTGAATAATGTCTAACTAGCCTTTCAAAATCAACAGAAAGATGGTTTCCAATACTTGTATTTTGCCTCTGGGGGCTGATTGTCTCATAATTGTATGTATTACAGCAAAGGAAACACAATGATATTATTTAATTTTACAGTCTTGCAAGAATAAAAGATCAGAAGACTAAGTTTGCACTATGCTTGTTTCGGTTTAGTACACAGGTATATTGATTCTTCTCGTATTAGTTGAAAATAGAATGAGGCAGGGGCGCCTGGGTGGCTCAGTTGGTTAAGTGTCCAACTCTTGATTTCAATTTAGGTCCTGATTTCACTGTTTCTGAGATTGAGCTCCTACACTGACAGCACAGAGCCTACTTGGGATTCTTTCTCTCCCTCTCTGTCTGCCCCTACCCACTCTCTCTGTCTCCCTCTCCTCCCTCAAAACAAATAAACTTAAATAAAAATAAAAAAAAAAGAAAATAGAATGAGACTTAAAAGGGAAAAAAAAAAAAAACACTTGTGGAGGAAACACTGAAGCCAGTCATTGTGAGTTTTTAGTCAACAAGTTATTTCAGGTCCTATTCTACTCATCATCATATATTCCCCTAAATTTAATTATTTTAATAAAGCCTTCCCTGTAAGCACATTAAAGATATGTCAGTTAACCACTCAAGACCAGGCTATAAATAAGTTCTATTTTAACTTCTAATAATTTTTTTTCAGTTAAAAAGTTGTTGACTGGGGGGCCTGGGTGGCTTAGTCAGTTAAATGTCCGGCTCTTGATTTTGGCTCTTGATTTTGAAGGCCATTTGTTCAGTAGTTTCTTCAAAGTTGGAAAGTGAAAAAAAAAAAAAAAAAAAGATAAGGTCCAATATGGTAAAGAGAGGAATATGTACAATATATTCACAAAATGCCATATTAAGGTAGATATATGTACTGTTTTTATATTTAATTTTTTCACTTCAGGTTCTTTCAGTTGCCACCCTTGGTAAGTAACTAAATTGGCATCTTAGCTGAGCCTTGGGGGAAATGGGCAGAGATTTCTGTAGGTATGGATCATTACAAAAGATGGTATCTGTGCCCAGTTTGTAATCAATCCCGTCTTCCTGCTATAAGATTCTGTAGCTCAGTTGGAGACCCAGGATGGGATATCACAACCACAGAACTCATTTCTTCTTATTTTTTTTTCCTGCTATGTTGGACAAAAACTTGCTTTTAAAAAAATCAAATTATTTAAGCCAGCTCTATTAAGACTCAGCATGACTTAAGGAAATGTAATTACAAGCCCATCATTTATATAATCAACTTATAGGGCTGTAATATTTTTCTGAAACATAAATATCTCAGCGGTACCAAGGCAATGTGTGTCATTTCTCTTCCTTAAAAAATTCCACAGAGTGATCTTAAAGGCAGACAATTCCAGCATGTGATCTTTGAGGTTGGAGGGCGAGTAAGGTAGCTACACAAACAGTATTATTTTCATCTGACAGAATCTGGAGCCAAATGAATAGTATGGTAAGCATGAGGAGTTTGGAAAGGGAGTGGTGACTTCACCCTAAATACTTCTTTTCTTCTGTCGCCCTTGAGCAGTAGTCTGCCACGACAGAGATACAAGCAGAACTGTGAACTAATGGTGTTTGTGAGTGGAAGATGTTCATAACACAAGTCCACTAAAGTGCTAGATATGCAGTCAGCAATGTGGGAACCCTCTCACCCATCACCCTTTCATTCTGAAAGTATGCCCAAGGCCAATTTCATGTGAGGTCGGATCTAACCTGACTGCATCGTAAAGATGTGACCGAGGCCTTGGTGATTGCAGGTTGCTTTGACTGCCTGAGTTACAGGACGACTAGAAGGGACATATTTTATCTGTAGAGCAGATGGTAAAACTCTGCCCAAATATGGCCTTTTATTTTCCAGCTGCCAGTGTGGGAGCAAGCATTTGTCTGTTGCTTCATTGTGCTGAAGTATCCCAGTGGTAGCCTACTCCTAGCCACTTAATTCTGAATATAAATGCTATATATGTACATTTCACATTTCAAGTATTATGGCAAAAGTTGAGAATTTGGCTGTCATGTACTCAGGGGACTTTTTACATTATGTACTATGGTGCTATGTGGAGGGATATATGTATGTGTGTATGTATACATATGTGTATATATATAAATTTCAGATGAAAAGAAATAAAACATGAAATACTTCATTTAGGGACAGAAAATCATACCCAAGTGACTCACTTGTTCTTTATCAGGCTGAGTAGGCAGTGACCTTCCAATGGAAAGGCTATACCCCATAAAACAAGCCTATTTCTAGCTAGGCTGATGTAATGAACCATAGAATATCTGTCCATGTAACTACCTTTGCCTACTTCATCAAATTAAACTGAGCCTATTTAAAGCTTTACAAACCTAGTAAGACATAGTTTCT
This sequence comes from Lynx canadensis, assembly GCF_007474595.2. Taxonomy (NCBI): domain Eukaryota; kingdom Metazoa; phylum Chordata; class Mammalia; order Carnivora; family Felidae; genus Lynx; species Lynx canadensis. The sequence goes on from NC_044303.2 coordinate 64,533,113, forward strand.
TTTAAATTCTTAGTTCAACATATGAGAAAGCCATGGTCCATGAAAAATCTAGGAAAGCTGTAAAAGTGTAGAATTGTGGAAACATTCTTCTGATGAAGAATTTGCTAATGTGAGCTCCAGGCAATTTGCTGTTCCTTTAGCTCTGTATTATTTCCCACCATTTTGGCTCAAACCTTCTGCAAAACTAAACTTGTTAGCTATAGGTAGAGAACCAATGGGATCTTAACAATATCGCTTTTACTGGTTCCGTAAGGTCAGAGATAAGAATACTTTGGCATGATTAGTATGCTTTGAATGACATTAGGACACGATCAAGCCATGAGGTATAACTATATATTAAAAAGGTGGATTCTATAAGTCATGTGAATCTCTCTCACTTTCTATGACTCCCAACTCAAAGATAGTAAACTATTTTCCAGCTGAACTGGTTTTTATATACCCACTGTGTCTTGAGCAGTGTTAAGCTCTTAAAAGACCTTCAATAAATGTGTTTTACCCACTAAATGGGAGCATAACTTTCTGCCTGCTTTTTGAAGGGTACATTTGAAGAATAATACCTGCTGTATATTATGGGAACAAGCAGCCATTCCCATAAACATGGCCTAATGTCAAAAGACATTGATTCCATATGTTTAAAATAAATATTTCTTATTCTCTAGTGCGTTTCCTTTTTAACTTCTGATTTGTTGTTCTGGTCTGGACCTTATTGTGTTATAAAAAGGTATTCACAATTGTAGTGACATACATATTGAAAATAAAGTCTTAGAGTATTGGGCATTACATTGATTCCTAGCTTCAAATTTAAACTTAAATCTTTTGCTCACAATTTTGGAATTAACCTCTAATTTGGTCACCTCTGAAAAGATAGGGGTTACTTAACTAATGCCGTTACTGGAGTCAGGATTAGAACTCATGTGTCCTGACAGCTCATTCCAGTGATTTTTCTTTTTTTTTTTTTAATTGACAGTGTGACCCATGGCCTGTCATTAATACAATGCAAATTGCAAATACATTTAAGGCAGTTGTTGTAAATGAAGCAGAAGTGGAACCACTAGCCTTTGAGTCATCAGACTTCACAAAGCGTTACTTCTGATTTTGGAGAGGTTCTTGAATTGCTTCAAGATGGATATTTCCCTGAAGTTTTTAAACTCCTCTTATATACAGGGTTCATTGTGTTTGAAAATGTGTCATGTTCCTAGAAGAAATCGGAACCCTTGGGCAGTGCAGAAGCTAATCTTAAAGGTTAAGCATGTGGCCTCTGTAACTGGCTTTTATGGGTTTGAATTCCAGCTGTACCATCAAACTATATAAGCTCAGATAAGTTCCTTATCCTACTGAAGCACTCGTTTCCTTCCCAGTAAAGAGAAGATAATTGTAATTTCTAATTCAAAGGGTTGTTTTGGAGATTAATTTCGTTAACGCATGTAAGGCCGTAGACTAGTGTCTAGCAGATGATCAGTATGAAGTTAATGTAAGGCATTATTACTGTGTCACTGATTAAATTGTTTGCCTAATACAGCCTGTATTTTATAATTGATGTGGTGCTACTGCTTAAGATTTTCCATGTTTATTGAAGATTGCAGTGCATCAAATACTCCTAAAGTCAAAATCAACCTTAAACACTTTGCTTCTTAAAGTATCTTTTTCCTTCTGTAGTTAGACTTTAAAATGTAACTTTAATATGGCTTTGAAACTCCTCTGAACTTTATTTTTTTACTGTAAAACCCCCGTTTTAGAAGTTTAAAGTAACTGACTTCTTCCTATTAACACTTGGCTTGCGTTAGTAAAAAATAAAAAGGGAAGTCGATTATCTTGATCTTTAACTTCTATATGTATGTTTAAGGAATGAAGATAGATTCCTCTTTCCAATGTTTTGGCTGAAGAAAAATAATAATCTTGCTGTTAACTTACTATTACTTCTGTTAGCTAAGTTTGACATGTAACTTGAAAGATACACGTCTCTGATGAAGGAATTTGGGGCCCATATGGTGGCTAGGACAGCATGACTATAAATGTCATCTCTAACAAAAAGGCTGCCCCGTTTTGAACCTTGCCCTGATATTCTTTTGTGAATTCTGTCCAGACAAAGACCATCAGGAACACACCTGTGATTGTACAAGCCAGATTCATTGCCCATTGCTGTGAGAAGGACACACACCCTAAGGAACCATGGGGTATCTCGGTAAAAGTGTGTTACAAAGACTTCTAAGATCTGGGCTCACATTAGATCACTTGGGGAATGTCTAAGGAAGCAGCTCTTTGCGCAAAATTAGATACTGTCAGGAAGCAGAAGTAATTTTATGACTGGGTATTTCAAGAAGCCTTATCTAGAAGTAGGAGTTTTTAAATATTAGCCAGGATAGGGAAATGCTTGGTCAATTTTGTTGATTTGGAAAAACAGTCTGCTTTCATCTGTGTTCAGAAATGGTCATGGAGTAGTCTTGCTCTTTGTCTTGATCCATCATGGTCACAGAGTGACCCAGGCTGATGTTAATATTCTGTGAAGCTGTTTATTTCAATAGGAAAATACTAGAGTCTAGCTGTAAGTGACAGAAAGTGGCTAGGGACTGCGTTTCTCTTTCTCACTGTTGCATGATCTACGCAGTAACTATTGGCAAATAAAACTCATATTTATTAAGTGCCAGGGCTGTGCTGAATACTTCAAATATATGATCATATTTATACTGTGCAAGAGTCTTGGTTGTGTATAGGAAGAATGTTCTCTTTATTTGCAGACTAGGAAATGGAGACTCAGACAGATGATGTAATTTACCTAAGGTCACATTTAAAGTAAGTATTAAATCTCAAAATTATCTCTCTCCAAAATGCATCCTCTTTCTAACAGGCCATATCCATGTGTTTCAGTTAACATGCTGGAGAGTAGGGAGTGAGGCACACAACTTTCCTACAAAAGAACTTGGGTGATTCTCTTTAAAATGACACCATCTATCATGGAAACAAGGACTCCTATTAGAGCCATTCTAACTTTCCTTTAGAATCTTACTCCAATGTAGGTGTTTTTCTAATAAACTTACCACCTGAATTCCCAAATGATAGAAATTATGTGACACAAAACAAAATGAGGGTCGTTCTGTACACTAACTGCTAATGCTCAGAGAACAAAAAAACCCTAGACACATGATCTCAAAGACAAAAAAAGTTTGGTACTTTTAAATATAAAGGCAAATAGTATAATCAATCTCTGAGGGTCCATTAATGTATGTACGTAACAAAACACTGTTTATTATTGTAGTCATCATTTTTAAAAAATGTAAAATAATCATTTTATTGAGTTTATGGAAGCCATACATTTAAGAAAGTAGACTCAAAAGTATGAAATACAACAAATTGGTTACTAAATGGGTAAAATGCTATAATCTAGAAAACTTACTATGTATAATTCTTACCACTTTGTCAGATACAACTGGCTTTATGGTAATGTTATTAAATATAGGAGACAATCAGCTTACCACCATTTTTACAACTCGATTAGAGTTTTGTCTTGGATTTACTTAAATGATGTCTGTGGTCATGAAAGAGAGTTAAAAAATTATCTACAATGTAAACCTAATATCCAAAGAATGTCAAATATATTAGATCTTAAAATATCTAAAGAAGGTAAGGTAACCAATATTACTCTAGAAGATTTATATCTGAAAAGTGAGTTGTATGAGCTACTGAATGGTCCAGATTAGAGGTGGCAAATCTACAGCCTATGAAAAAAATGTAGCTTGCAGACATGTTTTGTTTAGGTTGAAAAGTATTGATCCACTCAGAGGTTTGTTTTTTTTGTTTTTGTTTTTGTTTTTGTGTGGTTCTGTTTTGTTTTGTTTTGTTTTGTTTTAAATGAGCTGATGTCTGTGTACAAAGAGAAACAGTGAGCCAGCATGAGTGTGGTGGAGACATCTGTGTGTCCTACGTTTCTGCATGACACTATCAGTTGGAGCTAAGGAGCAGCTGTCTTTTATGGGATTATAGTCAAGAGAGTCCCATACCTGACACACAGCATCCCTAAAGACATTTGTATGCACGATTCTATTCAGGATGTTTACCTAGATTTCCTTTTAGGTCTATGATTCTTTGTCCTCACTGGTATGTTTCTCTTGTCCTCACTGACTCTTTATGCACACCTTTATCTTTTTTGTGTATGTATGGCCAACAAAAGGAAAGAAGCAATTTTTCAGAAACTGACTATGTTTTGTCCAATGTATATATTTTTAACAAGGAAGTTTCCATTTTAGTATATTAACGATACCTATTTTTAACAAAATCTTGACAAATATATAGGGCTTTGATTCAACTAGTCATAATATCAATGCATAGATTAAGTTTGTTTATAAGCCTTAGAGTTAAAATTGGATTTAAATTATGGTAGTTAGGCTTCAAAATGTAGAGACATAATGATGAAGTCATACAAGAATTAATGTCCACTTATTTTTTTCAGAGTACTTTTATAGAAGTAAGATTAGGGCCTTGTATTGCTTGAGAGGCATCACAAATTTTATTTAGAAAGATTTCCTTGTTAATAGAATTCTTGATGTATTTGTTAAACAGAAGAAATCACTTTTTTGTACTAATGTTATTCTCCAATCCATATTTTTAGTTGCTACTTTTGCAACTGTAAATACTCATTTTTCAGGTATGAGGGCTGCATTACCATCCTGTTAGTTTTGAATTTTTACCAGAAATGAGATGTGATTGTCCATTAAGATGCAGTCCAACTGTAAACACAAATTAAATTATTGCGAGTAATAAGCCACAATAATTTCTCTCTGTAACTTGTTTAAAATGCCAGATGATTTAAATTTTTTTTTATTTGGAAACTCATGGAAATGAAGTGTATTTCATTTGCTTAGGATCTTAGATGCAGGATAAGATTTTTGGTATACATTATTAAAGATTTTATATTATTATTTAAGACTCATTATACATTGTTATGATCCTCCCCACATATAACAGAATGTTCCAAAGGCTCTGTTCTGTAGTTGAAATATTATGCTATAGATCCATTCATTTGCTACTAGAAGCATGGTATCCATCTTCTGGATTACTATTCTTTACATGAATAATATATATTCTAATTTTTACCTTAATATCTGATACTGTATTCTTTCATGATTCTTTTGTAAAGGCTTTTTCTACTAAATTGGCCAATTTTCTTCTGGCTTCCTTATTTAAGAGGTCACTACCAAATCCTTGAGGCAGTCTTATAGAACCCAAGGCATATTGATAATGACTTTCTGAAAGTTCACATCTGACAAGATGTAGGTCAGATTAAATTCCTCATAGCTAAACTGTGAGGCAGGAGGGGATAATTTTGGAGGCAAGGAGATTGTAAGTGATCTTATGTCACCCACCCTAATGATTTGATAAGAGGAACTAATCACGTGAATAATTGAGATACCCACCCACTTAAGGATACATGCAATTGTGTAAGATCAATGTTGGATGCTAAAGCAAAACCCCAGAAGAGTTAATGTGATAAAACTAAAGAGAAAAAACATTCATACTATGATTTTCTGGAGGAAAAGAAATGTACATTTTAATAAGAAGCAAATGTATTTTTCCATGTAAAATTTCCCCTTGAGAAAGGAGCTAATTGGCCTACTCTAATTCAGAGGGTGGAGCTAAGCACAAAAATTGGGGGCAAAGAGACAAGAATGTTCTAGCTTAGCAGTTATTATGCTTTTACAAATCTGATACCTACGCATGATGTTTTGTTTTAATTTCGGAAAAAGCTTTCAACTGCTTTTAAAATTCTAATCATATTCTTACCTTTGTCTGATGGCCCATTGGAGACGTTGGAGGTGGGGGTAGGGAGGAGAGGGTCTCTATTTTTATGATATAAAGCTGGGTTTTTTTCCACTCATACCAAGAGGACATTTTTCTACCTATTAATTTTCCTTCAGGTTAATTTTTCACTTTACCTTTCCTTCAGATAACTTTTGTTGATATTCAATGGAATTTACATCATAGAGGCTTTCTGTTATGTAAATTATATCTTCTCCGATGTCTTCTGGGAATGATTTTGTATTATTTGGAGTTTTCCAGATATCAATGGGTCACTCCATAAAGTGAGTTTCCCATCCCTGGAGGTATTCAAGCAGAGGCTGAGTGGCAAAGGGAAGTGGTTTTCCAGTGGAATTTTGGATCTCAAAGGATGCAGTGGTCTAAGTGTAGTAGACCACTATGCTTACTTACAGAGGCAAATGCAACCTAAAAAGGTGCTCAAAAATATTCTGTACTTGGTGTGTTTACTAAACGTGTGTACATATAGTGCACATGTTGTCTATAGAGATTTACTCAAAATATTTGTCATGAAAGTTACTTCTTTCTAATCCAAATAAAACACATATTTTCAACTAATCAATCAGCTACAAAAGAACAATCCATTGATCTGTTTTTTGTTTTCACATAATTCTTTAAAAGAAAATTTTGTCTTCCTGATTAATCTAAATATTTCTACAATAAATCCATTTTACAATTTTAATTAGTGTTAGTTAATAGACACAATTTCAACTTTTTTAACCTAAGATTTTTCCTGACTTAAAAAAAAGTGCACAGTGTTAACTTTTTCTCCAGTTTTTATTATTTTATTTTATTTTAATTTAATTTAATTTTATTTTATTTTTTTATTTTATTTTTAATGTTTATTTGAAAGAGAGAGAGAGAGTGCAAGCAGGGGTGGGGAACAGAGAGAGAGACACAGAGAACCTGAAGCAAGCTCCGCACTGTCTGTGCCAAGTCCAACATGGGGCTCAAACTCACGAATTGTGAGATCATGACCTGAGCTGAAGTCGGTCAGTCAACTGACTGAGCTACCCAGGTGCCCCTCCAGGAATTATTTTATAGCAACTAGGTCATTTACTGAGTTGATGTAAAAAAAGAAAATTTTTCAACATTTATTTATTTATTTATTTATTTATTTATTTATTTATTATTTTTTTTTTTTAATTTTTTTTTTCAACGTTTATTTATTTTTGGGACAGAGAGAGACAGAGCATGAACGGGGGAGGGGCAGAGAGAGAGGGAGACACAGAATCGGAAACAGGCTCCAGGCTCTGAGCAGTCAGCACAGAGCCCGACGCGGGGCTCGAACTCACGGACCGCGAGATCGTGACCTGGCTGAAGTCGGACGCTTAACCGACTGCGCCACCCAGGCGCCCCAACATTTATTTATTTTTGAAAGAGAGAGAGAGCATGCATGAGAGCAGGAAAGGGCCAGAAAAAGGGAGACAAGAGGATCTGAAACAGGCTCAGCACAGTGAGCACAGAGCCCTACACAGGGCTTGAACTCATGAACTGTGAGATATTGACATGAGCCGAAATCAAGGGTTGGCTGCCTAACCTATAGAGCCACCCAAGAACCCCACTGAGTTGATTTTTAAATTTGCATGCCTAGATGAACTGTTAAGGAATCTTTATGATAAATTTAATATTCAGTGGGGTAGGTAGACATAATTGTGGGATAACATACTCTACATTCTTCAATGGCTTTTCACTCATAACAAATCAAATTGAAGTATCCTTGTTTGTCCTTCAGTACTTTTTTTTTCCCAAAGAAATTTAGGCCTTCTCAAGCCCTAATCTTATTTTTAGTACTCTCTTTATGTTTTGCATAAATTCAACCACCACATAAGTAACTTTTAGGTTGTTACTTTGAGAAACTATTTTGAAATTCCTCGATCCAAATTGCAGATTGCAGATTATTCTTTTTTCACTGATATGTAGAAAACACACACACACACACACACACACACACACACACATATATTTAGGCAGTATGGGTATGTATGTGATTTTCTTTCCTTAGCAGATTTTTAAGTTCTTAGGGCTCTGTACTTGTCCAAGTTTACATGTAAAACATTGCCTGATTGATAACTGTCCTTATCGTTATTTAAAAATGAACATTTTGTTTTAGAATAGTTTTAGATTTACAGAAAAATTGTGAAGATAGTTCAGTTACAATATACCTCTGATGCAGTTTCTGCCATCATCCACAGCTTAAATTAATATTGTCCATTTGTTCCAGTTAATGAACCAATATTGTTGTTGTTGTTGTTACTTAAAATAGGCTCCAAGGGGCGCCTGGGTGGCTCAGTTGGTTGAGCATCCGACTTCAGCTCAGGTCACGATCTCAGGGTTCGTGAGTTGGAGCCCCGCGTCAGGCTCTGGGCTGATGGCTCAGAGCCTGGACCCTGCTTCCGATTTTGTGTCTCCCTCTCTCTCTGCCCCTCCCCCATTCATGCTCTGTCTCTCTCTGTCTCAAAAAATAAATAAACATTAAAAAAAAATTAAAATAGGCTCCATGCCCAGTGTGGAGCCCAACACACAGGTCGAACTCACAACCCTGAACTGAGGTCAAAAATTGGACACTTAACCCACTGAGTCACCCAGGTGGCTTATTATTGATTTATTATTAACCAGTGTCCATAGTTGTGTTAGAATTCTCCAGAAAACAGCAACAATAGTCTTGAAAATTCCTTCTTCCTCAGAGGACCTTAGTCTTTTTCTCTTAAGGGCTTCAACTGACCAGATGAGACCCACCCACACTGTGAAGGGGAATTTGTTTTACCAAACAAAATATTGTACCAATTTAAATGTTAATCATACCTAAAGAATACCTTCATAACAACATCAGCACTGGTATTTAACCCAACAACTGAGCACTAGAGCCTATCAACATATTAAATTAACCATCACAATAGTTTATTCATATTTCCTCATTTTTATTTAATGTTCTCTTTTGTTCACCAATCCCATCCAAGATGACACATTGTGTTTGTAGTCATGTCTTCTTAGGCTCTTTTGGGCTGTGACAAGTTTCCAAAACTTTGCCTGTTTTTGATTAATAATTGTGAGGGGTACTAGTAAGGTATTTTATACAATGTTCCTCAGTTGGAATTTATCTAGTGTTTTGTTTTTCATGATTAGACTGGACTTTTGTGCTTTAGGGAGACCTCAGGGATAAAGAGCTATTTTCATCACATAACAAGGGTACATACTATCAATGTGACTTGTCACTACTGAAGTTAACCTTGATCCACCTGGATTAGGTAGTGTTTACCAGGCTTCCTCACTCAAAAGTTATTCTTCCCTCACTCCCCAGCTTTATATAGTACATTCTTTAGAAGAAGTTATAATGCTCAGCTCCTACTTAAAAAAGTGAATTATTTTCTACCTCCTAGAGGGCAGAGTATCCACTTAATTATCGGGAATTCTTTTGCATGATTTATTTAGTAGTTGCTTACTTATATCAACATGGACCCATGGATATTTATTTTATACTTTGGATTTAATTGACTTTATTTTGTTCAAATTGTTGCATTTTGCCATTGTGAGCTTATTGATGAACTCTGGTCATTTTTTGACGTACCACCACTTTTTGTATTTTTCTAAGTAACCTTTTTAGCTCTTCCTTACTTTCTGGCACTACAAGGTATTTAAGTTCATTTTGGGTATTTCCTGCTCAGCCCTAGAACCTGTCATTTTTCCAAGAAGCCTTAAAGAATGAGAAAGAAAATACATGTTACTAACTAGTGTACATGCACATATCCATAAATATTTCCATCTGCAACTCTCTGAGCTGATCAACATATATATATATATAATCATGCTTATATCACATGTGACTTCCCACTGAACTCTCCCACTGTATTCGATTACTAGGCGGCACATTCTAGCCTCCTGCACTTGTTTATCTGACATCTTCTCTAGTAATGAGGAACGTGATTGCATAATATCCATACATTAGGGTAGCCCAATCCTTGTATAAATGTCACTTTAGTAGAACTATGGAAGTCCGGAAGTAATGGGTTGTTTATTTACTTACTGTTTAGTTTTAAAAGTTGTTTGGGTTTTCCATTTTTACTTATTTTTTTAAATAATTTTTTAAAGTTTGTTTATTTTGAGAGAGACAGAGCATGAGCAGGGAGGTGCAGAGAGAGAGAATCTCAAGCAGGTTCTTTGTGGTCAGCATGCAGAGCCAGTTCCTCCTCGAACTCAGGAAACCATGAGATCATGACCTGAGTCAAAATCAAGAGTTGGATGCTTAACTGAATGAGCTACCCAGGCCCCCTTGAGTTATTTGTACTTTTTAAAATACAAGTTCTTTGGGGCGCATGGGTGACTCAGTGGGTTAAGCATCTGATTTCAGCTCAGGTCATGATCTTGTGGTCCTTGGGTTCGAACCCCATGTTGGACTCTGTACTGACAGCTTGGAGCCTGGAGCCTGCTTCAGATTCTGTCTCCCTCTCTCTCTGCCTTTACCTCAATCGTGCTTTGTCTGCCTCAAAATAAATAAATAAACAAACAAACAAACAAATAAAACAATAATGAATACAAGTTCTTTATTGGATATGATTTTCGCATATATACATTTTTTTGCCAGTTTGTTGCTTGTCTTTTAATTTCTTCTGTTTGGAAATCTGCTGTGTCTGAAATTAATGTAGCTACTCCAGCTTTCTTTTGATTACTCTTAGCATGGTACATATGTCTCCATCCATTTAATTTTTTTTTAATGTTTTTAAAAAAATTTTTTAATGTTTATTTATTTTTGACAGAGCCACAGATAGAATGTGAGTGGGTTAGGGGCAGAGAGAGAGCAAGACACAGAATCCAAAGCAGGCTCCAGGCTCCGAGCTGTCAGCACAGAGCCTGACGCGGGGCTCGAACTCACAAGCTGTGAGATCATTACCTGAGCTAAAGTCGGATGCTCAACCGACTGAGCCACCCAGGAGCCATCCATCCATTTACTTTTAACCTACTTTTGTCTTTATATTAACTGTGAGTTTCTTGTAGAGAATATGTCATTGGGTCTTGTATTTTTATTTACTTGACAATCTCTGTCTTTGAATTAGTGCATCAAACCATATTTAAAGGTATTATTGATATAGTTAGATTACTAACACGTTTATACCTATTCTATACTTGTTGAATTTTCTTTTCCTTTTATGTTTTCTCTGGTTTTCACTCAACGTTTTATCTCCTCTCTTAGCATGTCAAGTATACTTTGTTTAAATATTATTTTAGTGGTTGTCTTAAAGTTTCTAATATACATTTTAGATAATTTAGCTCCACCTTCAAATAACACTGTACCACTTGTCATGCACTGTAGATACAAAGAAATATCACTGTGGTGCCTGGGTGGCTCAGTTGGTTAAGCAACGGACTTTGGCTCAGGTCATGATCTCACAGTTCATAAGTTTGAACTCTGGGTCGAGACTGGAGCCTGCTTTGGATTTTGTGTCTCCCTCTCTCTCTCTGCCCCTCCCCTGCTCATGCTCTGTCTCTCTTTCAAAAATGAATAAACTTAAAAAAATAAAATTAAAAAAAAAAACGGAAAACAAAAGAATATCATTCCTTGACCCTTACGACATTGCCATTTATTTTCTTTATGTGTTCTAATTACCTTATACATTCTTTGTATTATTATTTTAAGCAGTGATCTTATAGATCAGTTTTAAAAAAATTAAAGATTTATTTCTTGTTCAACACTCTTCTTTTGTTCATATAGATATATTTTTTTTCTCCCTGAAAAACTTTCTTTGGCATTTGTTTGTCTTAGAAAGTCTCTATTTTGTCCTTATTTTTTGAAGGAAACTTTTGCTAGATATAGAAATCCAGGTTGGGGGTGATTTTTTGTTTTATTTTCCTGGTAATACTTCTCATGTTTTCATTCTATTTTCTTCTTGTTTGCATGGCTTCTGATGAACAGTCCACTAGATTTCTTACCCATGTTCCTCCATAGGGAAGATGTCCCCTTCCTCATCAACTTCTTTTAAGAATTTCTTTTTGTCTTGATTTTCATCAGTTTGAATATGATATGTCTAGATGAAATTTTTTAGTTTTTGTTTGTGGTGTTTACTCTGTGTTCTCTGAGCTTCCTGTATCTATCCATGTATCTTCCATGATAGCTTCCATGTATCTATCATGTCTAGCATTAATTTTGAAAGATTCTCAGCATTCTGACTTCAATGATTTTTTTGCTGTGTCATTTCTTATTCTTGTGATCTAATTATTCATGTTACACCACAGTCCACAGTTCTTGGATATTCTCCCCCCACCCGGATATTTTTCATTTATCTGTTTGTATTTTAGTTGGGAAGTTTCCTTTGACTGAAGGTCACTGATTTTTTGCTCACCTGTGCCTAGACTACCGGCAAAACTATGGAAGGCATTCTTCATTTCTGTTACATTATTTTTGGTATCTAGCATTTCCTTTTTATTCTTTCTTACAGTTTCCATATCTTTGCTTACATTACCCATCTATCCTTGCATGTTGTCTACTTTTTTTTACTTTAGAGTCCTTAACATATTAGCCATCATTATTTTAAATTCCCTATCTGATACTTCCAACATTTATGTCCCATCTGAGTCTGGTTTCGGTAATTACTTTGACTCTTCAGACTGTATGTTACTTGCCTTTGGCATACTTTGTAATTTTTTGTTGAAAGCTAAACAGGTTGGAGGCACCTGGGTGGCTCAGTTGGTTAAGCGTCCGACTCTTGATTTCATCTCAGGTCATGATCTCAACGTTCATGGGATCAAGCCCTACATCAAGCTCTGTCCTAACAGTGTGGAGGCTGCTTGGGATTCTTTCCCTTGCTTTCTCTCTCTCTGCTCCTCCCCTGCTCATGCTCTTTCTCAAAATAAATTAACCTTAGAAAGGAAGGAAGGAAGGAAGGAAGGAAGGAAGGAAGGAAGGAAGGAAGGAAGGCCAGCCAAACAGGTTGTATTGGGTAATAGGAAATGAGGTAAATAGATTTTTAGTCTCAGGATTTATGTTCATCTGGCAAGGTGTTGGATTGAATGTTTGCTGTATAGATGCCAGAGGATTAAAATTGATCTATGGTTATTCTTTTTGCCTACCTTCTTGACTTTGGGGTCTTCTAGGAGAGTCTGTGCCTCACAGCCTTTTTAGTTATAATCCACAATTATCAAATTGTAGTCCTATTGGTGTGGAGGTAGGGTCCGAGGGAGGATAAGCATTCTATAATCTTATAATTAAATCTCAGTCTTTTAGTGGGTCTGTGTCTCTGAACTTTGATCTTCATGTCACCTTTGCATAGCTCCCTTCTTCTCTTTGGTGAAACATGAAGGCTCGAGTAGTCTGGTGGGAGCAAAGCCTTTCTCTCAGCTAAGAGAAGACTCTGGTAATGACCTTTGTTCCCTGAGAGTAAGACTTTATTACAGGTAATGCTGTGGGTGTATTTATAATGATTGTTCTTCCCCTCTTTCTGTTGGTACCAAGAGGGGAACTTTCTTGGATCATTAGTGTGAGAATTTGGTAGTGTTCCTAAAGGTGAAACTCATGAAAGTGTGGGTTCCCCCTAAGATTGAGGTTTCATTGCTTGCTAGTCTACCCTCAATCTCTGGCAGTTTAAGATTACCTTTAAAGTCTTCCTACTGTTCAGTGATTCCAACAACTTCTGTCCCAGACATGCAGATCTCATCAGTGACTCCATGTATTTGCCTGTATCTCCAAATTTCATGGAGGTGATTTCGCTGCATACTCACTTCTGTGATGGAGCCAAGAAAAAGTTACTGATTTTCTGTTTGTTTAGATTTTTCTTGCTGTAAGGACAAGAGGTGACAGCTTTCAAGTTTTTTATATCCTGGTACTGAAACTGTAAGTTGTTACTCTGTTCTTGTAATCGAGACCTCAGAAAATTTCTCATATACAAAATTTGTGCGTATATCTGTCATAGATGGTTGAAAGTAATTATTCTGTTATCATTTTGTGATGTGTGTAAGGTACCATAATATATGAAAAAAATATAATACATTATCTTAAAATATATAAGCATATAGGTATATGTTTGTACATTTACCATCTCACCTGGTTGTTCAAAATGGAACAGGAAGCCAAAAGCAGGGGAAAGGAAGATCCCAAAATGCAGGCTGTGTCCCAATAATGAATTTCAGATATTTGCATTTTAGTATGTCAAGTTTTCTTTCAGAGTCCTAAAATGGGGCCTGATACAAAAATTATATGAAGCTATAACCTAGGAGCAATTTATTTTCTAAATTAATTGTACTCAATTTATTTTAAATGGCAGTAACACAGTGACACTTTGAATATTTGTTCATTGCTCCTTTTTTTCCTCCCTAATTTTTCCTCCTATTTCCTTAGATGTTTAGAGTAATGTTATCATAGCTATATTTTTTTATTCCAATATAATTTCTCTGGAATTTTTAACTCTCTGCTAAATATTCCCACCTAAACATATCAAGGATTCCTCAAATTCCATCTGTCCAAGGCTAAAATTATTTCACCTAGGAAAAATGATTGTTGCTATTTCTGTTTATGGTATATCACAATTGCATTTCCACAGACTCAAAACCTTGAGGCCGTCCTCTGCTTCTTGACCACATAGCCACATGTTTACTAAATCCAGTTGATTCTACTGCTAAAATTTACCTCTCATTCTCTCCCCCACATCCCCATCCTAACCCAGAGTCTCTTCATTCCCCTCCTATACTTTCAGTAGCCCAAAATTGCTTCTCCCTTTCTTTACCCTCTTCTCCTATGTGTGTTTTATGGTTCAACTGGATATGTCTTCCCAGAGTTCTGGTCAGGGCAAGCCTCTACTCAAAACTTCTATAGAGAAGATCCTGCCAATTCACATTAAATATTCTTCATGACTTGATTCCACATTTCTATGTATTTCTTTCACAAACTTTTTTTTATTATAATATGTATGTATGTCAAGTGTTATGCTGGAGACTGGGTTACAGAGATGAATAAATTAGAATGCCTCCTCTTAAAATCGCATAGTCTAGGGGCACCTGGGTGGCTCAGTCAGTTAAGAGTCTGACTTCGGCTCAGGTCATGATCTCACGGTCCATGAGTTCAAGCCCCGCATCGGGCTCTGTGCTGACAGCTCAGAGCCTGGAGCCTGCTTCAGATTCTGTGTCTCCCTCTCTCTCTGACCCTCCCCCTTTCATGCTCTGTCTCTGTCTGTCTCAAAAATAAATAAAACATTAAAAAAAATAAATAAAATCGCATAGCCTAGTGAGATAAAATATGGTGCCTTAAAATAATTAAAAACTGTGATAAATGTATTAGTAGAAATTCTTGTTACATGCCATTGGAGAGTGGTCTATGTTATAATGCTTAGCCCTTGAATAGATTATCCTCTGTTAGGCCTATCACTGAAATCCCATCTAGAATGGACCTTGGGCATCATTTTACACTATATACTCATTCAAGACCATACCTTAAGTGGCATTGCTTCCTTTTCTACCATATTTAAACTCTGCCAGCTGCTTACCCTCCAACACACATACAAATTAGACCCCTGCAGCAGTAACTTGTTTTCCTCCTAATGATAAACAGTGTTGTCACACTGATTTCATGTGATTCTGGGACAAAGGAAAGAAATGTGCATTTCCTTTGGACTTATTGCGGTACTGAACATACTTGCATCAGGAGCAACTTATTACTCACTGACACCTAGGGCATGAAGGTGCCCCAGGATAGAAACTGCCTTCCCTTCCAACACATCCATATCTATCATATATTTGCCTAACCATGCTTTATCTTTCACTATTATTTCACTTTGTGTGCCTGTGTCTCATCCCTTCAACTAAGAACCTAAGTTATTTCAGGGCAACAATTATATTGTGTACTTCTTTGTTTTCCCAAGGGCATCTAACACAGCAGCTCCCCCTGAGTAGACAGTGCAGAATTATTTGTGGCTGGCTGACTCTCAGCTTTTACAATTCAGTTTGTGGTCAGGTATTGGTTGAGCTTAGAAAAAAAATTCAAATTTGCAGTCAGTCCTGGCCTGTGGGATATGCTGTAACTTACCATTTTTCTTCATGAATTGCCTCTCACTACAAAGCCCATTTTGAAAAAGGAATGGAGTAGGAAAATCGGTGGTAAAACAATCTTGGCATCATCAGTGAGATTCTGAACCCTAAATGAGATAAAGCATAAAGCAGCACAAATTTCAGTATCCTATGTCCAAGATATATTTGATTGAAAATAAAAAGGAAGGTAAATTTCAAAGTAAGAACAAAGTAAATAGTAAGAACAACAAGAAGAAAACAAAAAGAATAATTTCATACATATGTATAGTGAAATTTTCCTACTAACCTAGAAACCTTATACCCCATTATTTGCACAAATGCTAACTAATTGTGGCATACTATGCAAATCTATTTGCTTTCTGAACTCTTTTGCGTAAGCTGTCGCATTGTCTTGGAATTTTCCCCACCTGCCCAAATTTTCATGTTTTTAGGATCTAACCAGAAGGCCATTAAAGTTCCTTTTTCCCTCCCATGGGAAATTCTCGTGTCTTTTGAACTTTACAAAACCCTCAAGTCTGTATTTCCTATGGCAGCTATCATTTTGTTTTATATTGTTTATTTTTTATTCTGCTAGTAAGAATATATAATTTGGTTAATTAAATAATTTTCAGAATAAAGAGATTAAACCTGAATCATGTTTCCTTTCTCCATTTCAAGCCTATAAATTTTTGACAAATAAAATATTGTCTGAACTTTCTTATATGGTTTATGAAATAAAAAGGATCTCAGCTCTTGGGATGGGACATAAGGTGATTAATTTTTTTCCTAGGACATATTCAGGGGCAGATAGAGGTTGTTGACTTTGATTTCAAAGAACCCTTATAGTGTGATTTACAAAACAAACTAATATGAAATCATGAAGTATTTCTGTTCCCAAAATAGAACTTCCAGTGACAGACTTCCAGAGTAGACACTTCAACTGGCCAATAATTTATATACTTGCCACTCTTTGTTTTGACTTCTAATTCTTTTTGATTAGTCTTCTAAGGAGGTACTGCTTTGAGAAAATTGAAGGAAAAATAAATAACATAATTGGGTCTTCTCTGCAATATGTGAGCTCCTTGATGAAAGCTCATATGGTAGAAGTCTTTCTATACTCTTCAGTACATTGTAAGAGGTACATAGCATTATGAACTGTCCTGTTTAAATATATATTAAATAAACAAAAGGAATTAATAAAAATGACTATACTATTGTATTAGAAGTCCAAACACCACACTATGTTTAAACTTCCTTTCACTGATGGAATTAATTCAACCAATGTGGAGGAATATAAGAAATTATTCTGGTGACTTGCAAAGATTATATTCAATTTTTGAATAGTAACATCAAAATTAAAAGAAAGTCAAGGAGATAAAAATACATAAGAAAAAACTGTCTATAATCCATATTAAATTTGCAAGGTTTTTGGAAGTTATTTCATTAGAATATTCTTACAGAAATTCAAAAGAATTGAAAGTATAAGTTACTATGTTGAATTCTGTTGAAGATACCAACATTTTGCCTTTAATCATCCAAGCAGAAATTGAAGAAGCAAGCATGTACACTAAGAGGACATTACACTGTTATGTATAAAGAACACAGAGCCCTTGCTCCAGTGGGTTCATTGCATAATCTTCTCATTTATCATGGAAGTCAATGGCTTAAAATGATATCTTGCTGAATTTTCTGTGGCAGCCCACCTAGGTCGGCAGAAAGAATTGTTTGAAAGCTCCCTGTTTGCTTAAAAAATAAAAGTTCTTAATTGTACTTAATTGCCTTTACTAAACCATCAGAAAGTCTCTTATTGAAAACAGTTGAGCTATAGTTGATCCCTTTTTCTCAGAAAGTCTGTATTCTCCTTGGTAATGTGTTGAGTGGGAAAGAAGTTAGCATAATTATTGTGGTAGGTATGACTCTAACTAGAATTTGAACTAACCAGGATTAGGTAATATGGTCTTCTTTAGTGTTTAACCTCTTCAACAGTAAGATCAGCCATCACTTTATTAATAGCAGGATGTTGGGGCAAATATAAGAAAAGCATGGAATATCATGTATGCACTTGACTTTGATTGTCTACTAATGACAGTAAGGAACCTGTTAAGTAGGCAGTTCTGTGCAGATTTCCCTTTCAGCATTGCAATTGAGATTTGAGTCTCCGCATTCTTCAGATCGATGGTATGCGGTTTCTGAGATATTTGGGGCCCATATTAATTTTATACAACATAATGGTAATACGTGTTTTTTTTTTTTACTTTATCATCTTGATCTCTGTTGCACCTTGAGTTTGACAGTATCATTTCCAAGGATATTTAAACATAACATGTTTGCATAGTTGTTTTTGTTTTGTTTTGTTTTGTTTTTTTACTTGATTAAGCTTGTAGCTTTTCTCTTGATGTTCTTAAGTGAATTGAATCAATGTGGAAGCCAAAAAGCTCTTGAAAGTCAGTTGGAAACTCTTGACAAATCTCTAAGAATTTGAAGTCAATTAGAAGCCCTCCCCCCCCCCACACACACCTTGAGTTAATTATGCTCTTTTGGAGTGTTTTACTAGGTCACAGGAGGTTCACAGAGCGAATGGAAATTCTCTTCATGCTTCTCTTCCACCCACTTTAAACTCGGCTTTTGAGATTTATTTCTTGTGGTCCAGCAGTATAGTTCTACTTGCTCTTCTCTAGAAGAATAGACCCATGCCTTCCTCCAAAACCTCCCTAATGATTACCTATGAATGTTTCTTAGTCAAATTGTACTTTGTTACATTCAAAACAATAGATAACTGGAGTTATAACTCAAAAGCCATACTTTAACATAGAACTACTATACTATATTTTCATACTCAATTTTGTCCAACACATTTCTTTTCCATTAGGTTTTGCAAAGCTGAAGGCAAGATGCCTATAAAATTGTACTGACCTGCTGAAATGTTAATAGGTGAGATTTAAGGATTTAATGGCTAAATAAAATAGCTTAAAGTAATTTAAAATATGTAGTTTTCCTAACTACGCATTAAGTACTGTAAAAGCAACTTGAAACAGACTAGCGTGTTGTAGCATTCTGGAGATTCTGTGATTATACAATATTATTAGATTCTTTATAATGAGGGAGTAGAAAAGTGGTTGGAGATACCTGTCAATCCCATGTACTGTGAGTTCATGACCTGAGCAGAAAGAAATCAAAAGTCAGATGCTTAAGCAACTGAGCCACCCAAGTGCCCCTTACATTATTTTGCTAAATGATAAGAAAGTCATTCATGGAACTAATAATTTCTGCAGAAGAAATAACACAACTATATTAGCAGCTTATTCTATTGGAAAAAAATCTTTTTTACCATTTTCTTTAAAAAATAAAGACAAAAACAAATTAGTTTGTGGTGTTTTTCAGAATCAAATTAGTTACTGGTATTCTATTACGTATGGCTTTTCTAGATAAAGTTTATTCATTTAACTGTTATTGTCTAATATTCATAATGCTCCATGAATTGCTTTGTGTTTGAAATGTGAGTGATTTTAATTCTATAAAATTACCAAGAAAGGAGGTGAAAAGGTTTTCAGAATAGCTAACATTTTCCCTTTTTCCTTCCATTTTAGTTATTTTTTGTTGCTTTCTGTTTAGTATTGTTTTCTGATTGCTACAATGTTAATTTTAAAATGTGCAAGATGAGTGGGTTTCTGAAAGTAAAGGTATTGTTTCTCCTGTTTGCCCCTGTGTCCTCAGATACTAGAAATGGTGCCAAACATTTGGGACATGCTCAATTAAAATTGGTTGAACAAGTAACTAAAGGGAAAAAAAAAGACAAACTTCCCAGTAATTCAAAGCCTATTTTCATAAATAAAACTAAACTAAAGCAAAATAATTTAACCCATGTATTCTTTTGCATCCAATATCATACCTGGCAACTATCGTGCACTTAATATTTCTCTTATTTATTCATTATTTTCTAATTTTTCTAATTCCAGTAAAAAGTTGAAACCCTGAACAAATATGTGCTGGGTGAATGTGACTTTATTATTCCTGATCTGTAGACAGGAACTAGACCTACATTCAGTCTCCTTCCCAGTGGATCACCACAGTGGAACACGAGCATGGTCTTCTCCCATGTTCTTTCCACTGAGCCATCATTTTCCTGAGATGATTCCACAGAAGATGCTTAACAGAGATCAATAAATAACTCCCAGTATGATAATCTCTTTTTAAAATGTTTATTTATTTTTGAGAGAGACAAAGAGAGTGTGTGCATGGGAGCAGGGCAGGGCGAGGGACAGAAAGAGAGGGAGAGAGAGAATCCCACAGGGTCCACACTTTTAGTGTAAAGCCCAGTGCGGGGCTTGATCTCAAGAACCATGAGATCATGACCTGAGCATAAATCAAGAGTTGGACTCTTGACTGACTGAGCCACCTAGATGCTCTTGATAATCTTAAACTGTTTATTCAGGTTTTACTTTAAAAGTACATCACTAAAAAATGGGAAAAAAAATTAAAAAAATAGAAGTACATCACTGATACTTTTTTTAAATTTATTATTATTTTTTAATGTTTATTCATTCTTGAGAGACAGAGACAGAGTGCAAGTGGGGGAGGAGCAGAGAAAAGAGAGACACAGAATCGAAAGCAGGCTCCAGGCTCTGAGCTGTCAGCACAGAGCCCCATGTGGAGCTCAAACTCATGAACTGTGAGATCCTGACCTAAGCTGAAGTCAGATGCTTAACCAACTGAGCCACCCAGGCGCTCTCATACTTTACTTTAAATGTAATTCTAAAAAAAAAAAAAAAAAAAAAAAAGAGGTTAGAGTGGGAGAGAGCCAAAGCATAAGAGACTCTTAAAAACTGAGAACAAACTGAGGGTTGATGGGGGGTGGGAGGGAGGGGAGGGTGGGTGATGGGTATGGAGGAGGGCCCCTTTTGGGATGAGCACTGGGTGTTGTAAGGAAACCAATTTGACAATAAATTTCATATATTGAAAAAATAAAAAAATAAAACAAATAAAACTTGCTTAATAATTCATTAAAAAAATAAATAAATGTAATTCTAGTGTAAAGATGGGATCCCTTTATAATCACAATTTTCAAAGTTATTATTTAAAATTTTATATAGATTTTATAATTCAATATGTATTTTATATATTCAAAAATTTCAAGATTCTTTTTCAACAAGAACACTTAGTTTGCAATGTCAGATAAGTGTAAGTTGAGTAAATTATTTTCAAGACTACTTTGTCTTTGTGTCAATATTTCAAGTTCATAATACTAACATGATATCCTATTTATGACAAATGATTAAGAATATGAAAATTAGTAGTACGAAACTAGTGTTTAAAATCTCTAGGCTCTTCTCTTTCAAGAGTGGAGTGTATTCAAGCTTTAAAAAAATATCTGCATTGACATGTCCTCTGTTTTCTCACATTTAATGGAAAGTGTGGTACTAACAGTTACAAAGGAGATGATTGACTGCCTCTGGTGTTTTTAGAGTTGGTACACCTTTGCTGCTGTACCTAGGGTATCCTTCCAAGTGTCAGAGGGGTGGAATAAAGTAGATCTACACAAAATAGATTAATGCTAGAAAGTTTCATACAAAGTATGACTAAGGAATACCAGGTCTCTTAACCCAGGAAATTTTAAGTATCCAGTTCATTGTATCAATTTAACCTCCCATTCACCCTTTGTGTGCTGCACTGGCATCATCCAAATCCATATGACATTTCCCAAATCAGAGCTAACACGATCATCGATTATTCTGCCATTCGTTTTTATTTCACATGAATGTCTTTTCTTATTGTATGTAATTAAGACGAGAAGTGTCATTATAATCTAGGAAACCAAGAGCAGTACCCATGCAGTTAAACTTTCCTTGTATTCATTGCTATTTTCCATGAACCCCCAACCTTGGATGTCATTATTTTATCTGTTTCAGAACAATGTCTTAATAAGCCCTTAATTCCCTTGAATTCATGGTTTTGCACTTTTTACACTTGTTAAAACAATAAGGCATTTTACCCTACTGTAATATATTTGGAGCTAGAAGGAATTTGGAGGTTGTTTTACAGTTAAGAAGACCAAGGCACAGAGAGTCCCATAGTTCACAAATGTGTGCTTACCATGACCCAGGTAGTCAGATGCACTATGTGTTCATTCATAGGCCATTCTGATGGGAAATTCAGAACATGGAGACCCCTTCACAGCATAAAAGTGCATAAGTAAACCCAGATCATATGTGTACCCTAGAGTATATCAGTAAAATAAGATATTTTCCCCAGCCAAATGTATTTTCCTATCTCATTTGCTTAGAGACCTCAATGTCTTGCTAAATTAAGTCATACGAAATACAAAGTACTCAATATGATGAACAGTTAAAGTAAATCTAAAATTCACCCACATAATGGAGAGGAAGAGTTTGCCTTCCTGTCTTCTGATAATATTCTTGAAAAACAGTATAACAAAAAATTCTCAATTACTAGACACTGATGGCCATTTGCTAGGTATTATTTACCTTTTTGCAGATTTTTTTTATCTGATGAATATTAACCTCCACTATGGATCTTTTCGTCAAGGTTTGCATATGAATATGAAGCTCAAAATTATAATCTTAATTCTCCACTAGATAGAATTTTAGTTTATGGGAAAATATCCAATAGTAACTGAATTAGAATTTTTCTATGAGTGTGATATTAAGAAATTATACTGGTGTACTTTTAAACAGGAAGACACAAAAAAATTGAATTTATCAACATTTCTTTTATCTGTTTCTAAGCTGATGTGCAAAAACAGGAATTATTTCTAAAAATATACAATCTGAATTATGTGTGAAAAAGAGGACTATCTCTCCAAATATGTTCTATGCATTTTTAAAAGAACAATGTTTTTAACTAGTAATTGATAAAATGCCATATTGGTAACCTTTATAAAATAGTCCCTGTGTTTTTAACTGGAACTTTTGTTCAGATACTAAACCACTTCATTAAATTGAGACCATTTTTCCAAATATAGACATTCTTTGTTCTCCTTTTTACTATTAAGATCAAGTTTGTAATAAGAATCCCCAAGTTTATTCTTTTGCTACAACCTCTTGGTACTACTTTTTGAGATCTAGCTTCACAATGATTCTTTTTCTCCTATTACTGCTCACAAAAATTAAATACGTTATTTTTTCTGATACATAGCTATACAAATTAATGCATAGCATTCCCTTGCATTTGGGAAAGGAGACTATTGACAAAGTTCCTTTGAAAACTTATGGAGAAATAGAAAGAAGTGTGATAAAAAATCAAGACATAAAAGAAGGAAATTATTGTGTGATTAGTCTGTTATTATATAATCAATTTAAAGAAAAATCTATGAACAAACAAGATAAAGTTAATAAGTACTGAAAAATCATAGAAGCTTAGGGCAAAAATGAACTTCAGTCAATAAATTTTATGGAAGTAACACATTGGTCTATAAAGAGAAGGTCCAAGTGCAATATGCATTGATTTTAACAAAGCACTGGATGATGCTCAGAGTTAATTTAATGTCATTATTGTCTTGAATACTGGCACTATTACCTCTTTTAAAAACCAGATGAGGGGCGCCTGGGTGGCGCAGTTGGTTAAGCGTCCGACTTCAGCCAGGTCACGATCTCGCGGTTCGTGAGTTCGAGCCCCGCGTCAGGCTCTGGGCGGATGGCTCAGAGCCTGGAGCCTGCTTTCGATTCTGTGTCTCCCTCTCTCTCTGCCCCTCCCCCGTTCGTGCTCTGTCTCTCTCTGTCCCAAAAATAAATAAAACGTTTAAAAAAAAAAAACAACAGATGAATATTAAAATAACATCACGCCAAGGTGAAAATAGGCTCAAAATTGCTTTTTTTTTAAAAAAAAATTCAATTATTTGAATTTCTGTCAGAATTTTGACACAGAGAATAAATGATGAATATGCTTACTGTGTGGGCAGTCTCAGATGTAAAAACATTTCTTCACACTGTGAATTCTTCTAACGTATTGAGAAAATGTACAAATGTCTTTCCACTGTGTTAAACATTGTAAAGTTACACAATTCATTTGATTTTAGAAGTCTTCCATTCCCGGTTTATGAATGAATTAAATAGATTGGGCTAGAAGGTCTCTCAGTTTGATTCCATTCTGCATATGAATTTTCAGAGAAACCTGTGTCAAGCATATGCTTAATGAACATTTAAATTACTGGTAAACAAAGTTTAAAACTGTATGTGGAGACTCTGTTACTAAACCACATGACCAGTTCTAAAAAGAAAATCATTGCACAATAGTGAAGGAATTTTACTTGTAATTTATTTGGAAAATGCAAAATTGTAGCTTATCTACATATCTGGCTAAGTTCTGAGGGAATATCAGTTGCTTGTGCATAATGATCACAGATGTTGACAATTAATGATAAAATTTAAATATTTAATAGCTGTTGTACCACACAACAGGAAAGTATAAACAAATATGAGCTAAGAACAAATAAAATCCCATCATTACTTCACTTTCAATGATGAAAAAACCCATAAAAAAAATCATGGTCCTTGTCATCAAAATATCGATATAACAAATAGAAAATTTATCTCCTAATTATATAAAATGATTTACAGAGTGAAAGTATCCCTAAAGTATTATAGAATAAAATCCATAGAGTGCAAAATTCTTATGGATAGAAATTTCACTAAAATAAACATTCACTACTTCTAATTTTCCATTGTCCTTAAACAGTACTATATAGACTTTAATGTATATTTTTCTTACACATTTATTTATTGAGCTACTTAGCATTATATTAAGCACTGTGTTCAATATTATGGGTAAAACAGATATACACTCTACTGGCCAAGAGTGCACTTTTTTGGAGAGATAGATTGCAAACCAATAATTATGCTACCAGTGGTACTTACTGTAGTGGATGCCTTAGGGTTTTAGGTTTTGCGGTAAGGCTGAATAGCTCAGAAGATGTCCACATCCTAATTCCTGGAACCTGTGAATATGTTATTTTATATAACAAAGGAGTTTGTAGGCATGATTAAGTTAGGGACCTTGATGGAGGGAGATGACCCTGGATTATAGGAGTGTCTACCATCTAATCAAAAAGTGGAGAACCTTTCCAGACTATAGTCAGAAAGAGGAATGTATTATTGTAGCTGCAATAGGAAACTAATTCAGGAAAACAGGAGGAGGAGGAGTTAACTGAGCTTCAGTTGAGGGAAAGATTCAGATGGAGAGAGTCTGTATGAAATTTGCTAGGCAGATAAGTTGGAAGACGTATCCATGTGGAGGGAAGAGCCTTTATAGTCACAGAGGAGTTAAACAATGTGTTCTGGGAACTTTTAATTTTTTAGAATTATTGAGTAATAAAATGTGAGGGTGAAATGGAAAGACAAATAGCTTATGTTTAGAGTTTCTTACTTTTTATTCCAAACAAATGGAAATAATTTTCATATACCTTCCTGACAGTTTTACTTGAAGCTCTTGCTAGCTAAGATTGCTATTTTAAAGAGTGGTTAAGGTCAACGAATTAGAAATAGAACAGTTTGGAAGATATCATCTGATGTTTAATTAGCTTTTACTAACCCATCTACTGCACAGATTACTCTGGGTAGTTAATAAAGAGTGTGTTCATCTCAAATTTGCATTGCTTTCAATTGGACATTCTATAGGTGGTGGTTAGGCCGCTCACTCCTTTAAAGGAGTATCAATCTTACTATGTGTAGCTTGGTTAAACAAAAATAAAAATCTGTTATTATTTCTAATTGATAATAGTAAGAATTAACAATTATTTAGTGCATTTTGTTTGCTGGATAGTCTATGTTGTATTCTTTGGATATTTGTTTCACTTTTTTTTTTTTTTTTTAGATTGCACTTAATCTGAGAAAAAAATTCATTTGTTCCAGGTCTGCATTATAAAATATGGTGTCATATTTTCTTTAACATTGTTGCTTAAAATTTTGTACTAAGAGGGGGGTTATGGATTCCTTAAAGAATATCAGTTCATTGATCTAGTTTTTCAGTAGCTTATATATGAACTAAGCTAGATGTCAAGACTGAATTATTATTACATTCTTGAAGTTATCTTTGGCAAATTAAAAGCAGACATGAATTTGTGATTCAATGAAAAATATTTAACAGTGGCTC
The DNA here is from genome assembly GCF_007474595.2 of Lynx canadensis. Lineage (NCBI taxonomy): Eukaryota > Metazoa > Chordata > Mammalia > Carnivora > Felidae > Lynx > Lynx canadensis. Next base: position 64,559,012 of record NC_044303.2, read on the forward strand.
TAAAATCAAATTCAGATCACATCATTTATCTGCTGAAAAATGCTCCCTGGTTTCCTGTCTTTCAGCATAAAGGCCCAGATTCCTAGATTGGATTACAGACTATGCTCTGGTTCCAGTCTCTGCTGACCTCACTGCCACACTGCCCTAGTGGTTCTTAAGACACGCCAGACAGGCCCTGCCTTCGGGCTCTTGTTCTTACTATTCCTTCTGGCTGGAATGTTCTTCTCCTGATATCCACATGTTTTGCTACCTTATTGCCTCAAGGTCTTTGACAAAAGTCACATGTCTATTGACTATACTTGTAAAAATTCAACTGGCTTTATGGGGTGCCTGGGTGACTCAGTTAAGTATCTATCTGACTCTGGATTTTGGCTCAGGTCATGATCTCTCTGTGAGTTTGAGCCCCACATCGGCAGTGCAGAGCCCGCTTGGGATTCATTCTCTTTCCCTCTGCCCCTCCCCTCCTCTTTCTTTCTGTCTCAAAATAAGTATGTAAACTAAAACAGCACATAAACTTTTTCCTTATCTAAGGAAATTAATGTGACCAAGATATTTCCTTACTAATTTCCAGATATATCAGATTGTGTCATCATTTACCCCTACATAGAATCAGTCTATTAATTTCTTTACTAATTTACATTTCCTCCTCAGGACCCGGAACATATGCCACCTACTCTGTGTAGGATTCCCTGACATTCCAAAGCAAAACTGGTGGCTACCTTTCTCTAGTCCCATGATGCCTGACTTACTCACAATGTTGTTATGAGGCAGAAGAGTCCAATCAAAGTAGTTCAAATATGATAGGGTATTATTGATGAGACGCAGGGGAATCTGGCAGCTTTCCATGGACAAAAGAGACATTTTTCATCCAAGCCACGAAGAGTTTTGTAGTTGACAGAGAAATGAAAAGCCATGAGTCAAGGCTATTCTCTCTTTAGTTCATGGGCCCTCAGAAGCATATAGCTCTGCTTACCTCAGATCTCCAACTTTTCTCTGCAGAGCACTTCTGTCTTCTCCTTTGACTTCATTGTATTCCAGGGCTTTGAATTGTATGTGACATTGTACGGACCTAGTTTTATAACATCCTTCATTTCTACCGATAATGAATCTAAACAGTCTCTCCATTTTCCAATCCAAAATTTCTGAAAGGAAGAGTGTATTTGGATGAGCTTACACTAATGAATTGAATTCCCCTAAAACAAGTGCCCTGAGCCATATATCCATATGTGCATATAGCTATGACCAGCAAACAGAGTTATTTGGGAGCAACGAGACCACGTAGGCTCACCCATTCAGAAAAGGTTCCGGTGAGAAAACATTTTCAAGAAAGGAGAATGGGGCAGATATACAATGAATACTGTGGACAGTTGTGTACATCTGGTGTTTTTCTGAGCTGTGGTGCCCCACTGTTGGGCTGTCATGTATCGATACAAGGATTGTGACTTTTTCATCCTTGTAACTCTAATAGTGAAAATTTTAAACATTAATGCAGGGGAATTGGGACGATGTTTCCCAGTAAAGTATATTTGTGTTGGTAAAAAAGGAGAACTTAATAAAAATGCGTAGGTCGGGTTTTGTTTAAAAAGATACACTTGACTTGGAGCGCCTGGGTAGCTCAGTCAGTTGAACGTCCAACTTCGTCTCAGGTCATAATCTCGCCGTCTGTGAGTTCCAGCCTGGCGTCAGGCTCTGTGCTGACAGCTCAGAGCCTGGATCCTGCTTCAGATTCTGTGTCTCCCTCTCTCCCTGACCCTCCCCCGTTCATGGTCTGTCTCTCTCTGTCTCAAAAATAAATAAACGCTAAAAAAATTTTTTTTTAAAGATACACTTGACAATACAAAAACGGGGTCGAGAATACATGCTCATTAACCAACACTAGTACTGTTGTATCTAGTTATGGTCTCCATGGTTTTGATATGCCCTAGGTACTTAAGATTTGAACAGAAGACTGAGTAGGATGTTGAGACATCTGGACATCATCATGTAGCAAAATATTTGAAAAATGTATAAATACACAAAAATTAAAATCATACCATGGGAGATAGGATAGCTACTTTTAGCTAGTTGAGGAACCCTAATTTTTTGAGATACAATTGACATAAAAGATTAGTGTTAGGTATACAACATAATGCTTTGACACATGCAAACATTGAGAAATGATGACCACAATGTCTAGCTAACATCCATCAAACAGTTAGAAATTCTTTTTCTTATGTTGAGAACTTTCAAGATCCACTCTTCTAGCAACTCCCAAATACATAACATAGCAACACTAACTATAGTCCCCATGCTGTGCAAAACTTACTTATGACCTATTTATTTTATAACTGAAAGTTGGCATCCCTAGCCACCTTTACCCGTTTCACGCATCCCGCACTCCCTGCCTCTGGAAACTACCAATTTGCTGTCTGTATCCATAAATTAGTTTTCTTCTTTTCCTTAGATTCCATATGTGAGTGAGATCATATGCTATTTGCCTTTCTGTGTCTGATTTGTTGCACTTAGCATAAATGCCCTTAAGATCTATCAATGTTGTTGCAAATGGTGGGATTTCCTTCTTCAGTTTTTTTTTTTTTTTTAACAGCTGAATAATAATCCATTGTGCCTATGTGTGTGCTTGTATATTTATATCTTCTTTACTCATCTATCAAAGATTATTTTGGTTGTTTCCATTGCCTTGACTACTATAAATAATGTTGCAATGAATATGGGAGTGCATATATATATCTTCCAGTTAGTATGTTTTCTCTTCCTTTCTATAAATAGCCATAAATGGAATTGCTATTCCTATTTCTGAATTTTTTGAGGGACCTCTATGTTTTCTATACTTGCTGAACCAATTTACATATCTAGCAACAGTACATAAATAAGGATTCCCTTTGCCCCACATCAACTTTTGTTATATCTTGTCTTTTTGTTAAAAACCATTCTGACAAATGTAAGGTGATACCTCATTGTGGTTGTGATTTGTGTTTCCCTGGTAATTGGTGATATTGAGCTTCTTTGTGTGTGTGTCTTCGCCGTTTTTATGTCTTTTGGAAAAATGTCATTTTGAATACTCTGTTTTTCAATCAGATTGTTTTTTGGTGTTGAGTTGTAGGAGTTCCTTATATATTTTGGATATTACCCCTTATTTTATATATGGTTTGCAAATATTTTCTCCCATTCTGTAGGTTGCCTTTTAATTTTATTGATGGTTTCCTTTGTTGGTTAGAAGCTTTTTAGTTTGATGTAGTCTCACTTGTTTAATTTTGCTTTTCTTGCCTTTGCTTTTGTCAATCCAAACTGACATTTTGTCAATTTGTCGATCCAAAAAATGATTACCAAGACTGGTGTCAGGGAGTTTCCTGCCTATGTTTTCTTCTAGGAGTTTAATGGTTTTTGGTCTTACTGTTAAGTCTTTAAACCATTTTGTGTTAATTTTTGCGTATAATGTAAGATAGAGGTCTAGTTTCACTATTTTACATGTGGCTGTCCAGTTTCCCCAGCATTTGTTGAAGAGACTGTCCTTTCCCCATTGTAGATTCTTGGCTCCTGGATTGTGAATTTATTGACCATATATGGATGGGTTTATTTCTGGTCTTCTATTCTGTTCCATTGATCTATGTGTCTAGTTTTTCTTTTTTTGTTTTTGTTCTTTGTTTTTGTTTGTTTTTTGTTTTAAATGTTTTATTAATGCTACATTATTCCTCTAACTAAAATATGGAAATGTTCTAAGAGGACTATAATTAAACACACCTCATTAAAAACATAATAGACTTATTTTGGGGGAGCAGTTTTAGGTTTATAGAAAAATTGAGCAGGAAGTACAAAGAGTTCTATAGTACCTGCTCAATGCCTTCCCCTCCCCAATTGTTTCTGTTAATATCTCATATTAGTGTAGTGCATTTCTTACAAAATGATGAGCCAATGTTGAAATACTATTATTAACTACAGTCCATAGATTATGTTAGCGTTTACTCTTGTGTTGCACATTTTCACTTTTAAGACAATGAAATTATTCTATATGATACTGTAATGTTGGATACTATTGTTACACATTTATGTGTCTGTTTTAAGCCAATACCATACTGTTTTGATTTCTGTAGCTTTGTAATATAGTTTGAAATCAGGATGTATGATAGCTACTGCTTTGTTCTTTTTTCTCAAGATTGATTTGGCTATTCAGGGTTTTATGATTTTATAGAAATCTAAAGAGTGTTCTGATGAACACAAATATGAAAGAGAAATAGAAGTACATCTAGACTACAAGAGAATAAATAAAATGTTCCTCAGGAACTTGGGACCAATGTGAATTAGAGACCTACTTGAAACTATAAAAATAATACCTAACCCTGTAAAATGGATAAATTGAGTTTTTTGGCAAAATGGTGACCTAGTTAGTGAGATTTACCAGTACCTGAGTGAACCATGGCCCTACCTGGACAGCACTGTGTTTATTTCCAACCATTTCCCCCTTTGGCTGCATTTACTATTGAGTCCTGTAACCCACTGTTTATCCGGATTTCCCACAGTTACCCATAGCTTATCACGTTCTTATTGGATGCAAAATATCTATAAGAAAATGTGTGTCCATTAGAAGTGGGGCTGCTATAAAACAGAACTATACAAATGTGAGAGTAAAAAAAGGTAAATTTGTCAATAGGCCTCCAAGAATGCCCATGGGAGACTACAGCTGGCATGGGGGATTTATCTGTCCAAGGCAAGTGGTTTGTGAATCTCCTTTGAATAGTTGGATCAATTGCATCATTAAATGTTTGAATTAAATAATGGACTTCCTTTGTTCTTATTTCATGCTCAATCAACTTTTTGATTATAATTTGTGTTACCCTGTAGCTTGTTACATTGAGAAAATATGATATGTAGAAGACATAAGGACTTAACTCACTCAATTATCCTGTTCATTGTAAGTTTAAAGTATTAGCATATTATGGTTTATTTGAGGTGCCCGTGAGTAAGCCTCTGCCAGCCCAGTGCATACTCTCATTAGAGGATATTATCTCAGGACTAGAGAGCAGAATTATGGCATCTTGTAAGGTATTTCAATTTCTGTTATCCAGCTTTCTTGAGACTGTTAGACACTCTGCAAGATCTTCTCACTGGGGGAAAAAAATACATATATATTATACATATGGTCAATATATGTGTATATATTATACATACATTATATATAATATATATATTTTTTTATTTTTTAATTTATTTTACATATACTATTATATATGATATATGTATAATATATGTATATATTTTAAATGTAATACCAATCAATGTCCCAAATGATATTTTTTGAAAAATGACCAACTGACTTCATAATGCATATGGTTGAGAAAATGTGAAGGTATAACCATGACAGCTTTTAAAAAGAAGTACAGTGACTTGTTTTTCCTTTACTACATGCCCCCAAATTTATTAACTTATAATAAAAGAGACACTATAATATATACATGAATCGAAAAATAAAATAGATGTATGGAATACATATTAGATTCCAAATCAGCCTCCAGAAATGTAGAGCTGTCTTTTTTAAAAAAGATTTATTCAATAAATAATGCTTTGATTATAGTCTATCCATTGGTAAATAAACACCTTCTATAAATCAAACACAGTCATACAATACACACTGACATCTGCATTTTAGATGAAGCCAAGAGCTAATATTTAACTATACATGTTTAGAACTAACAAATAGTGGAAAAATTTGATAATAATGGACAAAGACATTCCCAAGTCAGAATCAAAACCCAGACACCATGATGCAAATATTTACATATTTGGCAAATCAAAATCAAATATTCCTCGATACTAAAATTTAACATTAAAGATACAAATGACAATTAGAAAAGATATTTTTAACAAATATAACAGGCATAGGAACATCACCTATATAACAATGAGAGAAAGATGTCCAATAACAAATAAAGAATAAGAACACAGAGATCAGAGAGAAAGAATTATAAATATTTCCAAAAAGTATATGAAAAGTGCTTGGTCTAACAGTATTTTAAGAAATATAATTAAACAATAATGGTTCTTCTAATCCATATACTTGACCATCATCAGAAAGACAGAATATCTGTTATAAATGAGGGTACAAAAAACAGATCCAATCGTAGACTGCATGAGTCAAGCTGTTTTGAGGGAAAATTTAGCTCTATTTTCAAGTTTGATGTCTGCATCCCCCTTGACTTAGAATTTTCTCTTCAGGAATCTATCCTAGAGTAATAGTCACACATTACTACCAGGATATATGCCCAGAATATTCACTGCAGAATTCTATATCCTACTGGAAATGGAAAGGGAAAACTAAGCGTCCATAAATAAGATTGTAATTGAATAAATTATTACATATGTACACTCAGCCTTTAAAATGAATGACACAGAGCTATAAATACTGGTGTAGATCACTTTCCAATAAATGAGGGTCAAGGAGGAAAAAAAGAAAGACGAGATCATCCATAAATTACGCTCCTATTTATATAGAAGTAAGATGTATGTGTGCATGTAAGTGTACATTTTACAGAGCCTTTTCTAACTTAATCAATATATTTCATTTTATTTGAATATGCTGCAGTAAATATTTGTTCATGTATTACTTGATTAAACACAATTTTTCTTTCATGATGTTTTTACAGAAGGTTTTAGTATATCACTCATGCCAAACTAGGCACCAATGAATCAAAGTTATAGAGCATATTTTTTTGTTTTTTGTTTTGTTTTTTAGCATATGGTTGACACCTGCCATGTTCACATTGAGGGCTATATGACAATCTATTAATGACTCCTCAAGTGCAGCGTCTGAGAAAATGGATGATAGCTGCTATACTTAGATTCTATGATTCAAAGTCTGGAATAATTACGCAAATTACTTTAGTCCCTTATCTGCTATACAGGGGCTGTTTACTCTGCCAGGTGTGACTCAGGCCTTCGTGCCTTTTCACTCCTTGGTGATGACATTTACTACTGGTGTGGAAACTGCTTGACGTGTTTAAATATGTTGAAACAAAGCCTTGTACAAAGACAGTGGCTGAGAATAGCTGTGATGCAGAAATGCCCAGATGATAGCGAGACTTTTGTTGAAAATAACATAAAAAAATGGTTTTAATTAACTCAAGTTTACAAGTGGATGAAATGGTTCTCTTCAAGCATTCAACCTTGACAATAAATTTGCAACTTCTAAATTATGATTTTGGCTAATACTATTTAAATAAATCTCACAGCTGTAACTCCATTGTATAACAATTTTAAGAGCTTTTTTTTCTAGTTCTCATTTAATTAAAGATGTGATCAAATTCTAACAATGGAATATAGTCCACTCTGGCCTCCTAAAAAAATTACGTGAGTTAGGGAAACTGTACTGTTTTCTATAGAATTATATATGACTAATTGATCTACAGTATAAAATATCCATTCTAGAAAGTTTAAAGATAGTCTTATATGTAAAAGTTTAAAGGTTAACTATACAGATTTATTTTAGATTATTTTTTCTGAAAAATTATGCTATGTTAATGTTGTATAAAAACATTGTCTTTTCTCTTTCATTACTAAGGTGGACTGTGATTTATAGTAAATGGTTTGGACTTCATGTTTACTGAGTACAAACATAGATGCAACAGAACATTTGACCTTGTCCTAAGATAATTATGTTACAATGTGTTTTTTTTTTTCAAAAAGCCAATTAATCTCTTAGAGTTTAATAGTGTTGGTTTTTCTAAGGTGAATGTGTTTTCATTTTGTGATTAATTAGTGTCATTACCACTTAGCTGCCCTAATTAAACATCTGCTTAAGTACCATGCTCAAAGAAATAATTTATATGTGTATAACAACTTATATAAACCCGTATGTAAGATAATTCTGTAAAGTTTTGCTGTCAAGATCGAACTTGTATATGCTCAGAAAATAGTTGTGTGTGTACACATATATATTTCTGTATATAGCTAGAACTGTTCATTTTCTACACATATCCATGAAAAGGTTATTAACCTTTAATTTATATTTCTTTTGACACCATGGTTTAAATTATAATATTACTTTGGAGTAAGAGATATGAAGTCAAAATTCACCTTTTTTAAATCTTCAATCCTCTGTGCCTGTGGCAGTGTGCCAAAGAGCATGTAAAAAACTCTTACATTGCTAGAAATTCCTATGATAAAGAGCTTGGGAGGAAAAAGAACATTCCATTTATTTAACAAATATTTATTATCTAACTTCTGGTCACTGTTCAGGCATTTGGAATACATCAGAAGATACAGTCCTTTGTGTTTAGAACTTGTGTTTTTTGTGGGCTACAAGATCAATGAAAAGTGATCATAATAATTCAGCAAGTAATACAGCAGGCAAATATCACCTATGGGGGCTTCAGAGCTGCCACCTGTGTTTAGATGGCCTGTGAGCCAAGTTGTCCGTTTCTGTGTTTGTTTTTAACATTTTTGTATGTTTGAAAAAACTCAGCGTTCGTGACATGTGAACTTACAATTCCTGTCTACAAGTAACCTTTTATTGGAACATATCCATGCTTATTGATTTAAGTAATTTTTATAGCTGCTTTTGCACTGTAAGAGTTGAATAGTTGAAAGGAGGCCATATGGTCTATGAAACCTAAAATATTTACTACCTGCCCTTTTACAGAAAAAGTTTGCTGACACTTGCATTTAAATGACTTAGTAATACTAAACTTGCCTACAAAAAGTCACAGTTAACGTATATAGATAAATACATGTCAGTGTGTAGATAAATGAGATAAATGTCTAGGAGAAATACATTTCAATATATAGACTTCAACTTATTAATACCTAATTTCACTAAAAGCTTTAGCATTGGGGTGTTCGCTGGTAAAACAATGTACAAGGAAAGACTGTTAAGTTGACCGAGTGTCTCCATTAGTGAATACCCTATTGCCAGATAAATGTAGCATTCGAATATGACTTACATTAAACTGACAAGTGTGGAGAACTTATTATGTGCCAAATACTTTAGCTGTATTATCGAATTAAGTTCTCCACGCTACCAACTGAAATAAATATTTCTTTTGTCATTTTATAAACTGAGACAACTGAGACACAGAAAATTTGAGTGACTTGTCCAGAGTCAGTTCGGACCTGGTGGGGGTTCAGCCTTGATTAAATTCGAATCTCTTGATTCTAAATTTAGTTGTTCCCTATGACCTAGAGTTACCTCAAAGTCATGCATTATACCGAGTATTGGCTTTACAGCTCCTTAGCACTACTTAGCAATCAAGCAACACTGCAATTTAAGTATTATCAGCAATTTGGGTTGAAATAGTTCAGATTGCCATCTAAGTCTAGAATACAGTGAGTAAATCAAACTTATTTTATTGGTCAAACAGGCATGCCTCCTACTTCATGATTTCAGCTCTGCTTTTATCACAGAAACAATATGTATATTTGATAAAGCCGAAATCCCATCTTAGCTCTTTTAAAAGTGTACTTGGAGGGCTCCTGGGTGACTGAGTTGGTTAAGCGACTGAATTAGGCTCAGCTTACGATCTCACGGTTTGTGAGTTCGAGCCCTGCCAGGCTGTGTGCTGACAATGTAGAGCCTGGAGCCTGCTTTGAGTTCTGTGTCTCCCTCTCTCTTTGCTCCTCACCTGCTCATGCTCTGTCTCTCTCAAAAATGAATAAACATTAAAAAAATGTTTACAAAGTTTACTTGGGAACATTAGTTACTTAGTAGTCATTTTTGAAAACAAGATTTTTGCATGAGTTGGTGTAATGGATGAGGAAAAGGTGGGATGGATAAGAGAGGTAATATTAAATCAAAAGCAAAGATCAAGGGTAGAGGGAACGGCACTGATGTCATCAAGGGCCATAACAATGATTAGCATAGACAGGAGCACTCTGTGGGCTCAGATGAAAATGTAGAATTCAGGTAAAAAGGCTGTGCCATGATGAAAGGTATGAAGCAAATCTTCCAAAGACCATCAGGGTTTACCTGTGCAAGGGCACCTATAGAAGGGAGGCTGTGGTGAGCTTTATTTGAGAGTTTAAATAGGAGGAAGAGGACTTTGGGGTCCTTGTTTCTTACAAAACATTAAATATACTTCCTATTGTGTGTGTTCTGACACATGGTCATCATCTACTAAGGTTTTCCATTTTATTGCTTTTTCTGGTCCTGTCTAACTATTTCTAATTTGTCTCTGTTATGTAATTTGGGATTATAAGCCGAATCAAATTATGAGTAAGTGGATTGGAGGGTCACTGACTCATTAATTCAAAAATATTTCTTGAGTTCCCTTCATCAGATCAGATACCATACTAGTCCTAAGAACGCAGTGATCTAGCCCTACTGTGGTGCCTTTCCTGTTTAAGGGCACATTTTACTGCAGACAGAGATAGTAAACTACTTACTATCTCGTTAAAAGTCTTAAATGTTATGAAGGAAACTACTGGGTACATTGAAAGCTTATAAGACAGAATTGATGTAGTTAGGGCTAGAGTTTTAAAGATGTAATTTTAGGTTAAGAAATTAAACATAAGTAGGGTTTCTCTCTAAATGAGGCTAGAGTATGGCAGGAGAAAGAATATTTGAACAAGCCCTACAGCTGGGAAAGAAGCGAGCTTGTTGAAAGATGTGGAAACAAGAAAAGGAAGGTGTCTGTGGTCTCGGGAAGGGGTTCAAGAGGAAGCCGGCGCTGAGGAATTAGCAGGGTGAGGTCATATATGCACTTTAATAACATGCTCATGATTTTAAAAGTTGTATCCTACCAACAACTTGAATGAAGTAATTTTTCAAAGAAGAAGGATTTTTTAAAGGAGCATTCCAGAGGATGGAGTGAATTTGGATGAAGTCTCAAATAAAGGTGAAAGACTATTTGGACCACAATTAACATGATCCAAGTGAAGTCCCAAAGAAAGGAGCTGTGGTAGAAGCAGGAAGAAGTAGATACATGTGGAATAAATTTAGAAAATGGAATTATATGTATCTGGTTATTAATTGGACTGAGGAAGGAGTTTAGGAATGATTCTAGGTTCTATGACCAGAAGAATGAATGTACTACTTACTGAGAAAGAGTACTGGCCCAAGACCAGGGTTTTGTGGAAAACATCCTAGGTTGATTTTATGACACTGAGTTTGAAGTGTCTGTGTGATCTCTAAGTGAAGATGTTAAGGATTTAATTAGATATGAGTCTAATTCTCAGTGGAAGGTCCCAAGTGAACGTGGAATTTGCAAAGTACTAACAGAGTCCGGGGACTATAAACATGATAATGGGGGTGCTCAAATGAAACTGAATGATGAGAACATATCTGGAAGCAATTCCACTCCCAGGAATATACCTGAAAGAAGTGAAAACATAGGTTTAAACAAAATCTTGTACCAGATGTGCACGGCAATATTATCCATAATAGCCAAAAAGTTGAAACAAACCAAATGTTCATCAAATGATGAGTGAATAAGCACAATGCAGTGTATACATACTATGGAATATTATTGAGCTATAAGAATGAGTGAGGTATTGATATGTATTACAACATGGATGAATCTTGAAAACATACTAGGTAAAGGAAGCCAGACACAAAAAACTCAAATAGTACCATTCCATTTATTTGAAATATCCAGAACAGACAGATCTGTAGAACAGGCAGAACAAGGGATTGCCAGGGGACAGGGGTGGGTGGCTAGGTGTGGGGGAGGGGGGAATGGGAAATGACTGCTAATGCTGCTAATGAGTATGGGGTTTCTTTCTGTAGTGATGGAAATGTTCTAAAATTGATTATGGTAATATTGCACAACTCTGTGAGTCCACTAGAAACCACTGAACTGGATATTTTAAATGGATGAATTATATGATATGTGAATTATAATCTCAGTAAAGCTGCTATATTAAAACAACAACAACAACCATACAACAACTCACTGATAGCACAGCAATGGGAGATCAGAAGATTGAATAGTAGAGAAAAGTAGGGAGAAGATTTGGAAAAAAATAGTTTAGGGAAAAGAAGGGGTTGATTTCAAAAGAAGCTACATGGGAAAGAGAAGGAAGTAATATTAATGGTAAGCTTAAAGCGATTAAAGGGGCAAGGACTCAAGGTTCTGAGATGATTAATATGTTCAAGTTCCAAATAGTATAAAATATACACTAGTTAAGGCAAGGCTTGTAATATATGATGATCACTTTTTATTCTTAAAGTCTCATTTGATGGCATGATGCAAGAATTTAGGTAAGTGCAACCAATTGTACATCAGTCTGATTTTTTTTGGTTATTATTTTGTGTCTTTCAATCATTTTGCTTCATGTTCAGATTTTGTGTATTGGACCAGATGAAAGGCAAGTTCTATTTAGAGAAATCGGTAGACACGTAGGAGATAGAGGAGAGGAATAGATTTTTATCTATAGGGCCCTTGCCTAAAGAAAGCATGACGTTACTGCTAAGAGAACATTAACCCACCCTCCCACCCCTTCTTTGGCTCCCATCCCCAGCCCTGGAGCGTAAACACTGCTGGTCCAATGTAAATAGTAGAAAATCAACTTCTTCTCACATTGCTTATAAGATGTGTAAAGCAAAGGACAATTCTGTGCAAACCAAATAAAATGAACTGTCAATTTCACTCAGGGAAGCACTTAAGAGTAGTTATGCATATAAGCTGCAGCAACTCATTTAGTCATAAAAATCAATAAGACTGCCACCTGGGTCATCAGGGGAAACATCACCACGGCAGAAAAACAAATCTGAGCTTTCATAACAATGAGACAGAAGTCTCATCCTTCATTAAACCACAGCCTGTATTTTTTTTCTTCCAGCTGAGAAACCGTTAAGCATTGTTATTGCTTATTCTAGCTGTAACAAGTGACTTTTTCTCCCTTTCATAACACATCACTCTCTCTTAAGTGGTGCCTCCTTGCTAAAATACATTGTACACTGCAAGGAGGTGAATTTCTAGAATAAGAATTTCAGAACCCTGATTCTACCTTACATCATAGGTGAAACAGCCAGTGTCAAATATTATTAAATGCCAACACTGGACCCCAGTATCCTCAATAAAGAATGAATTTAATACTGTCAAACTCCTGTTTGTTTTGAAATTTCATGTATATTAATTTTTTTGACCCACAGGTGATATCTCATGTTAGATTCTGTCCTTATATACATTGTTTACATCTGGAACTCAAAAGGCAAGTTTATCATGTTTCTTCAAAAAAGAATAAATGATCCCACTGGTCAATTACCCCTCCATCTCCCATTCTTCTTTCTTGGCATCATCTGCACATTCTCCCCTTCGAGAAGGACATGGCTCCTTCCGAAGCACCCGAGGCCTTAGATCATTTTCCAAGCACATATGAATAAGGCACAAATCCTACCTTTGACCTACTGCCAAAGCTCAAACCATTTTTTAGGTATTTTTTTTCAGTTCACCTCCTCTATATAGATCCTTTTCATATGAGTACCAGATCTATCCAATTTATCCCTAATCCTCAAAGCTGTAATCTTTATTGATGTAATCCCTCCATTCCTTTCAAAGGTATAGAGGTCAAATCGCTATTGGCTAAACTCTTTTACCTTTTTCTAGAGAGATACTCTATAGAAGATATTACAAATCAAAATAGTGTTTTCTAGTAAAGACAAATTAGTTTTGATTAATTTCAAGGCACAATATACTTACTATACCTAACCATAGTATTATTTCCATTATTCTGACGGAAAGTCTCATAATGATATTCTGTTGGAAATTTTTCTTTCACCTATGGACATGAGTTTTCATATCCTTTTTGATGAAGTATGTAAGTAGCCACAAATAGAATAGAATGGGTTTTGTGAGAAGTCCCAAAATACTAGGGTATAAACATAAAATGTCTTGATAGTTTCCCCAACCATTCCTTTCATCTGAACACTGTCAAATCTGCATAGTAGGTACTTTAATGACATCTTTTTCAAATTCCAAAAATTTCCCTTTAACTTTGAGTTTAGAGCACAATCTCTTTTCTAAACAGAAGACACAAGACACAACCCTTGTTAGTATTATAGACTTCGAAGCTAACTTAATTTAAAAAATAAGTCTTGCTCTTCCTGAACGGTGATGCTGACTGCTTGGAGTGGTGGGTGGGGAGAGTGGTCTGTCTATCCCCCCTCCCTCAGTAGCTAGCTACCCCTGTGTTTGGATCAGGCAGGAGGAAGAGGAAGAATAAGGCTCCCTATGCCAGTAGTAGGTGTTCTTTGTTGCACTGGGTGAGGCTCTGTTTCTACTGGGGTGGTTTATACTAGTGATGTGAGTATCCCCTTCACTCCAAGTACAACATCACTCAATACCTCCCTTCATCTAGTGCAAGGGGCTCCTGTCTCCATTTGGCCCTTCTCAGGGTCTGACACAATAGAAGACTCACAGCTCTTGCCCCTCTAATAACCAGTGCCCCTTAACATATCATTCCCTAGAACTGTAAAACCACATAAGGAAATCCTTATTTGCCCCTTTCAAGTGCTGTGACGAAATGGAACATAAACCGGAGGTTGCTCCATATTGTTTCTGACAAAAACTTAGCATCATTTCTTCAAGCCCTACTTCCAAACACAACTCCACAGACTCCTTCAGAATTCATTAGAACTGTAAAGAGCTCTAGTCTCTGTTTAAACAATCTCCTTAATCTGCAGGGGATACATGTAAAGTGTTTCCCTGTTCCCTGCCTTAATGGCAGATGGGGTCTAAACAAAGGTGACAGTTTAGACAGATGCTCCCAGAATATTCTTCCAAGAACTCTGCACCTGGGTGAATCTGTGGTTCTAAGGTAAGCAGCTAGCCCAAATCAAGAGGTCAATTTTCCATAGTAACCTGAAAACCCCAACTTCATGAGATATTCCTTTAAATACCCTGTGCTACCCCAACACCCCCCCCCCACACACACACTCTTGGAAAGGAAAGCATTCCCTCCACCACGGCATCCTCCGTTTAGGAGAGGTGAGATTAGTTCCATTCTGCATTTATCTTCTCACTGCTCCCTTTATTCTTTTTACATTAGATGAAGGTGGGTTGTACATAACGCTGGTTCTCACCAACAGCGAACCCTACAGAAAGGTGATGGTCCCAGTTGCGGAGGCTCTGTGACAAAGAATGTGGCCATTTTTTTACAGTTCTATCACCTAAGGATGGATTCTGTAAGTGATTTGGCTATATTTCCCATCAGATTTCCCACAGAGCAGCAGTATAAGAGATTCACTAGTTCGTCTAGTTAGGCAACCTGAGCTACCCACTTCTTATTCGTGAATTGTGTATTTTGTGTTAATGCCAAATGAAACATAAAATCAAGAAAAATAACAAAATATTTTAAGGATTTCTTGTGAATTGAGTACTTACATAAGTTTGCAATATTTAAAGCAGAACTAAAGATGCTGTCTTGCTAATACGAAAATATTTTAGTGTTTTTATTCTTCCTCTTAATTTACCTAGTTTCTTATTTTCCCATCAAATCACATTACTTGCTTATTATTTTGCTAATAGTGAAATGGGAATAATAACCACTCCACAATAGTGTGCTATATTAATTTGTTAATTTTGTTGAGCCATTGAAAGACCAAAACACTAACTGTTGCTGTTTGGAGAATGAAGATGTCTCCAACAAAGCATAGAAAAAGAGCTTGCAGAGTCGCAGTAAATTCAGTCTGATGCTACCATTAGCTTAAATGCCTTTACTAAATGGTACCAACTGAGATCATTAGCTTTGCTTTCATAGCAATTTTCTTGATGTTACTTAGCAACTTCACTTTGAAAATGCCCATTTCACATCCCTATAGCCTAAGGAGCACCATTAGTAGTAAAACTACATGTTTGATTGCATAGCTAGAGAAGAGTTAATGATAAGTCCTGAAGACCTATCACTTGCTACCATGAGACTGTTCAGACAGTGACCACTTACTACACATGAACTAATAACAAAGCCACATTAAAAGCATAAAAATTTATCCACCATAAATTAAGAATAATAAATTAAGAATATTAAAGGAATCACTTTTACATGCAGCATGCTGCAAAATATCAAATTAATATCTATACATTATTGTGTAATATGTGTGTCAATAAGAAGTTTTGTGTAAGGTCAAGATTATTTGAGAGAAGAAAACGGAAATGTACTGAATACTCCTTCCCCATAAGAAATGTATAAATATTTCCTAATATAACCTAGACATGATCATGCACTTAATAAACAAAAATGCCTTTGATGATATGAAAATGCCTTGAGGACAATGACTTTTTCAAAAATCAATGTGGTATAACAACTCTAGAAACTTTAAGTCATCAAAATGTTAGAGTTAAATCATCTCTTCTTCCTTCCATTTTTCTGTATGTTTTTCAATTGCTTATAAATTAGCATGTGTAGTTTTTTTTGAGTGATATGATATTACTTTCAAGCAAAGGTATTTAATGTAATCCAATTCATATCTATTGACTAGCTACATACAAATAAGCACTCAATACGACAGGCCTGTTTGGTTATTTTTAAATTACTAAAACAGAAATTTAACTATTCTCATCTTTATTCTAGAAACAGTATACCTTGTATTTTTCAATACATAGGCATTTTTTCTTACCAATGGGAGGGCTCATCCATTTTTTCCTAACCGAAAAAAAAAGCAAAAACACTTAAATATTATTAATAAGTCAAAACTCTTCTTCAGTGGCTTGATGCCATAATCACTGGTTTTGTTTCTAATCTTCTGGTGTCCCTCAGTGGTCCTTTTTTAAATAAACATATTTATTTATTTTGAGAGTGTGAGAGAGTGTGCTTGCACAATCGGGGGAGGGGCAGAGAGAGAGAGAGAGGTAGACAGAGAATCCCAAACAAGCTCACACAGACAACGCAGAGCCCAATGGGGGGCTCCATATCACGAAGCATGAGATCCTGATCTGAGCCAGAATCAAAAGTCCAAAGTTTAACCTACTGAGCTACCCAAGCACCCCCAGTGGTTTCCTTTTTTGCTTATTTTCCCTTAAATATAGATAGTCCTTAAGACTTTGTTTTTGCTTATACACTCTGATGGTTTTACTGACACATTTCATGAGTGACAGTGAAATCAGCATTCATCTATCCATCCATCCACCCAAACATTAATTCATTCAACATGTATTGAATGCTACTGTATTTCACCAAGTGCACTAGGTGATGGGGATTCAAGGATGAATAAGACATGGTTCCTGCTTTAAAAAGAAAGTGTTGGATTTTTCTATCTGGATAGACTGACATCCCTTCAAGTTCAACATATCTAAAATTAAATTTTTGATTATCCCAGGTTGGATCTCCAGTTAACATTTTCTAGTTCTGTTCATGGTTATGTCATGTTTCCCTCTTAGGTTACTTTGCTGATCCTGTCTTCCTCACGATCCTTATCCAGTCAATCTCCATTGCTGCCTTGTTGTTGAGTTCCTTATTACTTCATATCAGGATCACTCGGTTTTTGAAACATCCTTATTTACAAAAGACGGATTTTAAAATCTTATTTCAGTAAATCATGAGAGGAAAACATGTGAATTAAATATATAATAAGAATAGTGAGAAGTCACCATCTCCTACTTCTACACACTCATAGACATACCTCTCAGGAATAATGATATTAGCTAGCATTTCTAAAGCTTATTGATTGGTTTCTACTTATGTCAAGTATTGGACTAAGGTCTTTTCATTCCTTGTAAAAAAAAATTACCACAGCAGAGCCATGTCAAAACTTCTATTTTTATCACCCATTTAGAGGAGAGGAAATGAGTAATTTGACTAAAGCCATTTAACTAAAGTGTGACTATGGAGATTTAAACCCAGTAGGTCAGATTTCAGAACCTATTTTTTGTAGTCTTTGTAACTTATCTTTGGCTTATTCTTTTTCTTTCTTTCTTTCTTTTTTTGTAGTTATGCCCATAATTCTAAACAACTTTAGATAATGCCTACTGGCTCTTCATTAGGAAAGAAAAGAGTTGAGTTCACTTTGCTTCAATCTACTTCCATTGCTTCTCTCTTAAAAATATGTAAATATTTTAAAATATCTTGTAGCTTATATCTTTATTTTAACTTTTTTTTTGTTCAAACAATAGCATATTATACAGTGTTATTAGATGCCTTTCTTTTTCCCTTAAAAGAAAAAAACCTCGCTCATATTATGTTTGCACATTTACAATTATATTATTATTATTATTATTATTTAATGTTTGTTTATTTTTGAGAGAGAACAAGAAGGGGAGGGGAAAAGAGAGAGGGAGACAGAGGATCCAAAGCAGGCTCCACTTTGTCAGCACAGAGCCCGATGCAGAACTCAAACTCACAAAGAGTGAGATCATGACCTGAGCCAAAGTCAGACACTTAACCTACTGAGCCACCTGGGCACCCCAACAATTGTAATTTTTTAATGGCTATCTAAAATTCTATGCTACCTTGTGATATATGTATATTCATTCACTCAGCCTTCATTAATAGATTTAGGTACTTACACTCTTCTATTACAAACAATACAGCCCTGCATACAGAAGAACACTTCTGTGATTCCAGATTTAGGAAAGTTTTCTTTAAGATACTCCAGATTTACAGTGGAAGCTTCAGTTCTTCTAAGAGTTTGTTTAGCCTCTTCCCTGTCCTCTCTCCCTGCCTGCAGCATATACCAGGCTGTCAGTCCTGTGAACAAAGGTGGGGCCAGATGCTGGAAGTCTCAGTGTTAGACCTGCAGTGAATACCATTAACCCTGAGTTCGTGCCTACCTTCTATATACCACTGACTCTGAGCTTGTTCTTTGCATGTCCTACAAAAAAGATCAGCCACCACTTCTGCCACAGTGGCCTTGTTTTCTCATGTTTCAACCTGCTTCTGTATTCAATTTTTTTTTTTTTTATATTTCTCATGCAGTGACAATCTTTTTCAACTTCTGCTTTAGTTCCATTTACTATTAGTTGGAAGACCATATAAAAAGTCTTTTGTAACTTTTATAATGAAAAATTATATTTATTTGTAAATAGCTTTTTATCACAGTGTTCACTGGGGAAAAAAATACCTTCTTTAGTATTCTTCTGCATTAATTTTATGTATTTGCTTTCCTGGTAAACTTTACTCTGTGTATTTTTCCCTGTGTACTTTGACCCAGGCATTGATCATATATGATCTATGCAATTCAGAAAATAAATGAAAATCAGAAACTCAAGAACTATAAATGCTGGCTAGAGACCAAAGACTGGAAAACTGGACTATGAATATGCATGCAGACCATATTTATACACAAGTTACAGTGCTTTTGACTCATCTCTCTACCTAATTGTAGTGAATGAAACTATAGGAGAACCATGTAAATGAGGAGAGAAAGAGAGAACTAGTTGAATCCTATGAGAAATTGGTCTACTAATCCTTCTAATGAGCTTGGACGAAATATATGAGTCTGCTGTCATGGCTATTTGCCTGGGCTCACTCACTTCTGGTTGCTTCTCATAGGGAGGACATCTTATTGAACAGTATGTATTTAGAATCTGATGTATATGAAAAATACTTGACCTAGTATTTGTAGAATAGCAATCATTTTCAACATTGGAGAAGAGACTGGTTGGGTCAGGTTTGAATTTTGAAACACGGTAAGTTGGTTTCTAAAGTGGAACCTAGCAAGGAGATTTTCAGGTATGAATTTGTCTATATATTATTTTGCACGATGTGCTAATTTAAAAACCTAACTCCTGTATAAGATAGATCGCTACTGCTTTGTAGTTGAGTGGTGAATAACATATAAGGTATTCCAGATAAGTGAGCCAGCTTTGATACATGAATCAATATGATTCATTATATGATTATTATATTTTATAAAGGAAAATCTACAAATTCCTCGGGGGGAGCAAACTCTTTTGGAACTTAGCTCTGCCGTACATTTGTGAATGGCTCTGCAATGAGTGAGCAGGGAGTGAGAGCATGAACAAGGCATTTGACAGCATTATGAATGAATACCTACCAGGTAACTCTGACAGTGATAGGAAGTAAGTGGCTAACAATAGGAGTATACTGGAAGTAAGCCCAGAGAAGCCTCAGGAGGTATTCATTAAGGAAATCAATGCTCGATGTCACTAGGAGTATTTTTTTTTTTAACTAATTCCATGGGGGTCACGTCATCTCGCAAGACAGATCCTTGAAGTTGATTAACCTGAAAATACAAGCCTAGGCCATCTACGTGTAAAAGCTTGTGTTAAATAGAACCAAAAATTTCAGCTAGTGATAAAAATTCTCTTTGCTCTAGCTCCTTGGTTGCTAACAAATATTGCTTATGAAAAATGAAGTGAAGAAGATGTTTTCCAAAAGGTATCTAGAATATGATTGTATAACTTCAGAAAAAGATGATTAAAATATTTAAGTCAATTACCAAGATAGAATAATAGACTAATTTACAGATAGTCTGTATCAATTTTGTTCTCACCTCCATGTTTTATTGAGTATTGTCAATAGGTTTATTGAGCATTAGTCAACAACAACAAAAAAATGAAGTTTTGTTACTGCCAATGTAAAATAATAATAATAATAATAATAATAATAATAATAATTAATAATAATAATACATAGCCTTGCTTCCAGATATCATTTCCTGGTTTTCTAGTGCCTGGCTCAACTTAATTAGTCTCATAATTACTATTAGAATGGATATGGTTGTTGCTATTCTAATTATAACGATCTCCTGTTTTAGACCATATCTTGGCTCAGTTCAGCCACATTTTGATTTGTCTTGTTTTGACGGAGAAAATAATTCTCATTAAACCAACTCTCAAAACATTACTTGAACAAGGAAGATATATTCTGAACCATCATTACTCCTTCCCAGAGCCTTTTTTTTTACAGAATTCCCCCACAGGTCCTGCTTCTCCTGATACCATCTTGCTTCTGATTGGTTTATAATTCCCAGGAGTGAATTCTCTCACTGGCTTCCTTTCTGCAAGTACTCAATTAGGGCGTGGATACCTGATCATTATTGGCTCTTATTATATCACAAAAACTGAGTTTTTAAAAAAAGAAACATCAAAATATTCCAGTGATCAGTTGGTAGTGACAAGTTAGAGTTATCTCTGGTCACATTATATTTTATACTAAGTTTACGTAAAGGCTTGAAACTTTATGTAGGAAAATTTATACACAAGGCTTGACATTGACTATTCATTCCAGCCCTGAGGGTAGAGTTTAAGTGCTCCTCTACAGCTATTCATTAGTAACTGATCCTATTGATTCATGCTTTTGAAAGTGAAATTACAAGTCTAAACAAACAAATATATATCTTTGGCTAGAACAAAAGTGTAACAAATCTTTGACTTCAAAAAATTTTTAGAGGGGCACCTGGGTGGCTCCATCAGTTGTGCATCTGACTTGGGCTCAGGTCATGATCTTTTGGTTCAGCAGTTGGAGCCCCAGCTTAGGGCTCTGTGCTGACAGCTCAAAACCTGAAGCCTGCTTAGGGTTCTGTGTCTCTCTCTCTCTCTGCCCCTCCCCCACTTGTGCTCTGTCTCTCTGAAGAGTAAATAAACATTAAAATTTTTTTAAAAATATTTCTAGTAAACAATTTCCCTGTACATGTTAAGGTTACTATATAATATGTCTATGAGGAAAGAATAAATTAGGATTGCTAGTTAGCATTGGGGGTAAGCTAATGTAGATTTTAACTTCACACATAACAATAAATAAATTCTTTGCATATTAAAGGTTAAGAGTTGAAAAATTAAAAAACAGCAAAAGTATATTGTTTATAAAAGAAAGCACTGTCTATAATATCAGTGGGATAAGATTAAAATGAAAAGAATGATTAAAAGAATAATTCATACACAGATCTGTCATAAAGCCATTCAAAATTAAAGAAAATAGTAAGTGTGAAAATACTTTCATGGGATTGAGAAAATCATTAAGATTTGCCCACAAATGAAAAATGAGTGCATTGGAGCTGCTGTGCGTCACAACTCCATGGGGTATCATTGACCAGGTGGAATAATAATACATATACTAAATATTAATGTTTAAATTATTAAAAATAACTTTTAAAAGAAATATAAAATACTTCATATGTTAAAATTGATTTTTATAAAGTCTAAATTTTATAATAATAAAACAGATTTGGAAAAATTAAAATACTTTTCCCCAGAGGAAAATGAGACCTGAAAGATTATTGCCTCTGAGAGTGAAATTGGCAGCACATTTTTATAAACCATTTGTTGTGTGTTTCCTATCCACTGTTCTGTAAATTGTACTTTTAAGAGGTAGACATATAAAAATAATCCAGAATTTGGATGAATATTATACAGAAATGTGTCTTTTATGCATTCTAAATATTGAACACTAGAAAAATAGTTTTAAAGGTATAGTCTATACAATGAAATATTTTGTAACCATTAACACTGGTGATGATTAAAAGAATTGATGATAACACCAATTAAATATATATAATATATAGTATATATTTTTTTCATGAGAACAGAAACATTTTCATCCTGCATATATATTATATATGCAGGGAGGTAATTATATATATATATATATATAATATTTTCATGAGAACAGAAACATTTTAATCCTGCTTACATACTATGTTCAGTGCCTGGCATATTATATGTACTTATAAAAATAGAAAACCATTTATACTAAGAAATGTGTTATGTGCTGAAGTTAACAGTGGTTACTTGTAACCATAGGATTGTAAGTGATGTTTGCCATCTACAAATTATTCAGTACTTTCCAAATTTTCTAAAACAACATATATTCCTTATATTGGGAAAAGGATGTTTAAAAGGATGTTTTGAAGAAACTAGCTACCAATAAGTTGTTGCTATACAGTCATCCACCAAGAAAAGATAACTTCTGAAAGAATCAATCTCATTGATTTTATTTGAGAATTAAATGCAGCATTACCTGCATTGGAATCATCTGGTATATTTACTTAAAATGTAGATTTCTGAGCCAGCGAGGGGATGAGGCAGAATCTACATTTTTATCACTTTTTTGTGCCCCTTCTCTTGACTACCCAGATGGTTCTTATCCACATTAAAACAAGAGAATAACTGAATTAGGAAGATAATCAAAACTCAGAAAAAATCCAAACAGTAGGAATGGTAGCTTTTGAGAGTCTCTTTAAAGCCTGCTGGAAAATGACTGGTAAATTGGTGTAGCAAACTTCATGTGAGGGTATTAGGTCATAATACTAAAGGAGTCATGAGCAATAGGTAGCATTAAGTATATACAGAAAAAAAATTATAAAGAAAAATCATTTTAGATAAACTATATGGCATGGGGTTTGTTATTTTAAACATATGAGTACAAAAATTAGTTCTCAAAGTAAATGGTGACTTTTCCTAACATGGAGAGCAAAATATCAGAGATACCATATAAAATATTTCTAAATTAGTTGTGTTTGCTGACCAGCATTATGCATCAGGTGTCTGGTAGATGCATAATTTAGATTTGTTTTCCCCTCTCTCTCCCAAACCAATTAAACTCTACAGATATTCTGAGACTCTGCATTTCAGAGGATCCTAATGTATGTAAACCACAAAATATCAAGCAGTCAGCAAATAGTTAGTAGTGGCTTCCTATCTGCAAGCACAGTTCTAAATGTTATGTTGAGATGTTGAGAAAGGCCACATGCCTGCTCTCAAGAAGGTTCCATTTTAATGGACGAGCCCAAACAGTAACACAGAAACATACACAGAAGAAAAGACCATTCGGGATAGTGACTGCAATAGGAAAACAGAACAAACATGATAGATTGTGAGGCGTTAAAGATGCAGCAGCTTCTTTAGCTTAAGGTGTTCATCAGAGAAGCTTCTGTGAAGGGATGACCCGTGTGCTAAATGACGAGGCAGCCATACAACGGTCTGCCAGAAAACCGCTTCCAGAATATTAACAAATGGAAGGCCTCTGGAATATGAAGAAATTAATATAACCAAAGTTTGGAAAAGGCCAGTGTAGAGAAGATGGAGATAAGGTAAAATAGATGGTCAAACAAGATGAGTGAGGCCATAGGAAGGAGAGTTGCCAGGGAAGCTACTGAAGGATTTTAGCAGAGGAATAACATGCGTGGATCTAAAAAGATTATTGCAATGAACTGATGTTTGTGTCTCCCCCCCTCCACCCAAATTCATATACTGAAATCGTAAGCTCTGGCATAAGGAGATGGGGCCTGTGGGAGGTAATTAGGTTCTTCAATGTCCAGTTCTCATGAGTGAATTAATGTCCTTATGAAAGGACCCCAAACAGCTCTCTGCTCATTGCCATATGGGGATACATAAGAAGTTGGCAGTCTGCAGATTGGAAGCAGGTTCTCAGCAGAATATGACCATGGCACCTTGATATTGGACTTCCAGCCTCCTGAACTATGAGAGACGAGTGTGTTGTTTATAAGCTACCCAATCTGTGGTACTTTGTCATAGCAGCCGAAACTAAGACACTGACCTCTGAGTTTACAAAGAAGACAGAAAAGAGACTATTTAGAAGGCTATTGCTGTGTCAGAGATAAAGTAGGTGGCCTGAACTTGTGTCAAAGCAGCAGATGGTGACAGGTGATTGGATCTGTGGATAAATTGACTATAGAAAGTATCAGCAAAGGAGGAAGTGAGAATACATACTTAGGTGCTATGGACTGAGTTACGTCCTCCAAAATTCAGGTTAAAGCCTTAATGGCCAATGTGGTGGTATATGGCAAAAGTTCTTTGAATAGTAATTGGATTTAGATGAGATCTTGAGGATGGAGCCCTTGTGATGTGATTAGTACCCTATAGGAAGAGACACCAGATAGTTCTCTTTCCCTCCCTTCTGCATGTAAGAAAACAGTGAAAAAGTGACTATCTACAACCCAAGGAGCTTATACATCCAGCCTTCAGAAATGTGAGAAAAATAGTGTCTGTTGTTTAAGCCACTGAGTATATGGATATTTTCTATGGTGGCCTGAGCTGAATTATACACTAGCTTTTTAGGCTGAGAAAGCTGGTGGTACCTCTTATAAATTTAGAGAAGATTGGAGAAGACTAGGTTTAATATGAAGAAAAATCAAGAGTTTGGTTAAGTAGAAGATGTCAACCTGTAAGTTATTAAATAGAGAGGTTTTGTTGGTTGTTTTAGTCTAGGGCTTAGGATATTCTGACAAGCACAGATATTTGGTAGTTATTATTATAAAGATGAGATTTAAAATTTTGGATCAGGTAAGATTATTAGAGAAAGTACTGACAGAATAGGGAAAATATCAAGAACTGTTACTTGGAGAAATGTGTTTTAATAGTCAAAGGAGTCAGGAGTAGCTGGAAGGGAATAAGTCCAAGAAAAACGTTTTAAGATGGCTAATACTAAGACATGTTTATGTGTTGATGGTTATTAACCACAGAATGAGAGAAAAGTATGATGCAGGAGGAAAAAGGAGGATATTCCCCTCGGTAAAAACACTGAGAAAGTGAGAAGACACGGGTTTCAGAACAGAGATGAAAATTGGGACACATTTTCCATTATAACCTGAGGAGACCGGGGGCTATGTGGGCACACAGTCAACCAGATGGATGAATTTGGTGGACAAAAGAAGAGGCTGTCATATATGATTGCATTTATTGTCTCTATGAATTGGGAGGTAAGGTTATCATCTGAGAGTAGAACAAAGGGTAGCATTAATGGATTGAAGGTTCTGATAAGATATGAGACCTGAGTGAATGGGAATATTCTATAGGATGTAAGATGGAAAACAGAAAATATTGAACTGAAGGTGGAATGTTTGAGATCACGATGACAGAGTGAGTGTCACTGTTGGGGATGACAGTTCATGACTGATGAGGTGTGCAGGAAAAGACAGTTGAAGTTGAGGGTATCAAGAATGGAGAGATCAAGGTCTGATGGATTCTCTCTGTATGAATGCTGGTGTCTTCAATAATTAATACAGGCATAGAGTTGAATAAAACAAAACTAGATACAATCAATAAGTGAATTATAAATAAGTGAATGAGAGATTAATAGTTTATATCCAGAAGACATGCCTGATGCCTTGTGTCCTTAAACGAGCAGGGAGTTTGGGAAGAGCAGGGGAAGGAATTGGTTTAGAAAGCAACAAAGAATGATACCTACCTCTAGGCAGTAATGAACATAAGACATGCCTCCAAAAACAAGCTGCACATGAATAAAGTTCTCAAGGATCAGCCAGATACAGATTTGAGGAGAGAGGTGAAGTTATGAAATGTACATCTTGGAAAATTGAAGTGTGAAAATAAAAGGAATGTGTAGTCATTCTGTCTAGTGATGCTGAGTGCAATTTTGAAAAAATGTGATTAAAAATGATATGTAGTGTGGCTATAAGATTGTTTCTGGGGACTTCAGGAATTGAGATGCAGATATTAAATAGGTATTTTAAAATATAGCTTAGAATTACCTTTTACTGATAATATATTGTCTGAGTACTGGCTACGTAAAAGGCTCTGTAGGTGAGTGACTAAACGTACAGTAGGCACTGAAAACACACACACATGCATGCTTAAATAAAAAAGAAGTAGGAATCATACCATACCATATCATACCATCAAACTGATGCTATTGTTAGATCCTTGGTTAAGCACATAGTACTCCTGTCAGTTCACCTTCCAGCAATTATATCTCAGCAAACTCGAAGAACAGTAGCTTTAAAAATGCTATGATCCTGAAAAAAGAAAGAAATGGGATTGTTTGTGACTATACTTAGCTGGAGAAGAGAAAATCTATTGAAGTGACAGGAACAGTGAACACTTAGTTAAATATGAATGAATATACTAGTCTTTTGATCTTAAATACTACTTTAATGTTTTTAGGCCCCATTCTTCTTAGCTGTAAAATTAGGATTTTGATATCTATACTGTACCATTGTTATAAGCACTAAAAATAATGAAGATGTAATACCTAATCAAAAGTCTAAAATGTAACAAGCCCTAAATAATTAATAGTTGCTGATGGCACTCTATTTTTCTGATAAGGGCTGAAGTTACATAAATGAACACATAAATACTGAAGTTAAAACCTGTATTTTTATTCATTAGTGATAAAGCTGCTGTTTTGCTATTCTACCCTTTCTTAATGATATTAGAGGGTTGGAGTCCACTTCTAAAATAAATTCTGTTAACTCTTAAAAGTCAGCTTCACCTACACATTATTTTTTAATATTTCATCTGGGGAAGAAAACCTATATTTGCACATTGCTGATTCATTTCTATTCTACCACCTCAGATAGCCCTTCGTTAATGACATTTTGATGTTCATGAAGCTGTAGAAACTTCTCCTCAATGAACCATGAATTCTCAGAGCAAAGGGGAGAAGGAAGAATTCACGAATGGGACAACAGAATGATAAGATGGGCAGACACTTGATCCAACACTACAGTGAAGAGGGAATTAGTCCACGGTGTCAAATAGTGAGACATGGGAGAATTTAGGGACTGAAATTCAAGATGAGGCAGGAAGAAAAATACCAGGGATGTGACTTAGAAACGTAGAACAGAGTATTTTCCTGTGAGTTTTGAGGGGCAGTTGGTAATATAAATGAATTGGAGATAAAGTGAAAAAGTAAAGCCAGAATGAAGGAGTCTTTATTGCTTATTACTGATACAGCCTTTGGTCCATGACAGGATTAAGTTTGAGAAAGCAACTCAATTTAATATTAATGAGTTTTGATAAATAATTAATAATTTATATACAATGATACTTTAATGAATACAATTTGCACTTCAGTGAATAGGCAGAAAGCATTGATCATGTGGTAAAATCAGCAGTATTACTTGGAAATTCCTTTATTCTGAGAAGTAAAGCTGTTTCTTATGACTCCCCTATAATAGAATGATCACAAATCCATATCCCATTTGCTACATATAAGAGAGAAAAAAAAACATTTGGCTACTATAGTGTGCTATTGCTGTATAACAAAACACCCCAATGTACTGGCACAGAACAATGAATATTTTGCTCAGATTCTGTGAGTTAAAATTTGTATGGACTATTGGAAACAATATGATGTTTCATGATGTCTGGAACCTCTGCTGAGAAGATTTGAAGGCTGAAAGTGAGTTGGTGGATGCAGGCAAGATATTTGAAGGCATGCTCACTCACAAGCCTGAAGGTTGAGTACTAGCCTTGGTTGTGGTTTCTAGCTCAAACACTGCCATATGCTCTTGTCCTGTAGTCCCTCTGCTTCTTCACAGTTTGGTGTCTGGCTTCAAAGAAGAACACTGTAGAGCTCCAGGCTAAATCTGAACCAACTTTTATAACCATGTCTTGAAAATCACAGTGTCTTTTATGCTGTACTCAGGCAAAGCCAAATTCAAGAGGAGAGAACCTATACCTCATTCTCTTGGGAGAAATGTTGATATCCAATTCTAAGAAGCACATCGTGCCATTTTTTGAAAATAGAGTCTGCTAAATATGGGGACAGGTACTATCAATTTTGCTGAGCATTGGTTTCTGGGATCTATTCCTACCTCCTGTATCTTTCTTAATATTTTTTATGATGTGTTGTATATTATAGATTTAAATTTTTAGTTAATTTGAAAAAGAGAGTGCTAACATGTGTGAGCAAGTGGGGGAGGGGCAGAGAGGGAGAGGGAGAATCCCAATCAGTCTCCATGCTGTCAGAGTGCAGAGCCTGACATGAGGCTTGATCTCAGGACCCTGAGATCATGACCTGAGCTGACATCAAGAGTAGGACTCTTAATCGACTAAGCCACCTAGGAGCCCCACATTACAGATTTAATATCTTGTTCATTAGCTAGTTAAGGCTAATTCTTACCCTAAAAGGTAAGAGAAAGGCTCTTTTTCTTTTTTTCTTTTCTATTTTTTTGAATAGTCTTTAGGTAGGGAACAGATGATGTTACCAATTTTTTTGTAAGATTGGGTGTTGTTCCAGGATAAGTGTATCACAAAGGAAACTATAAAAAATATCTCAGGAGATACTGTATTTTAATTAGATTTTGAAACTCAGAATAATTTTTTCTTACTCTGTTAAGATGACCAGGATTAGTTAGTAGTTTGTGAAAATGCAGATGGAGTGAAATCAGATAATAATTTAAAGACAGGTTAGATTTATAATATAAAATATTTTCAAATCAAATTCAAGTTTAAGTTTTAAAATAGCTCTAGAGATCCTGCCTACCTTATCAATGAGAATAAATAGTCGTCCTTAAGGGTGAAAATTAATGTAACGGTGACATGGTGATTTAACAGCAAAGGCAAGGTGATGATCCAAGTCTTCTAATTTCTATTTCCAGTCAACTAGAACTTCAGTATTTGTATCATATTTATGTTGCATATGATTATGCTTGAAGCTAAACTTGAAGAAATCTTGAATGATTATCTTATGCATTTTTGATCATAGTTTTCTTTTCAAATTTTAATAAAATTATAGTAAGAAAGTGATATATGTGTTGCATAATATATATGACATCATTTCATGTCCAAATTCCTGATATTAAATGGTATAATTACTTAACATCCAGTTAAGATGTTTCTCTAAACAAATGCAGGCCATTATGTTCATAAAGCTTTATTGAGTTCCTTGTTAATCGAAACCAGTAGCATTTGGCTTTCATTTTTGAAAATCAATTGAATAATGTCATCACATGAGGATTTTTTTTTAAAATGTTTATTTATTATGAGATAGAGTACAAGCAGGGGAGGGGCAGAGAGAGGGAGACAGAGAATCCCAAGCTGGCTCCACACTGTCAGCACAGAGCCTGACACACGGCTCAAACTCACAAACTGTGAGATCATGACCTGAGCTGAAATCAAGAATTGGATGCTTAACCAACTGAGCCACCCAGGCACCCCACATAAAGATTTTTTTAATTGAAGTATAGTTGCCATACAATATTATATTAAGTTCAGGTATTCAACCTAATGATTTGACAATTCTATACATTACAAAATGCCCAGCACAATCACTGTAGTTATCATCTATTTCCATACAAAGTCATTAAAATATTGACTGTATTCCATACGCTATAGTTCTCATCTCTGTGACTTATTAATTTTAAAACTGGAAGTCTCTACTTCTTAATCCACTTCACCTACCAACCCCCCACTGCCTCCTCTACTCCTCTGGCAACCATCGGTTTGTTCTCTGTATTTTAGTCATATAAATTTTAGGATTATTTTTTCTAGTTCTGTGAAAAATACTGTTGGTATTTTCATATGTATTTTGCATTGAATCTGTAGATTGCTTGGATAGTCTAGACATTTTAACCTAACACTATTCTTTCATCCCACGAGCCTGATATATCTTTCCATTTCTTTGTGTCATCTTCAGTTTCTTTTATCAGTGTCTCACAGTTTTCAGAGTACTATAGTTGCTGTAGGCATTCTGGTGTGTGGGGCTCACTACTCCCCCCCTGGCCCCCGCCCCATGGCAGAAGTTGCTTTGGAGGGTTGCCTGCTGGGTGGGGGTGTTGGGTGGTGTGGGTCAGCAGAGGAATTCTGGGGTGATCAAGCTGTGCCAGCAAGGTGGAGATATGCTACCAGAAGGAAAGTGTCAGAGGCAGCTCCCACAAAGAGCCAGCCAGGTAGGCTGAAGGAGAGCAAGAAAAATGGCCCCCATCAGAATGTCTATTCCTGGAGAAAGCTCCTCCAGATTCCAGATCCTCTAGCTCATGCCCGAAAGTTAGTCAATAATGTGATTTGTGTATATAACCCAGGTGCTCAAAAGCTGTTGCCTCTGTCCTGTGTCTTGAACTGAGTGACATAGTACAGTTCACTAAGAGCTGAGTCTAGGTTTCCCCACAGCTCTCTGGCTATCCTATATGCAACTGATTTTACAAGTCAGACTTAATGAGGGCTCATCTTTCTATTTCAGATTGTCTGTTGCTCGATCCCCCCATTCTCAGGGAGGATCTCCATGCATATAAGACTAATCCTACTTTTGAATCACCACTGATGGGGTTGTGGTTGGGGAGGTTGGTTCCCAGATGCATCTCTGCCCCTCCTGCCCTTCTCAATGTGACCTTCTCTTTCTGTTTTTAGCTGTGGAATATCTATTGTGCGAGTCTTCAGGTTATTTTCAGATTGAGTTGCATTGTATGTCATTGTTGCCTCAGTGTGTCCATGGGAGGTGAGATCATTATCCTCCTACTCTGTCATCTTCCCCAGACTCCTATCACATGAAGATGTAAAAAAATATTTCTAACAATTTTGTAATTAGTCACTGGGTCCACGGGTTAAAATTTGTATTTAATGAGTTTTCAATGCACTTCAGTACAGTACCACTGAATTTTTTACTTTTAATGTAGAACAATTGCAACAAGGTGAAAAGGTGACTCATACCGGACAACACATTTCTACTTTTTAACCATAAAGTTAGTACGGGATGATAACAGGGATTTAGATTACAAAGACAACCTTTAGGAAATGACTCTCTTTCTTGACAGGCAGAACAGAAGATTCATAAAGTTTCCCAAGTTCCACTGCAGTGGAAGTCAACTTTCTTTAGAAAAAGTTTTTATCAATTAGTTATGGTCCTACACACTGGAAAAAGAAAGAGTTTTTTCTGGGTTATGAGAAAAATACATTTTTGGAGCCATAATGGAAAAATGTTGAGAAAATGGCCTATATTCAGGATGATCTTTTTTCCCCATGCCTATTAATGTATTACAGCTCGTGACATGAGGACAAAAGTTTCCTTAAATAATCCTGTTATTGTCTAAATTTGCTACTGTAGAGGTTGAAATACATTCAAAGTAAATACCTTGAAGATAAAATGCTTTTATAGTATAAAAAAATTAAAGTTAAGATAAATCAAAGTCCTTCATTTAGAAACAATAAAACCGTAGTACAGAAATATTAAATACTTTACTATAGTCACTTTTGGTCAATCTGAGTAGGATGAGAGCTGGGTCTTCACAGGGAGGGAGCTACTGAATTATCCTTCCAGGAGATCATATTAACTATATACAAACAGATACAAAGAGTTTTGAGTATCAGTATTACCATTGAACTAAATTTATCCAATTAAATTTTGGAGACAAGAAAAGAATATACATTATAATCTCCCATATTTTTATTGTGACTTATTTTGCTTGAGAATACAGGATATGAATCAAGACAAAAAGGGCATAACTTTACTAAACATAGAAATAATTGTATTTGAGCAATTTGGTAGGTGGAGGAGTCAGAGATAGGACTACTTTGGGAGGTTTCTCAAAAACTATGAAAAGTACTAAAAAGAGACTGAAAATATCAGAAACAAATTTTTTGTCAAAGAAAAAAGACG
This sequence comes from Lynx canadensis, assembly GCF_007474595.2. Taxonomy (NCBI): domain Eukaryota; kingdom Metazoa; phylum Chordata; class Mammalia; order Carnivora; family Felidae; genus Lynx; species Lynx canadensis. Next base: position 64,591,187 of record NC_044303.2, read on the forward strand.
ATTCTGTTCTGGGTAAGAAGAACAAAATGCACTCCACTGGAGAATTTTATTATTTATTTATTTTTGTAATGTTTATTCTTTTATTTTTTTTTTTTGAGAGAGAGAGACAGAGTGTGAGTGGGGGAGGGGAAGAGAGAGAGAGAGAATGAGAATGAGAATCTGAAGCAGGCTCCAGGCTCTGAGCTGTCAGCACAGAGCCCAACATGGGGCTTGAACCCATGAACCGTGAGATCATGATCTGAGCCGAAGTCAGACACTTAACCGACTGAGCCACCAGGCACCCCTCCACTGGAGAATTTTAAAGGGACTGACATCCTTTCAGAAATATGAGGAGAAGAAAGATTTTACAAGGGCAAAGGGAGAAATGTCTGCGAAGAGAACTAAGTCATGGGCACACTGTGGGGAGGGATATATATGTGTGAAAAGAAAAAATCATCACTGGGCATTGATTATAAAGAAATGGAAAAAGACCCAAATATCGTTAGTTTGGTCAATCAGTCTTATTTATGACTAGATGTATGAGAGTTTGTGTCCACGAACACAGGTAAATCAGAGAAAATTATGCATGGTTTGATCAAAATACTGTTTGAACATCAAGTTAAAAACAGGCTAACCTTGACAGAACATATCCAGGGCATTTAAGGAAGACATGTAACAAGAGGTAACTTGGGATTCACCTTTGATACTTTTAAAATATAGCACTTTATTTTCTAAATGTAACGTCGGAAGCATCAATATCCTGAATGTAAGCGATCCACCTAACTAAATATGTACTTATTTCAATGAATCTTTTATTTTACAAAGGAGTAGCAACCAATTGATTAAGCTGATTCTAGTGAATAATTTGTCATTATTTTGGTATTACAGTGATTCTTACCAGCGCTGGGTCAGATAAGATTCTAACCACTATATCATCTCTCCACCCTGTTGGAAAAGTGGCCTAGATTTTACTTTTGTGTTAAAGACTTATTTCATTTGTGGTACCATTGAAATATGTAATCCTTGTATGGCTAAAACTCCTGGGACTATTTGGAAAAATCTTTCTCAGATATGGCATAATCCATCATATGAATGTGTGTTTTGTATTTATAGATAAATATGCTACCTTTATAGCTGTAACAGGATTTGGTCATTCATATTGCATTCGTGAAAAGAAAAATTCCTTTTCTCATTGCATCTAACCCAACAGGAGTCTTGTATGTTTTACAGCATGCATGAAACTCTGGCAGGGTTAACTTCCTAGCTCACAACAGTTAGACTCAGCTTCTTCACAGTTGTTGACATGACTTTTCCAATTTCGTCCTTTGCTCCTCCCTCTATTCCAGTCTACATGACACTTAAGGTGCATTATTCATTCTTCGCAAATATAACTCACAATTCTATATCCTAATTTATAGATTGCTCTTCCATGAGTTTCCATTCAGGAGTATTCTATCCATATTCTTCCTGAAATATTTTTCTGCTCAAACCACTCATAAGGTGGAAATTTTGATGTTCACTGTGATTAATATATCTTTTAATTAAAAAAATTTTTTTAACGTTTATTCATTTTTCAGAGACAGAGCATGAGCAGGGAAGGGGCAGAGAGAGGGAGACACAGAATCTGAAACAGGCTCCAGGCTCTGAGTTGTCAGCACAGAGCCTGACGCAGGGCTCGAACTCACAAACTGTGAGATGCTGACCCGAGCCGAAGTTGGACCCTCAACCGACTGAGCCACCCAGGCGCCCCAGTATATCCTTTAATGTAAAAAAAAGTTATTTACTTATTTTGAGAGGGAGAGAGAGAGCATGAGCAGGGGAGGGGCAAAAAGAGAGGGAGGAGAATCCCAAGCAGGCTCTGTGCTGTCAGCAAGAACCCAAAGCAGGACTTGATCAGTCTCACCATCTGTGAGATCATGACCTGAGCCGAAATCAAGAGGTGGATGCTTAACCGACTGAGCCACTCAGGTGCTGCACTAATATATCCTTTTATTCTAACTGTCTAGCACTGTTTCTGACCCAAAGTTTTCAACAAAAATGTAAAGAAATCAACACCAGTAATATTTCAAAGGATCCTCTAGGTGTTCTTTTAAAAGATTCTCTAAATAACCTCAACTACTTAAAGGGAAATTATGATCAAAAACAGGGAAGGATTTTATAGCTTTATTTTCCTTCTTATCATTGGAACTGTTTTCTTAATAGATGAAGACTCAAAGAGAAATAAGTGCCAGCAATCAAACAACAATCCCAGAACAGCAGGGGTTTGAATACTTGGTTTGAATAAGCAGACATCCTACATTGCTCTGGCATAGATTTAAGAGTTGCCTCTGGGAAAAATGGCAAGTCAACACACAAACACTAAGGCAGTCACCCAGGGATGTATGTGGGAGACAAAGACATCAATAGAATCAACCCTCTGAAACCGATGACAAGCTTTGACTGCTATATCTTTCATTGAATTACTAAAAATAGTGCTGAGAATGGAGTCTTTATTTGCATTTTTGATGGATATATTATATCTCTCATAATAGACCCATTAAATGTAGTTTAGCATTGAGAAGCTCTTGGCCTAGAGATGCTGCTTAAATTACACAGACAACATCAAATGAATTACCTTAAAAAGGAATCCATTATTAACTGAAAAACAATATACATATTATACCTTCAAAAATACAGTTGTTCTTCAAAGAACAGAATAGTTTAGAGCTATTTTATTATATTCTTAAAGTGGCATTAAAGTTGCATTCAGTTATTCCATAATCATTTATTGCGTTCCAACTATGTTTCATTAAGTGTGCTATGTTAATTTTCTAATGCTGCTATAACAAATTACCACAAACTTTGTGGCATAAAACAATACCTGTGTATTATCTCATAGTTCTTTAGGTCAAAAGTCCAAGCAGTCTCAACTGGGTTCTATACTGAGGGTCTCAGAGGCTGAAATCAAGGTAACAGCTGGGCTGAGCACTTATTTGTAGGTTATGTGGAAAAATCCGCATCCAAGTTCCTTCAAGTTGTTGGCAGTATTGACTGGAATCCTTTTCATTCTTTGAACCTTTCTGACTCTCTCTTCTACAAATGAGAGAAAACTCTCTACTTCTAAAGGGTTCATAGGATTAGAGCGGACCCATATAGATAATCTTCCTTTTGATTAACCTGAAATCAACTAATTATCAACCTTAATTCTTCTTCCATATAGTGTAATATAATCAAGAAAATGGCATTAGATCCTTTTTATAGATTCTACCCACCCTCAAGATGGTAGAGATCATACAAGGCTAAAGTGTCACTTGGGCCATTCTTAGAATTTTGCCTACCACATGTGCTAAGTTCTGGGAATGAAATAAGTGAAACTGACTCAGTTCCCACTTACACAAATCTTAAACTTCAATGGAGGGGATATACAATAAAGGATGAGCTGTATAAGCAGGCATAATATACATATTAGTATATAAATGGAACCCCCAACCCGATCTTGTAAGCTGTGTCCTGGAGGAAATACTAGGATTTATTCAGTAAAAGAAGACTGTGGAGTGGTGTTCAAAGCAAAAGGAATAATATGACAAAGCATGCCTCTAAAGAAATTCAACTTAAGCATGGATAACATAGTTTTCAATGTTTGCAGAAGAGAGGATGGTCACAGATGGCTAGCATTGGGAGAGAGGAGAGCAATGGGAAAGTATTTAAGTTTTAAATCAAAGGTATTACCTGATCAAATGTGTGTTTTAAAGGTCACCCTGGCTGCAGTATCCAAAACAGCTCTTAGAGGGCTGATATTTGAAGAATTGGGACCAGTTTCAAAACCATGACATGTAATCTGGGTGAGATGATTGTTACTGGGACCATGGTTGTGACATGAAGGTATATGTCTATAATTGGATATATTGAGGGTATTTGTCAGGTGGATCCAGAGTTGGTAGTTAAATAGATATAGGTGTGAAAGAGAAATGAAGTCAAGAATGATGCCTAGGTTTCTTGCTTGAGCCACTGGGAGATGAAAAGCTGTGTCTGTAATAGGGAGGTTGGAAAAAAAAACAAACATCGGAAAGAGATGAGTAGCTCAATATTGAACATGAAAATTTTGAAATCCTTTTAAGACAGCAAAGTGTAAAAACTTATTATGCAGTTGGGTGTATTAGTCTAGGTTTCAGGTGAAAGATCTAGGCTGGAGATACGTAAGTGACAAACTTCAGTACATAAGGTTAATTAAAGTCACTAGAGTGAAAGCTGTCTCCGAGAGAGGGTATGTGGCATGAGAAGAGAAGATCTAAGGCATTATCCCCAAGTCCACTAACACTTAAGAAGTGGCTCAAGAAAGAGAATAACATAAAAGATACAAAAAAGATCCAGGACACTTGCTGTTATGCAAGACAAGGACATGAAAATTTCGAAGTTTTCAAGTTTGGAGGGAATAGCCAACTTTTTCAAGTTCTGTAGGGAAGTCATGGAAAAGAAGATTCATAAATGGAATGGGTATAGTAACAAGGGACTCACTGGTGATTTTGTAAAAGTATGATTCAGTGGTGCAACGTAAGTGCAATCCACATGGAAGTAGGTTTAGGAATAACTATCAGCCTCAAGTGGTTGCTAAAGGCAATGCTAGAATCAAATGAAAATATGTGTGTAGTCTTGATAAATGCAAAGCACTAGCTGTCTACTGAAAGATTACTGATGACCATTCTTAAAACCGCAAGTTTATAAGATAATGTCCAATTCTCCCCCTTGGGTTATCTCACTCTTTCTTGCTCCATAGCAGATTCAGGTAGATATCCTGGGATTCATGGAATGGCAACCTTGAGAGGAATGTAAGACTAGAATGTAGACTCATTACACAAGCACTTTAAGGCAAACTGCAATCAGTTATGCCAAGGAAGACTGTATATTAGAGCCAACTGTGTATCTGTCCCCAGACCTATATTGTTCAGAAGTTCCCTAGGATGTTAAAAAACAACAACAAAAACAAACAAACAAACAAACAAACAAACAAAACAAGCCAGTTGTCTCTAGGTATAAATATTTTCCATGCCTTTTAGTAAGCAGTAACACCTGAATATAGGATTCTTCAAAAATGATGAGGATGAATCTAAGAAAAAAAGTAGTATTAAAATCTTCCTAAAGTCTTTTAAGGAAAAGGTAGCAGTCAGTCATTGTCCCAGAATTTCTGGATTCAGTCATTAGCTGGAGAATGGAGGTGGTCCCTGAGAGAAAAAAAAAAACAAGGAGAATGAGTAAGTTTTTGATGGGATGAAAGAAAGGCAGAAATAATTTCATTTGTAGATATCCTACATACTTTAGATGGCTTTATCCAGTAAGCAGTTGGGTATACATACCTGGAATTTGTGGATTTTGTCACAGCTAGAGACAGATATTTGGAAGTTGTTAATTTATAGGTGGGAGATGACGTCACCTAATTAAAGCATCAGGGTTAGGAAAGAATGGAAACCTGGACACATCCAGCATTCAACGGCCAGGTGCAGTAGCAGATCTAGTGAGGGAGACAGAGACTGAGGATGCAGAGTATAATTTAAGGGGAAAGAATCAGTAGAAAGGGACATAGAAAGTCTCAGGAGAGACAAATCACTGGGAAGTAAAGTGCAGGAAAATTAACGAGTGAGCAGGATTGAGAGTATCACGGACAGGGTAGCATTGAACAGATTGTACTTTCAAAGACTGGAGGAAAGGAACCAGTGAAATATCAGCAAATAACAACTTGTGTCACAGAGCAGTTGGTGGCTTTCATGCCCGGTGGCTTCAGATTTCTAAAACAACGAGTAAATGTGACCGTCTCTGGAAAAGGGAAGAAGGGGGAAATGTGGAGAAAAGTAGCAGATCTGAACAATGAGAAAAATGCAGAGCCGACCAGTTGCAAGAGAAAACACTGTTGATCCATACATTAGAAACCATACGTTCACAGATTCATACTGTTTTCCAGTGGTACTCAGCCACTGGATATAGGAGCATACATGGGGCTATTTGCTGGGGAGGGTGTGAAAGTAAAGAGAAGAAGGCTTGAAGGTACTAATAGTCAAGTTGATCTGCTGTACGGTTCCAACTCTGTACGAAAGGAAATGAGGTACCAAGGTCTGACGTATTGGGAAAATTGGAGGACTACTGAGATTGGAATTATGAATTTTGAAATCTATACACAGGTATAGCAATAATAAATACATACTAGGTATTGTCCGGAAGAGAAATATTAGTTATTGAGATGAATAGATTTTTGAGATGACACAGTTCTTATATAAACTAGAAGTCAGTGGAGTGAGTTGGATTTGAGAAGCAAGGGAGAGGAAAATTTATTTATTCGAGATATTAATTGTACAACCTCCATGCTTCATGCGTTGTACCAGCTGCTGGAAATATAGAAATGAATAAGCCTCACTGCTTGCTCTCAGAACAGTCTACTAGAGTGATTGATGTTTCCAGGTTAAGAAACAATGTGGTTGAGAGAACAGCAATTTTAAAAGGCAGTACCAAAAATTAGAATTAGTGACCATTTAATATGAGTAGCTGATATAACAAGCTAAGTGGCAATATTAACTAGACAAGCCAGATAGATGAATCTCTAATTGTGAAGAAAAGTCAGTGTTGAATAAAAAAGACAGAGGCAGAATATAATGGAGAACATGTAGAGGGAGATGAGAGGAGAGTGGGTTCTATACTCTGACCAACTCCAGGATTGAAGGGTACGTGGAAGAAGAAAGGAGCTTTAAAGACAGTTGAGACAAGATCAGATACATCCCTTCTGAGAAAAATGAAGAAGAGGTTTCCAAGAGAAAAATAGTCAGTATAGCCTGATAAGTCAGAGATCTAGACGAGAGGCCAGAATTGCTTGAATCGATTTGGGAAATAGACAAGCATCAGTGATTTTAGCAGGTGCAATCTCAGGAGGTGAGGTGGCATACATTCCTATGGGTAGAGGAATACACAAAACACTTAGGAAACATGTACCATCAGTGACAACTAACAACTCTCAGGGCTATGATTATAAGATATAGGCTGTATCATTGGTCTTTCAGGTGAAAAGGAAAATATGTACATTTACTGGAGAAAGTTCTAATAAGTATAGGGTGTATGTAAGATGTAAAAAAAAAAAAAAAATCAACCAAAAGCTAAACTCAAGAAACTGGAATGTAGTAAGAATAGAAGCTACTGCCTCTTTCTGTGTGTATGTGTGGGGTGGGGGAGACGGGGAGCGAGGGATATATTACCCAGGGGAATAAGGAAAGCTAAAAAAAATAATAGTTTCATCATATGGTAATGAAAAATCCTTAATATTTAAAGCTAAATCCAATTCTCGACAAACCTCAAAATGATATATGTGGGTATATGTGTCCTTAAGGAGTAAAATGATATGCTTTTGAAAATAAAGTAATAGATTATTCTGACATGGACAAGTAATTCGACATATCACTGCCTTCACATTTTAAAGATGTTATGGAATGTAAAGATCTTTTAAATTTAACAAATGACTTCTGATTTCCAGAAGAAAGGCCATCCTCCAGGGCTTGGGGAAGGGAACATATGTTTTAGAGTGCCGTTGCATTTTCAACATAATTAGTTGTCTAAGTATGTTTCCAAATGAAGCTAATGGATTTCCATGTACAATTAACTATGATTTATGTAAGAGTATTTCAGTTTGAATTATTTTCTATCAATTTTCTTATAACCATTCCTTTCTATAAATTTGATAATTATTTATGGACAAGTTTCATTTTGAGTAAATTAAACTCAATTTCCCTGATATAGCATATATCAAACAGCAATTAAAAGAGGTGGCTGCAGATAATGCAGCTTTACTTATTTTTTTTCCCAAAGGGAAAGAGTTGAGCAGTTAGTCATATAATTTCTTTCAGTTCTATTTTAAAGAAATTAAAAATGAATGAGATCTTTAAAAAATATTTTAAGATTTTAAAAAGTGAATACATCTTGTCTTATTCTGTAACAACTTCATGTTTGATTGACCTTGGTTTTATTTATTTTGCTACTTAAGGGAGAACATATACATGTATTTTCTTTGAGTTTTTGTTGAAGCGAATGTGGAGATTAGAGAATAATAAATATATAATTCACTTTAGGATTATTTCCTAAAAAGAGAATGTGCTTATAAAGTGCATAAAAAATAAAACTTGGTTAAAAAATCAGCCAGCTCTATGTGATTTTAAAAACAGATTAGGTATCACATATATGACATACTAAACCAAAGCCATCTGAAGTAATATATGAAATAATTAAATGGTGTTCAAAGAATTTCAACTCTTTTTTTTTTTTTCAACGTTTATTTATTTTTGGGACAGAGAGAGACAGAGCATGAACAGGGGAGGGGCAGAGAGAGAGGGAGACAAAGAATCGGAAGCAGGCTCCAGGCTCTGAGCCATCAGCCCATAGCCTGACGCGGGGCTCGAACTCACAGACTGCGAGATCGTGACCTGGCTGAAGTCGGACGCTTAACCGACTGCGCCACCCATGCGCCCAAGAATTTCAACTCTTAATGTGTGTTGGAAATGTTCCATAAATATTGCAGTGATATGTATCAATGTTATATAGAAAATATCTATATTTAAAAGTTATTCAATGATTTTTCAGAGGAAAAAAAATTGATGTGATCTTGACAGGCATAGAGTTGGTAAAATTGGCAAAATGAGCCTAAAGAAAATTACTTTATCATTAGATTTTGTTGATTTTATCATTTTACTTTGATACAAGAATTGCTCATTCAAAATGCCTTTACAAATTATTTTTTAAATGGATAAGTCAGTATATAGAATTAATCTATATTAATGTTCGTTTTATCCTGGTGATAGAACTTCAGTAGATTGTTATTTCATGGTATGAAAGAGAAGCACCCTTTAGTGATAGAGCCGATACAATTATATCCCAAGTAAGGCTAGTACTATTGGATAATGCACGAGTGCCTCCTGGGATGGCTAATAACCTGTAAGAATCCAGAGTTGCAAAGTCAGATGATGTGTTGTGTAACTTACTTCATTCATCCAGATATTCTGAGGCAGTTCTGGTAAGTCTCAGGTAGAGTGCAGGCTCTGGACTCTTTCCAAACAATTTTATGGGAGCTCAGTTTTTCTACTAATAAATATGTTCCCAAAGATTCTCATCAATCTAAAGATATTAAAAAATGTGATCTTCAAGTCTTCTTAAAGTGAAAAAGGCAGACATATTTCAAAAGCGAAATAAAAATAATAAAAATGGTTATCATTAAGAAAAAAGGGGGGGGGCAGGTGAGGTCCCAATAATACTTATGGTGCTATAGGGTTGAGAACGGGTTCCTTGCTCCTTTAGTCCGCAGATACTGCACTATGGGTTCCTTACTTGTTTCTAGTCCTCTTGTGTCATTGAGTCACATGGATCATTAAACCCACTCTCAACTTCTAGGTAGTCTCGTAGTCAAATAGAGTATGGAAAACCCATATTATTTACACCTTATGTTTAAATGTGAATACAGGGGCACCTGGGTGGTTCAGTCGGTTAAGCATCCAACTCACAATTTCAGCTCATGTCATGATCTCAGTATTGTGGGTTCAAGCCCACATTGAGCTCCACACTGAGCAGGGAACCTGCTTGGGATTCTCTCTCTCTTTCTGTCTGCCCCTCCCCTGGCTCATGTGCACTCTCTCTTTTTTCTCTCTCAAACAAATAAACATTAAAATGTGATCATAAATATAAATATATATGTTAAACAAGAATACATGGCATTATGTCTTGTGCATTTGTTAAAACTCGAAACCTACGGTTCTAACCTTTCTGCTTAGACAATAAGCATCATATAGTGCAGTGAATACATTAAAGATAGAAGAGAACTAGAACAATTATAAAAGAGTTCTAAAAGTACAGTTGAACAGGGCAAAATGTCATCAGTTTATGGTATTTCATGAATACTGAAAATCAAGAATAGTAATCAGCCAAGCAATGGAATTCTGACTTTAGTTTACATTTTGAGGATAAACTTCATTATGGATACGCTGAGTAAAACAAAAGCAATAATTTAGCAAATGTTTTTATAAACAAACTGTTAATACTATAAAAATCATATGTATACTTCAATGTTATTATACATTAATCATAGTCTAATTAATTAAAAACCAAGGCCCCAAAGACCTGTATTTCAACCCCTTAAAAAAGAAAATCTTAAGTATAGTTTATTGTTATTATACATTAATCACAGTCTAATATATTAAAATCAAGAGCAGAATGATCTGTATGTCAAAACTTTAATAAAAGGAAAGTATGACTAATTTTCCTTGGGACAAAGCAACTTGGATGTTGTTCAGAGAACTTTGGAAGTCAAACACATTTTCCCTTAATTTGCATTGACAGTGGATCTTGAAAGACTGGGAACTTGAAAGAAGAGAGATGGGGAGGGGATCGTGTATTCACTGGGTTCCTATCTCTCACCCCACTCCAGCCACAGAAGCAGAGTTGGGCTATTTCAGTTTTCAGTTTTACTTAGGCATACTGATGAAGTAAAGATAAACTTCTGTTTGGAAGCAGCAAGAGCTGGTCAATGTACTAATTTTTTTTTTAGTGTTTATCCATTTTTGAGAGACAGAGACAGAGCTCAAGCAGGGATAGGACAGAGAGACACACAGAATTAGAAGCAGGGTCCAGGCTCTGAGCGATCAGCACAAAGCCTGACGAAGAGCTTGAATTCATGAGCCATGAGATCATGACCTGGGCTGAAGTTGAATGCTTAATCAACTGAGCCACCCAGGAGCCCCCAAGCTGGTCGATGTTCTAACCCACTGGGTGATAGAACGTGTAAAACTGACCCCCTGAGTACAGAAACAAGGCTAACGCACAGATTATACAATGTATCAGAGCTGGGTGACATCACCAAGCCTTATGTTTAAGAGCTTAATCCCTGGGTTGAGGATCCAGAGAATCTCTGTGTCTTTAGGACTCTTCTCTAATGATTTCTAATAGAAATGTGTGCATGTGCTAATATATCCCATATTAACGTTCATCTCGTTGACTCAAGTCAGTGTCCATTCTTTTCCTGGTCCTCCCTGAAACAATAAACTGGAAGTGTCCCTTCATGGCAGGCAGGATTCAAAATAGCTTTCTGCTATTCTACTTTTGAGTGCCAAAGCACCACAAGCCTGATAGATTTCTTTGGGTTCTGCCATGCATTACAAATCAGTTAACTGACTCATTCCCTTGGTGAAATGGGATGAACAATCTGGCCCAGGTCTACCCAGCACAGCTGTGTAGGTATCTGGCTTCATGTGGAAGCTTGATCTATTTCCTCCATGTCCCCCCTCCTAAAATTTTCATTAGGATAATGTGTGTAAAAGGTGGGACCCTATCTCAACACTTCAACAGAGAAATAACCACCAAAATAATTTTAGTGCCATGTGGGATGAGAATCAGATGGATTATTTATATGGCAGTCAAGATTTCTATTATAATAAAGAATATGTACATAATTTCTGCATTTGCCACAATTAACACTAGACATTTAAAAATGTGTAAGTGTAGTCAATAATAAAAGCCTCTGCTTCCATGTTCCTTATAGATGAGTTAACAAGTGTCATTAAAGACTGATTTGAGTTTCAGATATTTCATGCTCAACATGGAATTACCAATACTTTGGAGTTGCTGTGATATTAGCAAAAGATCAGGTAACAGGAAAGAAAGAATATGTGTATATATCCATGAACCTTAAATGGATCCAACTTCTAGCAATTCAGATGCAGACCTAGTAGTTGCTTTTCATAAATCATAATGTTTAGTTCAAGTATTTCTGCTGGGTGGTGACAAAAACCTTCAAAACAAACAATACTACACCTGACTCTGTGACATCATACGCTAAAAGAACAGAGCTAATGTTTGCAGATGGGGCCCACTCTGGAAAACATCTACAGCTTTGTAGCCATGGACAACCACATATGTACAATCCTAACAAAATAATAGTTCAGTTTAAAATAGCAAATATCTAATTAGGTAAATATTGTAGTTACTATAGGAATTCATCTTTTAAAATATATGGAAAAGAAGGGTGAAGACTTCTGACTTAAAGAAACAAAGGCAAAATGTGTATTTCAAAGAGGTAGTGAGCTTTCCTCTTTAAGTATAAATACAGAATAGCCGTGATTATTTTTAACGAGCCCTCATTATCAAAGAATATTTGTTGATAAAGTCATCTTTTAACAAAAACCTATACAGAAAAATGTGAATTAAATTTACAACGGCCAAACTACCTAAAGTTCTTAGAAGGAGTAGAATAAAAATACCTTAGGAAATAAGACTGGAAGTAAATTTGAAATCGGGAAAGGAATTTAAGAAATAACTACCATTTGTCATCATGATATCTGCCCAGGTTTGTTCTTTACATTAACTAATATTTAATACTTAGGGTAAGCCTATGAGGAAGGCACAGTTATGAATCCCATGTTACAGGTTAGGGAATGATGACACAGAAGATTAAACCTCACCTCTACCGGTTACTTGTCAAAGGACACACACAAAGAAAGCCCTGGGGACGTATTTCAAAGGAGGCAGAATAGCTCCAGAGCCTCTGTCCTTCCTCAAACTCGCGACCACACTGTCATGCATTATTTCAGCTGTTTGGAGCCATGATTACGATGACAGCATAATCCACTAATGGATATCCCTCCTTCATTAAGATGAGTATGGTTATTTTTCACCATTCATACCTTACTTCCTAGAACAATATGTGAAGGAAAGCACACCTTCTAAAATGGTGTCTTGCATTCCTTGTTATAATTCTACAGTTTAAATCGTTTACAACATTTAAAAGCAAGTTCCAATTTAATAAGTAGGTAAATGATGTGCCTCCGAATAGAACATCACCTACAAATTTTGTTTTCTACTAACATAATCTTGGTATTTAGGGAGATTTGATCTAAATCAGCATGTAGGGGATCGGGATCTAGGTTGTGGTGTGAATGTAAACATGAAAAATACATTGAACTTGAAAGATAGCAGCAGAAGAACTGGCTTGGCCAATCTGCATGGTGCATGGAAGGACACAAGCCCTGGACTGACTGGAAGATGAGCAAATACATGGAATAGAGAGCACATGGAATCATACAAACTAAGTTTACATTTTTATCATGTCTTACAAAAACAGAAGTTTCTGACTAACGGCATGGGAGAGGCCTGAAGATCCTAAAATACCTTGACAAAAATGGCAAAAATGCAGTACAAATGAAATCAGGCTGTTTTTACTCCCTCGCTTACAAGATAATGTCTGTTTGTCTTTGAGGGAAATGGGAGCGTGGCCTCAGAAAGGCTGGCAAGGGGAAACTGACACTATATTTTTTTGTTAGTCTGGGCTGTCATTTGTATGTAAGTGTTAGAAACTGTGACCCTACATTCCTCTTACTTAAGATTACCTATTTGTTTGCCTCAGCAAGGGCAGGGAGTCCTTAGTTAGGGTACATAGTCCTTGTTAATGATAAAAATCTCTATCGTCATATAAATAGCATGCAGTCTGTCTGATTTGATCCATCTGGCTACACGCTATTCAGCAGCATCATTTTCAGGGTCAGGGGTTAGAAAAATCTAACCACATCCCAGGATACCCAGCTCAGACCAAGGTTAAGCACATCTCCATGGTTAAATATATCTACCCTTAGTTTAAACCACCTTCCTGGGGCTCAAAACAAAACAAAAATACTTTCGGTAATTTTAACTCCATGTCTGTGACAAGTTATTTATTCTTAAAGACATCTTCTTTCCTTTTACAACATTCAAGCATTCTTTCCTTAAGAATGACTCGGTCATTGCATGACTAGAAGGAATGCAGGAATTGTACTTCCTTGGTAAATATAATTATAACCATTCATAAATGGTTATCCATAAATGTAAGCATGATACATCAGCTTATCCCTGCATTCTATTCTGAGGGAACAGAACACGAGTATGCAAAGGTAAAACATTCGTTTTTCCCTGAAGAAATGCACTATACATATATTGTATAGGATTTCTGAAGCATTTAAGATTTATTTAGAAAAATTCAACTAATAACTAGCAAAATAGATAAGCTTCAAGTATTATTAATCTATAATGTCTCTAGAAATATGTTTTTCAAACAACTCTTACATAAGAAGCATCCATTGAACATAGTAACATACTAACTTTATGATAAATGTTATATACTACAAATGGATTTTGATGGGGCAAGACATAGCAAAGGTATCACATGACTGATTGGGGGCATGAAAAAAAGTTAAGGGCTCTAATTACTCCCCAAATTCTGAGGTAGAAAAATATCTATGGAAGTTTTAAAACATTTTTACTTTAGAAATTGTGTATATTTTTGTTAAAATATGTTTTAAAGTCCATTTCAGGACCAGCAGCTAGTAATCTTAGCTATAAACTTTAGCATCTATAGTTATGTTTCAAAGTTCATCAAGAAAAAAAATGACATAATATCACTACTCTAGCTCATACTTCTTGGTTACCAAAACTATGCTTCTTTTGGGGAAAAGAGTACATTTCTTTTGGGTCCTTTTATTGAAACAGAGACTGTTTTTAATGTGTATTTTTGAGAAAGAGAGAGAATGCACACGTAAGCAGGGAGGGACAGAGAGAGAGGGAGACACAGAATCTGAAGCAGGCTCCAGGTTCTGAGCTGTCAGCACAGAGCCCAACTCGGGGCTCGAACTCACAAACCATGAGATCATGACCTGCCGAAGTCAGATGCTTAACTGACTGAACCACCTAGGTGTCCCTGAAACAGACTTTTAAGTACTTAAAAATATTTACCTTCAAAAAGTTTTCCTCAAATAGAGAAAACACTGGCATTCAAATATAAATGCATTTTGATTTGCAGAAAAGGTCACCATATTTTAATCTCTTCAAAAAGGATGAAATAATCATTGTGCATTTTGAACTAAGCGTATGACTACTAACCCTATATCATGACATTAAAGTGCTTACATTAGCCAAAAGTTGATTTTTCCCAGATACTGACTGTCATATCATTGTAGGTCACTTTTTCTCTGCTATAGAATTTAGATTCTTAACATTAGTGAATGTGGCATAGAGGTGACCTTGCTCCTAAGATTCTCACACCTTCAGGATGCTGTCTTCTTCTGCATAGTTTTACTTGAATATACAATAGGTGACTCTAAATCAGTATGTATCAAACTATGCTCATTATCTTTTCCCCCAAAACCCACACTTCCTGTTTCTCCTAGCTAATAACAGTTCCCCTCAAGCCTAGCCATAGCTCAGTTTCCTTCCTTTTTTCTTCAGTACCCTTGCAGCTGTCCTTCATCTTCCTTAACAGCTCCAAAATCCTACACCGAGGACTGGCAATGCTTGGTGCAGTATGAAAATGTGGACTTGTTTTTAAGAAAATCACTAAGAATTTCTGCATCACTAAAGCAGAAAGTTAAATGCAAGAGCTTCTGAGCCCGGGGCTTTGTAGGACTTCCCATCCACCTTCACTTCCATCTTCTCTTACGTAAATTCTTTGATGCCTTGGGACTCGTCTTCTCCCATCTTGAAACTCTTCTCTCTGTATTCTTTTTCTGTGTTCCCATCTCACCCCCATAGTTGGTCCTCTACATAAGGGTTTTCAACTTCAGTATTGTTACAGATTGAGCTAAACTGCTTCTGGGGGAGCTGCTCTGTGCATTTAAATAATACTGAGCCAGGGACACCTGGGGTTCAGTTTGTTGAGCATTCAACTTCAGCTCAGGTCATGATCTCGCGGTTCGTGGGTTCGAGCCCGCGTTGGGCTCTGTGCTGACAGCTCAGAGCCTGGATTCTGCTTCAGATCTGTGTCTTCCTCTCTCTCTGCCATTCCCCCACTCGTGCTCTGTGTCTCTCTCTAAAAAATAAACATTAAAAAAAATATTGAGCAGCATCCATCATCTCTACCCTTTAGATACCAGCAGCACCCCTCCCTGTCATAAGTTGTGATCATCACAGTTATCTCCAGATAGTTCCATATATCCTCTGAAGGGCAAAATTGTCCCCTGTTGAGAATCACAGCTTTATATTATCAGAGTGGTCTTTACAAAATATGGAGATGCTACCTATGTCCTTAAAACACTTGAAGAATTCTCCCAAGACTATAGGATAAAGTCCAAGTCCATTCAGGGGCTGCCATAACTTGGCCTTATATATATATCTGCACCTCTAACTCAAGCTTAGCCAGTTTATCTCCCATGAGCTCTAGACTCCATCCTTGCCAAATGGGTTACTCACGTGCTTTTTATTATTTGTGTAATTGTGCTTACTCTAACTCTCTGATTACATGTTCCTGTCATTCATCTCTCTTCTCACCCCAAACTTCTGCTTTTATTATCTGTTAAGATTCAACAACAATATCTTCTTCTCTTAATGACATCTTGCCTATCGTTATGTCATCCCACACAGAACTATTATTTTCTTCTGCCCTGTATTGTGCCTTATATGCTGTACTGACTTGCTGTTTCTAAATCTAATGTGATTAAGAGAGGTTTAAGTTTTCAGTCCTTCAAAGTACTTGCACAAATTAAAAGAATGAGTCCATCTTCATAAACATTATATTGAGACAATCCAATTTACTTTGGAGCATATGTTCATATAGGCAAAGTTTCTAAATAGAAAACTTCTGTTGTAGCTATGTGCCACTTATAAATTGTTATTATGTTGGATTTTCTGCATGCCTAATTCAATATTCTGGTCTATATTTTCTTTTAAGCTAGGGAGCATTTGTTGTACCTATTTATCTCTCTGCCGTATAGCATATTATTTAACACATAGTAGGCATTTACTTATTGTTTGATAAAAGAAAGTAGGGAAAAGAGAAAGGGAGGGAGGGAGGGAGACGGAAAAGGGAAGATGCAAGGAAAGGGAAGGAAAAGAAGAGAATAGGGAGAAAGGAAAACAGTATTGTGATTTAAGAGTTGTGAGTCTGTAGATAAATGGATGGCAGAGCTACATTCAGACAGTCTTTCCTCGTGTGTCAGCATATTTATACCAAATTTTTCATCATCATCGTTAGTGTCATCACCACCACCATGTTAATAAGCACATGATGAGAGCATATACTGAGCACTTTCTAGGCACTTTACACACACCGACTTTGAAAGACCCTCATACTTCGTGGGTGCCTCCTTTAGGAGATTTGAATGCCGCTGCTGTTATTAACCCGCCCACCCTAATGTTATCATTTAAAGGCTTGTAGTTTAGCTCATTTACATATATGCATATTTACTAATGTATATTTTGTTCTTAAAATAGTGAATTTTTCAAAAAATGCTATAGCTTTGCTTTTTAGTCCCCACATCCTATTGAAACATAATTTTCAGTTTACATAGGAAAGATTCTACAAAAACGATTCACACACTTGCATAACTGTCCATCTAATTTTTGGTAGCACATAGACAAACTTTACATGATGGCGGGTAAGCTCTGGTTAGAGAGCCAGACAGGATTTGGTGACTTGTGTTCAAGGTATGTCCTTCACTGATGGGTTGACAAAAGATTCGAAATCACTGTTCCTCATGATTACACTTTGATTATGAATTTAAATCACTTGAAGTCCATCTGTTCATCAAAGAGTAATTTACTGTCAAATCCAATAAGTGACAGGATATTCCTTTTCTTTACTTCTGACCTTGTTCTTGGCACAGAGGAAGTTGGTCCAAATGTGACAAATTTTCCCCTGACAGCTGGACGATTGTTCACTGTGGCCAAATGAGAAATCTGTTGCAGGGAATAGACAGGCTGGATGCACCAAATTTTTTACCATTTTAAAATGTTCTTTTGAATGCATATATTATTTCTCAAATTTGCCTTTGCTTTATTTAATAATTTTCTACCCTTATGCTCTGTCAGTCCTATGACATACATACATCTTCTCTCTGACTATTTTCATATATAACCTGTGTCACAAGCTGCCTTTATTATTTAAAAACTATAATTCCACTTCTTTTCTCCCTTTTGTTTGTCTAGCTTAAAGTGTCTAGTGAACTCCAGCTTTTTTTTTTAAAGAGAAAGCGTAGTATAGAAATAGGAAAGAAATGCATCTGTCCCATTTGATTATGATTTCCTTGAAGTTGAAGGCCACATTTAAAATATATATTTACATTTCTACCACACAGCACAGCAACTGGCAGAATTTCAATAACATATTTCTGAAAAAAAAAACATTTGAAGTAGTTTTAGGAGAAGTAGTATAATAAAATCATTTATTATGAATAAAGCATTTGAGTATAAACAATCTTAATTTGGTTTATCATATAATCTCCATCTGAACATGCCATAATAACACAATAGCACAGTAAAATACTTGCTTTTCAATTACATTTATATGATACCAATTACCAGTAACTTTTTTTTTACTTTGCACATTCAAAGGGCACAATTGGCATCATATTTTTATCTCAACATCCTTCAAATTTAATGTGCTATTTGTTAATTTTGTGTCTCTTCACTAGGTCCATGCATTTTCAAAAGCAAAAAAATTGTGGACTACCCAAGGCAATATATTTATTCCCCAAAGCACAGAACTCAAAAACTAAAACTAGATCCTTTGTTCTTCCCTCCCTCTTATCCTCTCTCCTTCCTTTCCTTCCCTCCTTTCCTTTTTCATTTTCTGCAAGGGCAACTTAAGTGGCCAATAGATGCTTGGCACTTTGTTATATGTCAGATGAATAAAAAACAATCACTGGGTTTTAAGACTACATGTCCCAGAAGATATTGAAGAAATTTGCATTTTTATATAGTGCTCAAGGAGCCTATAAACTAAAGAACAACTAAATGCTCAATTATGTCCTACACTAAAAATATGGTAGTTATTCCAATAAGGAAATTATCCATGTTATCTGGAATAACTGGAAATTGCTGGAAGAAGGACCAGTTGAACTAGGTCTTGAAGACTGGCTAGTGTTTGGGGAAATAGGACCAAGAAGGTGGAAAGCCTGAATTGAGGTAGGATAGGAATATTAGAGTATGTGTCTAAGCAAAATTTAAAAAGGTGTTTACCTAGGAACAGAAACCTCAGGAATCCTAGGTTCTAGATAGAAACTTCTAAAGATGCAGTAGGGAATTCCAGATCCCAGGGTGGCAAAAGTAAATGTGTTTTCTTCTAGGAGGCAGAAGATGTATAGCAGGAAGGTGTTAGAGCTCAGGAAACTGGCTGGGGAACTTTGAAATATGAGCGAAACTTAGAGACGTGGCAGAGGAAGAAACAATTGGTCTTAGAAACAGACTAGTAAGATTTTCTCCAATGCGCTTGCCTGTAGAGATCAGCAAATTTCTTCTTTTCCTGAAAATCAATCGAAAACATCAAGGAGAATAAAAAATAAGTCCTGTAAACTTTAGATTTTGTAAAAGCAAGTAAAATGTGTTTTCTTTAGACCCAAATATATAGGAAAGATGCTAAGACAAAAGTACAGAAAATTGGAAAATTAATGACAGGGTTTCTTGGGAATAGAGAAACTTATTAATCGATTTAACAAATATGTATTGAGCTTCTCCTGTGGGTCAGGCCCTGCTTTTGGCTTGAGGAGGAAAAGAATGAATAAAATGGACAAAAGGTCCTGCCATCCTAGAGCTTCTGGTATAGTTGAGAGAGACCAACAACAAAAAAATAATTAAAATATACCAGCGTGATGAAGGGCATAAAAAGAAAAATGAAGCCAGAAAAGGAGGGACAGTGTGGGTAATGGGAGAGTTTAATTTGAAGTAGACTGGTCAGGGAAGGTTCCATGGGCTGAATGTTTGTGATTCCCAAAATTCATGTGTTGAAACCTTCATCTCCACTGTGATGGTACCTGGGGATTGAGAATTTGGAAGGTGATTAGGACTTGAGGGTAGGGGCCCTCTTGAAGGAATTAACATCCTTACAGGGACAAGAGAGCTGGCTCCATCTTACTATTCACCATCATGTGAGGAAACAGAAGATAATCATCTGCGCACCAGGAGGAGGTTTCCCAGATCCAGATCTGTCGGTACCTTGAACTTGGATTTGTTAGCCTCCAGAACTGTGAGAAATAAATATGTGCTGTTTAAGCCACACTATGCTAATTTCTTACAGCAGCCTTAGCAGCCTAAGACCGAAGGCCTCACTGGATAGGTCGTATTTGAGCACAGACCAGAGAGGGATGAGAGGGGTAGAGGGAGAGCAAGGAGAATGGTTTGGGGGCCAGAGATGTCTGAGGGGCAGCTGGATGTGTGGCCCGACCTGAAAGAAGGACCAGACAACAATCAGGGAATGCAGTGAGAGCAATACCAACACATCAGTTTGTATGGAGCATTGCAAGTGAGAGTGAACACTGGCCATTTAATCAGATTGGCATAGGAAACCATTGGAGGGTTTTGAGACAAAAGATGGATGTGATATGGTATACATTTTCATGGGATCATTTTGTTGGGCTTTCTCGTTGAGAATCCACAGTGTGCACGGCAGACACACAGATTATGAGGCTTTATAGCACGCCAGGTGGGCGATGATGGTGAAGTGGGCCAGGATGATGTCTGTCGGGGTGGTGAAACGTGGTGAGAATCAATCCATGACGAAGCTAAGAGATTTGACAATGGATGAGATGTGGAGTACGAAAGATGAGTCCAGGTGACTCGCAGGTCTTTGGTTTGAGTAATTGGAAGATAGCGTTGAAATTAACTTAGTGTGGGCAGACTACAGATGCAGTTTTGGAGAAAAGAGCAGTAACATTTTGTTTTGTTTTTGTTTTGAAATGGTAAATTTGAGATGCCTATTGAACATTCCTGTAGAGAGAGATAGTAGACCATTGGATCTAGGAGTCTGGAGTTCTAGGGAAGATCTGAACTGGATAAATAATTCTCTCCTGGTGTAGATGATATTGTCAGTCACAGGACTGGGTAAAGTCCCCAAAAGAAAGTGTGTTTTTTTGTTTTTGTTTTTGTAGTTTAGTTTTTTTTTTAATAAGGTAATACACGGCATCTTTCAGAAAACATGGTGATGATGAAGGTCATACTCTGGAGTACATCTATTTTCTGATTTGTGGTACCAGAGCCCTGCACCACGGCCATCCAAAACCAATTTGGGTTCAGAGAATAAAGGTTCAGGGTTACAGCTTTACTGGGAATTTCAAACGAGCCAGATTTGCATGAGGAAAACATCAAAATTATCCTAATATTTGCATCACCATTTAAGTTTTATAATACAAATATGACTATAAAGAGGACATTGGATTTTTAACAGATGTTAGTTTATTTTTCTTGCATCTGATGCTGTTCCCTGTGGCACACACAATGACAATCAGATGCCTACGTGGCTCCTTACAAATAAAGAGTCTATGAGCTGCCTGATCTGTCAGGACCTACCTCTCTTCTTGGGCAAAACACTTCACCTCTTTCAGCCTTATTTTCCTCGGGTAGACGGAAGTGTTGGCATATCTCTCATGGCTACGACTCTCTTACTCCTACTTCATCACTCACTAGCATCTGCTTTAAATGCACCTTGAGGGGAATTTTATTGCTTTAGGACAAAGCTACTGTGATCTTTAAACTATATTTGCATGTTAAATAATCTTGGTTTGGAGGAATTGTTTTTTTAATTTTAAAAGGGCTCAATTACAGGATATTGTGGTATACATTCTTTTAACAAAAGTACACCAAATAATATTTAGTAATCTTTATTTACATTTCTCCTCATTTATATTTAATATCTCTACAGATATTTTTCCATAACTAATATTTGCTAATTATAAAACAGAAAGCTTTTTTTAATCTATGAAATGTCTCGTTTTTATTTCAAAGTTTCCAGTACTTTAAGGTGCAGTTTTAAAATAAAATTTCAAGTTATTTTGCAATTCAGTTTATTAGATTTAGGATTTTTTCAGGAAGAAGAGATGTCTGCTTTCTGCACACTGAGCTGTCATTTTGTTTCTTATCTATTATTTTTTGTTACATTTTAAATTCAAAGGAGGAATGGGAGTAATTATATGCCATCAAGAGCTGACTCCTTTGCAGGTATCATTCGAATTAATGTTGCAGAGTGAGCAAGGTCTTGGTGTTACCCATGTTCTACACAGGTAAATGAGACAAAGTTGTATAATTTATCACTTGGATCTGACTGGAGAAACCGAGATATTTCCATTACCCCTCCTACAGCCACCACAACTTACTTCAAATCCTTATATATCTTACTTCAGATCCTGAGTTTTATACATTTCTTATGGCCTACTTGATCCACATGAACCAATTATATCAAATAATACCTTCTTAAGTTTTAATTAATGAGTCCATCTTTTATGTCTGCCATGAAAATTTCCATATTTTTGTGCCAAATGATTGTAGATAGATTTTGCAGAAACACGTTTATAGAGTCATGGAATAAATTTATGGGTAAATAAATCACAAAATCTATAAATTTTTAGTAAGAATCTGCCTTCTTAGGTGCTACTTTATCCATCAATCTGAAACAAAGAAAGAGAAGTTTTAATAAATGGAAATTGACTGCATTTATTTCCCATCAGTTTCACCGTGATTAACACAGTTTAGTGATGGATTTGTAGTCAAGAACACCTTAATACATTACAACTCCACTGAGTTTCTTTGGAGAAATATGCACTTACATATAATACGCCAACAGTCAGTCACATTGCTTATGCATGGGTCAACCCCAAGTGATGCTATTTACTTAGACTGTGAAATTAGTGGCACCTCTGGAGTTATGCAATACACATCCTCCCCAATACACCATGGTAGAAAAGTTTTTAAGTTTAAAACCATGGAGGAGTTGGAGTTACATACCGCATGATATATTCAACATGGGCATTAATAATAGTAACAGAAATTGTTTAAAATCACTTTAAAGCATTTAATTACATAGTGTATCATGACAGAATTAGAATTACACCCAATATATATATTTTCTGTTCATGCCCTATATTTTACCCAAGACTGAGGAAGATTATAGTGATGTGGAGATTATATATAATCTTTATATGTGTAAACATTATATATATTAAATATTATATATGTTAAAAAATAACATAATGGAAAGAAGCAAATATACTAATAACAATGACTAGTAATGTGACTGTGTCAGCACATTCGTACTCGTGTATCCCAATAACCAACACGAAGGAAGCCAGCATTTGTAATCTTTCTACTTTTTGGAAGCAAATGCTGTCAGATTTTCAAAGGGCAAACGCAATTCACCATGCGATCAATTTCCCACATGAGCCTTTATTTGAGACATGGAACACACGTACAGATGCATATGTTATTGAATAACTATGGTTTTATAACATGTGCAAGAATTTTTTATGCAATTGTTCTAACGTTCAGCCAATTCTGTCAGAATAATGCTTGTGATAAAATAATCTCACAATGGGTGGAATAGAAACTCTAGAAAAAGAGACGAGTTGGGTAGCAATTTGATTGTATACTTGATAGTTTGTCATCAGGTATACTCAGGGTATATATATTATATACTTTACAAATTAAATAAGCTCATATAGAGTCAACACTTCACTTGAAACTTGAAAACCCAGCCATGTTTTCTGTTTGCTTTTTGTTCTGTTTTTGTTTTCCTGAGGTGGATGGGTGGATGGCCACATCATTTCCACATGAGCTGAATCACTGAGGTTCCTTCAGGCAAAACGCTGCTGTTGTTGTTTTATTTCCTCCAAGAGTCATTTTGATTTTATTTCAGCATTTGCACAAGAGCTGAATAAAATCCCAAGAGTTCTAAACCTATATCAAAGGGGATTTTACTACAAGAGTTTAGCCCTGTGATGATCTTAAAAAAACATTTCATCTTAAATAGATCTCCCTGTGTGGCCTGTAGGATAATTTCAGTGGTGAAATAGCCTGCATATCAGACAAACTGACTCAGAATATGCCCTAGAAAACTGATTTAATGATACCAAAAATGAGCATTAGACTGATAACAGAATTCTGAGTCACTTCTAGTTTTTATATATAAAATCACCCCCCATCAAGCGGTAAGGACTCATCTCCTTGTTTACTTGCAAAGAAAATTTATACATAGGGTTCATCTCTAAATAGTCTTAAACCATTATCGTGTGAATTAAAGAATATAGTATTAAAACCCTGGTTTATAACATATCACTTGAGATTTTGATCTTATCTTTCCAGTATACTATTTATGGTAAATATAATCTTACAGTGCCATTAAATATATATTTCATGGGAAGCAGTAATGTCCAGGACTTTTGATCATAGTTGATTCTCTTCTAATCAAAAGCCAATGATGGAGTAATAAAAAAATGATAGTTTTATGTTGCTACAACTTGGTCAGTGTGTCCATGAAGGTTTAAGAGTGGCCCACAGTAGAATGGTGGAACCTGGAAATTCTGTAGTCCTGGTTGTAAGATACTGGTTTAAAGTTAAAAAAAAATAAAATAAAAAAAAAAGAAAGAAGAAGGAAAGAAGGAAAGAAGGAAAGAAGGAAAGAAGGAAAGAAAGAAAGAAGAGGTATAAACACCATTGAGTAATTCCAAATTTTCCGTGAGTATGGTCCTGTTTGAAAATGAGGCAGGTTGCATTTTGATTCAATTGAGAGGGTACTGAATATGAGGTGTTAATTAAAGGTTTGGTACCCACCATGCTAACAGGTTTCACACTGTTCTGGCTGTCCTTTCTAGTAAAAGCTGGAGGAAAGAGGCCTTCATTCCCAACAGTAGGGCAGCATTTCAGTTTTCATCTGTCAATAATGCTTTGGTGATGTGATATGTGAGCAAGCCTTTCTTAAGTGGCTTTTGAAGAAACTCTCAGAAGTTGTTGAACTTGCAAGACTGCATAGAGAGCTAATAAAGACCTTGATCATTTCAACTTTATCTCCTAGCTTTTCAGACATTACTGGTGTTCATTTAAGACAATGTGGGGGAAGGAATCATGGACATAAACTCATGTCCATCTTAAGAGTGAAAGTAAGCACAGAATGACTACTGAACTAGTCAAATTGGAAATCTCCATACAGTGGCCTACAGAAATAGAAGTTTATGCTTATAGATGAGTCTGGTTAGATTTTCCTTTAGGTACATATGCTTATTCCTAAGTACAGGACTGTAGAGAAAATAATAGTCCTAGTAAGTGCCTGTATTGAGCATTTATTACACATCAGTTACTGTTCTGCACACATTTTGTGCATTCTTTTATTCTTATAACACACAAAATATACAGGTTTCTATATGTAGTCCCCATTTCACAGGTGAGGGAACATCTCAGAGATGTAACATAACTCACTCAACATCCCCAAACTGTAAAAGTATGTAGAGGAAGCAGGACTTTGACTCCATTGTCCTATTTAAACTGCATGGGTCACATTGCTACTCAGTTTTTCCTACAAGTGGAATTTAGTTCTGAGACACCTACCAAAGAAAATTCTGGACAATATTCTTAAAAACAATGCTACTTTTCAATGATGAAAGATTGTGCAGTGTTAAACAGCTGTCAGTGGGCAAGAGCTTTAAATAGCCTTGAGGTACCTTGGAGAGATCACACATAAGTTAGAATACGAAGACATTCAACTCAAGTCGAGTTCATACAAATAAAAAAGAAATAAGTGTTGGGGCCAGAGAGCTCAGTGTTGTATTCCTCTGTCACAAATTAATGTTTCTAAGTTAACTCTCCCACTTTTTTCTCTGTATATCCTTAAAATAAAAAAGAGTTTAAGGTAGCAAGGAGTTAATGGTAGCAATACCATGAAATCCACCTCTTAAAGGAAAAAATATGCACCATAGCCAGGGGAGTCAGCTAATGCATTGGCTGACTTAAAGAGGGATTCAAGGATTCATCTACACAAGATTCCGGGTCATACAAACTGGAGAATACAAAGCTGTTGTTTCCTTTGAGGGAAACAAACATACAAACAACAATTACCACTTCACGGAGGTGTGTTTAAGATGTTTGGCAAGTGAGATGGGGTATAGAAAACATCTGTCTCACCCTAGGACCTGTCCTTGGCTGTTTGGAATGCAAGAGTAGAGAACCTGTTAGGTATGGGGAGTAGCAGCCACTTGCCTTTGTCAATTTGTGCTCATCTGCATTGGGTAAGCAAAAATGTCAGATCTGAAAGAAGTAAATAGACATGAGCTGGGGATTTCCTAGACTCTGAAAGGAGACAGGGATATAAATAAATTGGAACTTGTGGTACAGCATCATTTGGAAAGTATGTGGTAGAAATTAGCTTTATTTACATAAGTAATTCTCCATACTTGTACAAGAAGGTGCTTCACTAAATTTCTTACATCATGTTTTTGCATGGGTAGGAATAATGATATGCATGCACGCATGTACACACACACACACACACACACACACACACACGTCATTTGATGGAAGGACACAGCAGAATTGGGTGAGTACCTTCACTTTTTTGCATCTTTGCCGTCTGGCTACTCATACCTCATCACGGTTTTATGCAAAGCAACTGAGTCTCACTCTGTAGCCATGCCCTTTCTATCTAGAAAAGCTGCCTTCCACTTTCCCCTTGCTGTTCCTTCTGTATTTGTTTCAGGCATCACTGCTCCAGAGTGCTTTCTTCATGACTCACTGTGTGGTTTAGGAATGTGCTCATAGCGTCCTATCTCTATTACACAATTAACACTCTGCCTTGAAATGGTCTACTTAACTGTTCCTTCATGTCTTAGTCTGTTTGATTTTCCTGACACAGGACAAGGTGTACAGGACTTGGCAACATATATGTAATAACTTAAATGAAGAAACAGCTGTTACTAATGTTTGTAATTTTGTCACAGGAATTCTTCCATTATTTGCACATTCAAATAGGTTATCATAAGGTTCCCTATGTCTCTAAACCTCTCTACCATTTTTCATGTCATTACTACAGTGTTACCTGATCGCAGGATATGAAAGTTGAAAGGGGATTTGTGAGATTGACTAGTTCAAACATTTATTTTATAGATGAGGAAAGCAAAGAGCAGGAAAGGCGCAATCATTTATCCAACCCTCTCAAACAGTGAACAGGATGCCAAAGACTAGAGTCTTTATCTCCTAATGACTTTTATGGGGCTCTTTCTATCTGTTCCACATTATGTAATTGCTGACTGAGAGTGTAACAATTGTAAGTCGTTTCAGAGTTTAAATCATGTCTGTTACAATCAGGCTTTTTTGTGAAGCATTGTAATAATGGTAGACACTGAGTAAATATTTGTTGAATTAAATTGTGCTTAACTTCCATGATTAAGACCCTATTTTCTGCATCACTTGGAAAGTCCTGAATTTATAATTAATAGTAAAGGGGAAGGAATTTCTTGGAGGGGATATATGTATAATACTAAAGTAATAATTCACATATTCAAGTTTTATCATTGTCTCCTTAGAATCGTGTCACACAGGAACACACAGATAAAGTGATGTTTCCGCTCACACTCTCACACTTAACTATCAAAGTTCTATTCCTTGTCTATCATGGGAAAGTGTCTTAAGAATATTAAAAGTAATAAGCAGTGTAGTCCATATTTGAGAACTATCAGAAATGAGTTGAAGTTCTAAATAAAGCTGATATTCTGGCACTGGATTGAGCTTTGATCTCCTAATGGTTTTTAAATGGCCATTTTCCCTGAGCTTGAAACTAAATCATTAAGCCCACTCATTTTTTTTTCCTCTACCGTGTGGCATGATTAAGGATTTATTTTAATTAGAGGGAAATAGATATAAATATATATGAAATTCTTCCATAAAAAGAGGCCTATTGTACAAAGAAAATATTCACATGTACACTTACTGTCCTTTCTGGCTGCAGTAAGTCCCTTTATATCTCACAGCAGATGCATGTGATTCAAATTCATATTCTATAAACTTAGTGACTTCCAACTGTATGTTCTACCCCATTTTCTTATTTTACCCTGGATGTGATTGACTGTAGCCCTAAAACATCGGGAAGAAGAAGAGAGAAAATTCTGAGAAGAAAAAAAAGGCAAATAATGATACAAGGAGCATGATATGGGAGGCTAATGCGTTTGGCCTCTCACTGACCTCTCTGTTCAGCACATTCCTGCCTTGCCACTGTGAGCAGTAGCTTTCTGATTCCAATCATTCTTAATACCACATTATGGAAGGAAAAAAAGGCATTTTGGTTATTAGAGGTCTAAAAGCCATCTGATTATGCAGCTCAGGCCTTCACAGTGACACAGGACATCCTATTGACATGTGTGTGTAAATATCAGAGTTCTTATGTATTTAAGGGGTTTAAGAGGACTCACTTTGGCCCTCTAGATGTTATAAGTTTGACCAAGAGCATCTATTTTTATCAACTGTATAGATCTACCAATCATGGGGGAGAAGAAGCAAGCTCCTTTGATGAGAGATTAAAATGGAGGGAGACAGGGTTGGCAAACAAGACACTTCTTTCCTGATTTTGCCTCTGAAGAGGTAGGAAAGTGAGACTTTCGTGTGATGAAAAGCTCAAGGAGCGCTCCTCCCTGCATTTGGGCTGGCATACTTCTCTCAGTGGTGGCCAAGGCTTACTGGAGCTAATGGGTAGATAGTGTTCCGAGCCAGAGTGTAGAAATGGCTATGGAAATGAGATCCATAGTAAGTATAAAGGAAGGGTCAGAAACGGGTTTTGTAAGCTAAACTTATTTATTAGTTTGTCTACATTCCTTATTTGTTTTATTTTATTTTCTTTGATGGTATTTTTTGACATATTTTTGAATATACCAGACTCTGAGCTCTACTAACAAGAATCAGCGAAGGCATTTTTGGTCCAATCTGGAGATGAAATTGAAGGTGGAAAATGCACCCGTGAGCAACAGCATGTAGGTGGAAGCGGTCATCAGTTTTTGAGCACCAGAACAGAAAGGGATGCTCCAGGGGAGCACTTTGAAGTCATTCTGTTACTCATCTTTCCCTATTTATATATACACCATCCACACTTGGAACCTTGGAGACCTTTGATTGCATTGACAATAAAGGATGATCACTGCATTCAGTCAGAGCAGGAAAACCTAGTTAATTGACTGGCAGAGAGTGATATATGTCGAGTAATTGGGGGAATTTCAAGGAGTTGCAGGTGCTAATGAGTTCTTTTGCTGACATGTTAAAACAGTTTTACAAGTAATTGATTATCTAAAACAATGACTTCAGTGAAGATTTGTGAGAATATCTGTGTGTTAGATCACAGTAAAGAAACTCTGGTATTTATATGCTTGACCCATCATGAGACTCTGAATGTGGGGCTGGAGGATGCACTAAGTGCCCACCAGTTCCGACCTCTCCACCATAGGCGGTTCTGTTACTACAGAAAATGAAAGAGGCAGAAATATTTTGGCAGCATATCTGTTCAATAATTTTTCTCTTCCAACTTACATTCCAGGTAATTGTGATGCTCTTAACTGGTGGTTAGCATGAATGAAATCATGGCAATGTTTTGCAAACGAGAAGGGATATAATCTATATAGATACGGAAAAACATTTTAGGGTAGAAATCCCACTGATCAGGATTTGAATTCTGGGTCTATCACTTCTTCACTGTGTGATCTTGAGAATATTATTTATTCTCTTTTTATTTCACCTTTTTCATCTTTAAGATGAGTATAATAATTGGGGTGCATGGGTGGCTCAGTCAGTTAAGCGTCCAATTTTGCCTCCGGTCATGATCTCACACGGTCTGTGAGTTCGAGCCCCTCATCGGGCTCTGTGCTGACAGTCAGAGCCTGGAGGCTGCTTTGGATTCTGTGTCTCCCTCTCTCTCTTTGGCCCTCCCCCACTCACCTTCTGTCTCTCTCTCAAAAATAAATAAACATTAAAAAAATTTTAAGATGAGTATAATAATAGCAATTTCACTTTCCTTTCACTCCCTAGCTCCTCTCCTTGCAAGAGTATTTATTGCAAGTGTGTTCTCTTTCTAGGCACTTTGCTAGCTGCTTAAAGATAAAGCGTTGAGCAAAACTGATGGTGTCTTGGCTTGGAGATTTCAGGCTAGTGGGGTTGTGGTGAAGAATAACTAGATAGTGTATGTCAGTTGGTGTACTTGAAGATTCTCTGTGATTATTAGGGCCCTTTCTTCTTGCCAGTTGTCTAACCGTGCAACTTGTTCAAAGGCTAAGAAGAGTCATGGATTAATACTTTTCAACACACAAAAGGCTTAACCTATATTTAATTCTTTGACTTCACATGATTTTACTTTCCTGCCATTTTGTAGATGAATACAAAGGGGACAGATAAACAACATCAACTCCTTGGACTGTGGTATGACAGATCTTGTAAGTGGAAGCATTTCAGACATTATCAAGATGGTATTAATTTAACTTGCACCGCAGTGTTATGTGTGAGGAGTCTCCAATTTTGTTAATGGCATACTTAATTGACAATACAATCATGACTCGGAAGGGTGTGAAATTAAAATCTTAAGAAGCATATAAAATAATAGGGCAATTCAGAAGTTTTGTGTGAATAAGGCAATGAAATTGGAAAGCATCTTCTTTATTATTGGCTTTTCATTCCTAGACAATTCCACTTGGTATCTGTCTTAGTCCGTTCAAGCTGTTATAAAATATAACATAAACCGTGGTTTATACACCACAGAAATGTATTTCTCACTGCTCTAAAGGCTGAAAAGTCCAAAATCCAAGGCACTGCTATATGTGGTGTCTGGTGAGGGCCTGCTTCCTAGATATTTGTCTTTTTACCCTGACCTCACATGGCAGAAGGGCCTAGGTTGCCCCGTGAGATCTCTTTTATAAAAAGGATTAATTCTATTCCTGAGGGCTCCATCCTCATGACCTAATCACCTCCCCCAAACCCCATCTTCTGATACCATCACTTTAGAGTCAGGATTTCAACATAGGAATTTTATGGGGACACAAACATTTAAACCATAGTATCCAATGGAAAAACTGACATAAAACATTAATAATCACTTACCTAATTAAGAAAAAAACATCAAAAATAGATATACATGATGTTTCTAAAACTTACAACATAGAATAGAGCAGTACATCTAGATGCTAAGGATTGTGGTCTGGAAAGAACATACCACATGGTTTAGATATTTCATCATCTAGGTTTTATGATATAAAAAATGTTTAAGATATAGTTCAAAGGTCTATTTTCAGCTATTGCTGG
This sequence comes from Lynx canadensis, assembly GCF_007474595.2. NCBI lineage: Eukaryota > Metazoa > Chordata > Mammalia > Carnivora > Felidae > Lynx > Lynx canadensis. The sequence continues at coordinate 64,622,192 of NC_044303.2, forward strand.
TGTCTCAATACCTCTCAAATACAGAGATGATAGTACTGATCAGTGACCATAGCTGAGATATGGACCTTGAGCTTTATGTTTTAGCAGTGATGGGATGAAATGGGTATTTACATTCTCTTACTGTGTTTCTCCCTTGGTCCAACTTTTAATATGTGTCTTGTATTTGTTAGGGAGCTAGGTAACTAAGAATGTATCACATGGGCCTCAGAATAGACTAGAATCAAACCTATGTCTCTTCACTAGTGGCCTTGTGCTCTGGCCAAATGAGCCTTTCAAAACAAATGACTTTCAATATTATTACATGTTCTCTTAACAAATTACAGATTTTTTTTTTCAAATAGGAAATGGCTGATTTATTTTAAATTACAATTAATATCATCCTTTCAAATTTCAAACATATTGGGTAAATGGAAGTGAATATTTAAGTTTTACAATATATCAAGGGAAAGCAGTTATGTAAATTCTATACACACTGATGGGATAGAAATCTGCACATTGGAATTTCGAATCCCCTTCTGTTTTTTTATAGTATCACCATAATACAAAAAACTACTGCTCTATTGCATTAAAAGCCCATACTTATTAGTGAAATGGCCAGGAAATATATTCACTCACTCAGGGAAGTATTAACATGAGATATTTTGCATAAGTGTGTATATCACTTGAACTTCCTTTGAACTCTGTGCACTTCTTGCTATTTATGACAAAGAAAGCCATTGCTCACAAAGTATCGGGTTTGCCTTTGAAGCAATACCAGATCATTGACAAAAGGCAGGGCTGAGATTAGATGCCCAGGGTTACTGTCCCAAAGCTATGTGAAATGTCAGCTAATTGGAAATGGTAATTATCCCACATAACAGCATAAACTGTTTCATTCTAGGGTATGTGTTGCTTTTAAATTAATAGCCATTGATCTTCTGGTTTTTCACAATTCTTCTCTGTCCTTTTGTCAAATTATCCAGCCATCAGTCCTTGGGACAAAACCCATTTCACCATTTTTATTGACCATGGTTTAATGAGTGACCTGGCCTTCCTGTTTGGATAGACTGTAATAGGTCCATCCATCTGAGGGTCTGTCAGCCAGAGCTGTGTAACCTTTACTGTATATTTGGTTTCTTTGTGGAAAAGTTTTAAAATAAAAACTTCGAATAATTGTGTTACTGTGGCTCTTTGCATTTTTTTCAGGTACTGGTTGGGAGGAGCCCAATTAGTCACAGTAGTAATAGATGTTTAAATTATGATCTACTGAGAAAGGCTGTCCCTGGAGATGAATAATATATATTCAAAATGTTCAGCTTGCATCTAATGGGCAGTGTTTCATACCAAATGGCTTTGAGGGAAATTTGTCTAGTATAATTTTTCAGGCCCAGAATTAAGATTCTCAGTTATGATGGGGGAAAAAAAACTGTCAAGTAGAAATTAGAAATACATATTCTCCATAGCTATAACATGAACTACAAGTGCATTCTGATCCCATAAAATTGAGTTACTTTAGAAAATATTTCAAAGTAACCTAATCTCGAGTCAATGTTTTCTATTGTAATGGTAGACATCCCAAAGACACTTGGGCTCCATCTGGTTTAACAAAGTGAGGACATGAAGAGTATGGGATTTTATTCAAATATTCAGGCAAAATTCTTCATTGTTGAGGTTAGAAGCCTCATAGACAGTGATTACGGGAAAGCTATATTATGTCTTTAGTTCAAGCCTTGGCACAAAATCATAAAACTAGTTTTGTTTTTGAGTGTGAATGAAGTCAGTGCAATGTCTTTCTAGTCATCTTGGAAGTAGGAAACTGTGCTTCCTACGGCTTTACTTGCAGGTCATCGGTTGTGACTACGAAGTAGATTCACCCACTACGGAGACTCAGAACACAGATTTGGTGCTGAAAATAGTGGAAGGTAAAATTTACCTGACACGTCAAAAAATGAACAGATCCCTTTTGTGACCCACACTGTTTGGGCACAAAGATGAAAATATTTAATCTGGCTGGGAAATCACAGTTTTGTATCTTAGAGAAAACGGAAGGAAAATGTTTGGAGGTTGAGGTGAAGAGCAGCTTGGTTGCCTCCCTTGTTCAAAATGATTCTGAAAAAGACGCCTGGACTACCTTAGTCAGGTTTCTCTAAGAGCTCTAGGCCTTAACCTTGGCACTTAACCTTGTTGGGTCTGAAATACCCACTTGTAGCAGGAATCTTGCTAAGTCAGTGTAGCTAGATTCCCCCCCCCCCACCCTCAATACCTGATTCCGTCGGTGTGTGATTACATTCGTCGTTGCCCACCCTCCCCAGGAGATGGGGTGATTGCCCTGTCCTCTTCAGCATGCCCTTCGGGCGTGTTTAAACTTTTACCCCGGATGCTTTCTCTTGTGCTTTTCCTCCCACTGACCCTTCATCGTGCTCCTGGGCTATGAATCTACACGTGTCCGTGCTGTATTCCGAACTGAGCTCAGTTCTATACTGAAGCCTCCCTTTTCTGACTGCAAGCATTCCTGAATTTTTTTTTTTTCTTTTCTTATCACTTTCCTGCCCAGCTCTGGTGTTCTTTAACCATTTTTACCACTTTAGCCGCTTCAGGTTCTGTTTTTTTCTCTGACATTTCCATATACCTTGTTCCATTTCAAACCAATATTGATTAGGAAACGATGTCCCTTCTGTCCTGTCCTAAACTCAATGTCTGAGAGTAAATCAAAATATTTGCCAGAGGAACCCAGGCTTGTGTCTGTGGGACTTTAGCAAGCTTTCTTTTCTGCGCAATTCTCTCTTCCCTCCCTCCTCTGCTATCAGCTAGAATAGGAAGCTGGGGGCCATCCCCCCCCCATAGGAAGGAAAGTGACAGAAGATTAATGGTCATTTCTGTCTTATTAGCATAAAACGAGGGCATTAGGCTTCTTCCCTGAAAATCCTCCTTTTATAATAAAAGTAACTGTAAGGCCAAATTCTTTGCCTTGTGCAAGAATATCCATTAGGAAAAATATCACAAAAATACTTATACATCTGTCTTATAAACTTAATGAAGTTTAAGTCCACTGAATCTGTTCTTTCAGCCCTCTGAAACCTTAGAATAAAGGCTCTCTAGAGGTGATCAGAATGAAAGAGCATGCAGTTATAGCTGGGTATTGCTTTGGGGAAGATAAAACCAGTAGTCGTTCACTCTACAGCCTGCATTCATGTAATTGGTGTTCCCTAGTAAACTATCTGGCATGCAAAATGCTAAGTGTTCAAAGTACCTGGCATTTGTGATCATTGGAATTGTAAACTGTTGGCATTTGGTTTATGTTCTTGAGCCAAACCATTTTGTACTACTCTTAAATATTTTGGCTTTGGAACTTTGTTTTTGATACAGATAATTTCTCTTGTTATTTCCCCATTTCCGTTATTGCTGTCCTGCATTCAGCTGTAATTTGCTTTAATTGAGTCATCCCCATGATCATGGAGAATTTGTTTAGCCATTGCAATTTTTAGCTGTAATCTCATTTTGAATTGTTTATCCTGATGATTAACATTAGTGCATGAAGATTCAGTAGAGAAAAAATTGTTATGTGGAAAATTCACTATTTAATAGTTAATATAAGTCTTCAAATGTTGAGTGTCAAGGTTGCAGTGTCTCTTTGATCCATAAAAGGCTTGTCAATGAAGACAGTTCTGTTGAGAACCTATATTGAAAATCCAAATATTTTTTTTTTGAAATCTGCTTTGAGTCTTGAGGATTTGGAAATTTACATAAATGATCTGAATCTCAGCAAGCTCTGAATGCACAGCAATGATTTAATGGGATAATTTAAAGAGAGCCTGCCATTGGAGTGATGATTATCTACAAAAGTGATAATTTACTAAGTGATTATGCCTGTGTCATAACTTAATATCACATTGGTCATTTTTAATCAATAAACTGAAATATAACCGGGTTAGGGAACATGTAAACCTGCATCAGTCCAGTGAAAGCTGTTAGGAGGGAGAGAAAGAAGAAATTGTAAAAATTAGATTGAATTATTTGGGAGAGCTTAAAAGAACTTTAGTTTTGCCTCAGCTGTGATACTCAGCGTGAGACAGAATGAGCTTCACCGCAGGGCTTGGATTTCCAGAAGTCTACTCAGTGGGGCTTGTCCAACATTGGACTTTTCCAACAAACAAAAAGAAATCTTACACACTTATTTCGGAGTTCTTGATGTATGCAACGTGTTTTGTTTTGTTTTGTTTTGTTTCGTTTCGTTTTGTTTTGTTTTGTTTTTATCCTAATCACATGCAACTGATGGTGCTGGATTGGAGGCATCTCTATTCTGTTCCTGACAAGTAGTGTGAATTTGGGCAAGTTTTTCATTCTCTCCCAATTTTTCTTTTACTGTTTAGGAGATGGAACTTTCAGAAGATTATCTTTACACTATATGCACCTCTACAATTCCATATTATGTGGAGATGTCTTCTGCAGTTTATACAAGTCATAGTTACAGAGAGAGTTCAGGAAAGAAGGTTTGGATTTGAAAGTCCTATTCCTGTAATGTTGGTTAAAGCTCAGAGATTAGATGGGTTCAAGAGGCTGTATTTGTTCATAGAAAAGGGTAAAGGATCTAGGAAAGAGTCTAGGACCTTGCCAAGGTTGTGTTGAGGAACCAGCAGGTGAGGTTAATGAGAGAGTGTCAGTAACTAGGAAAAAACAAGGAAAGGATGGGGTTTCTGAAGCCATGAGAAGGAAGTCTTTAACATAGAAAGGAGTGATAAACTCTTAGATGCATCTAAGTCCTCATAGACTGCAAGAACAGAAAAGTTACCATTGGATTTAGATGCTTATAGCTTGACAAAAGTTGGCTCATGATGATGAACCAATCAGCAGTGACCCTTAGAGTACAATCAAAGTAGTGGAAACACAATGGAGGTGATGAAGTGGAAAATGTGATAATAGATAACTCTTTCTAGAAGTTTAACTCTTAAGAATAGCAGAGAACTGGAGCAAAGCTGGAGAGCCATGCATAATTAAGGAAATCCCTCCTCCTCTGCCACCTCCTCCCCATCCTTGGTTTTCTTCTTTCGATAGATGTAAAAGAACAAAACTTTAGGAGGTAATACAGTAGAAAGGAAAAAAATAATGATGCAGGAAACTGTAAATAATTATTCAAGATGAGTGAATCCTCAGAAGATGCAAGGCTATAGGCTGTGGCATACGATGGGGTTGGCACATGATGGGAATGGAATCACCTCATCCACATAAAAATTATTTATTTTTCTAAAGAAATGTCACTGAGAACCAAAGACTAGCCCTATGCATGTGTATGTACTAGGTTGTGATGTAAAATGCGGTTCTCATTCTAGGTCCTAGTCAAAAAGTGTTTATAAGTAAAATGCTTTGCAGTAACTGAAGTAAGGGAACAGATTGCTGAAGGGCAATCATAAGAAAGAATACAAAGGGGGAGAAGAATAAAACAGTGTCTTCAATACCAAAGATGGGGAACTTCTGGAGGTAGCAGCTGATGACATTATCAGGTGCTTCTGAGAGGTTTATGGAGTTCAGTGCTCAGAGATGATGTTTTTAACAAGGAATTTCAATGTGAACATTACTTTGTTTACATAGTTGAAGTGAAGTAGAGAAAATAGAAAACTAGATTTAAAAAGATTTGTGTAATCTTTATTCATAGGGCAAGGTTTTCTTTTTTTTTAATGTTTATTCATTTTTTAGAGAGAGAGAGACAGAGAGAGAGACAGAGCACAAGTCGGGGAGGGGCAGAGAGAGAGGGAGACACAGAATCTGAAGCAGGCTCCAGGTTCCAGGGCATCAGGACAGAGCGTGACTAGGGCTCAAACCTACAAACTGTGAGATCATGACCTGAGCCAAAGTCAGATGCTCAACCAACTGAGCCACCCAGGTGCCCCAATGTGTTTCAAAACAAAAGCTGTGGCCTACTACTGGGTCATGACATAAAATGAGTTTCTTACACCTTACTTGTTGTTGTCAGCACAGAGCCCACTTCAGATCCTCTGTCCCCTTCTCTCTCTGCCCTCCTTCCCCGTTTGTGCTCTCTCTCTCTCTCAAAAATAGATAAAACATTAAAAAAAATAAGTTGGCTTAACCAATTGAATGTTCACTATGTCACTGAGTAATACATCTAATAACACTTCAGGGGCCAGATAGTGTTACAACTTGCATTTGGAGGTGGTCTTTTTCTTACGCTTGTTGTCTCATGGTCCCAAGTGGACAGACTACTTCATTCTCAGGCATCATCGTTTTTTATTCTAAGAGTGAAAATCACTCTGATAGGCATAAAAATGCCCATTCCCAAAGACATCCATGTCCTAATGCCCAGAGCCTATGAACATGTTGCCTAACTTAGCAAACAGGACTCTGCAGGTGTGATTGAGGAAAGTGAGGTGGAGAGATTATCCTGGATTATGTAGGTGGACCCAATATAATCGCTAGGGTACTTATAAGTAAAATAGGTAGTCAGGAAATTCAGAGAGGGACACTTGATGATGGGAATGGAGTGGGAATGATACAGAGTGAGGAGATCCAATTGGCAATTGTGTTGGCTTTAAAGATGAAAAGAGGTCAAGAGCCAAGGGTTATGGCTGGCCTCTCCATGTGGGAAAATACAAAGAAACAGATTTCCCCTGGGAACCCTCACATGATTTTAGCCCAAGAAGTTCCATGTCACACTTCTGATGTGCAGAACTGAAGATAATAGATTTGTGTTGTTTTAAGCCACTAAGTTTGTGGTAACTTTTGTGGAAGCCATAGGAAATTGATATAAATGTGAACGGGCAAAACAAGGAAAACAGATGTGACCTTTGAGGTTGTTGCTTTTCATTAGGAAAGCAAAAGCCTTCCTAAGATCCCTAATGAGTTGGCATTTGCTTGTATCTTCTCATCTGGAATTGGGTCATGTGACCACCCTAAATCTGCCACTAAACCAATTACAATTCAATTGTCATATCTGTATTAGATTAGACAATAGCAGTCTGTGCGCTGGGCCTGGGACAGGGGTTCTTTTTCTTTCTAAGATCTATTTATCTGTGATTAGCAAGAAAAAACGTATTCTGTTGGAAGAAATGGGTTGAGAAGGCATGAATTTTGGGTAATGGACCTGATGTTGGAATGTTAACTATATAGCAGACATTGGGACCCTCTGGAGATGTAGCAAATGTTGAGACACATGGTATGTAGCAGATGGGTATAAGGAGGGTGTAAGAAGGCACTAGGAAGTTAAGTATGTAGCCACACCCAAGGTGAGTCTGCCATAATACCTGCCATATCCCATCCACCAGCAAACCTCATTGTTTTCTTTCAAAAACCCATTCCAACTTTTTCTTAGGCTTATGTCCACAACCACCACTCTGTTTCAGTCCAACATCATCTGCCTTTTTCATTACAAAAATCATCAACTAATTCTCTTCCTAATATCTATTTTGCTTCATATTCATCTCTATTATTTTTTTTCATTATTCAGCCATAATCATCTTAAAAATGTATTCTATTACACCTTATTTTTTGAAAACAACTTTTCATTGAAATTAGAATTAAAATAAAACTTCTTAACTTTCTCTCTTCTCAAGCATTGCTTACAGACAGAAAGATTCAACAACATCCCTTTTCCAGGTTTGGCAAGTTTTAGTGAAAGTACTTTCTTCATACAATTTAATTTTGGTTTGGAATTACATGCTCATTTGTGTGACTATCTATTCTAAGTTATAAGTTCCACTATAATAAAACCAGGTCCAATTCTACCCACTGTTAAATTTCACTTAAACTATAATTGTTGAGTGAGTGATTCATGAGTTAAAAATAAGAAAAAATAACACTCTCATCTACAAGACATTTCTAATCCAGTGGGAAAGAATGAAATGACTATCATAAAAATGATAAAAGCTACATTCTTTAGACATGTGAATTTCGGCCATTATAGGTCAGACTTTACTATGGATTTGGAGATGCAGGTAAGGAGATGTTGGAGGGTGAATCATTTCAGGTTCATTAATAATAGGAATTAAAGCAGGTTGATCTGGAAGAGAAAATCAGATTTACAGACCTAGGTTCACAATCTGAAATGGTATAGAGAACAGAGGGGTGAAATGAGAAATGAGTTCTTGAAGTTCGATGAAGGCTAGGCTGTGAAAGTTTCCAACACAGTAAACCTGTGCAAAAAGATTCTAAATTTTGGTTGTGTGTGTGTGAGTGTGTGTGTGTGGTGTGTGTGTGTGTGTGTTCTGAATATATGGTAATTAGTAATAATATTAATGGTATTACAGGAAATTAAAATTTAAGGTAGGATCCTATTAATTAAGTGCTTACTCCTTCAACATCTATTCAACAAATACTTTCTGAGTGATGAATTTCCAGGGTTCAAAATAAGCACTGAAGATAAGGGGAGAGAAAAATAAAGACAGTCTTTGCTCTCATAGAAAAGTTTGTTTTCTCTAATTTTTACAATTGTTTACTTCTTTAAAGTTGTTATTTTTAAAGTCTCTAAGACAACATCACAAGTTTATTAAGAGCAGAAGAAATCACTTGCTATATTTCTTCTGTTTCAGTCATGGTAACTATAGTGGAATTAGGCAAATAGTAATTGAACAACAACCCAATTCAGTTTATTAATTGGGTAATCAATGTATTTCTAGATCATAAAAATTGATGGAATACTATGGTGCCATTCTGAATTATTATAGACCTGCCTTACAACAGTGGGTAAAGTGAAAAGGGACATTCAAAACCTATATCGTTAGATTGACTAAAGGAAGATAGCTATTATGGATCATTCAGGCTGAAAAATTCACTTGGAAGTCTGAATGACCCAGATTCCTCATTCTGATGATAAATAAATGCAACTGCCAAATGCTCCATCGCATTTTGTGTTGTCTTAGTACAACATGAATGTCTTATCTACCTTGAAATGTATCAGTATAATCAAAACATTTAATGCTGATTAACATGATGGTCCCCTGATTTAATTATAAGGGCTGTCAGGAAAAATTGAAGAATGGATCTCAATGAGAACAAAGCTTATTCTAGACTGATTCCCATTAGAGAACACACTGAAGAAAGCTATTTCTGTTCTGCTAAACTTAGATAAAGCCCTTTTCAGCTAGTATCACTTTACTTTATACATTAAATAATAATTATGACTTAAAATTTTATAAAATATAAACTGCATGGGACATGCTTTAAAAATGTGACAGTTTTCAAGTAAAGAAAAGACCCATAAATTTCCAACTCTTTCTCAAAAAAGTATTTATGTTTGCTTGGTTGACATGAGGAGTATAGAAAGTGGGAATCAAATTGAAAAGTAATAGAGTTTTAGTTCCCAATCTCCAAAAATCCATCATAACTTTAAATTTGTCTTTGTGACAATATAGAAGAGGTTGGTTACTTATATGAAAAAAAAAAAAAAACAGTAAGAATGGGGAGGTACCAATAGGATAGCCACTGGTCACATGTGCCAATTTAAATTTAAAATTAATTAAAATAAAAAAAAAATTCAGTTTTTCAGGCACATCAGCCACATTTCAAGGGCTTGACAGTTACATGTTGCAAGTGGCTATTCTATTAGCCCAAGTATAAGATATTTGTATCATCTTAAAAAGTCTTGGACATCACTGCTTTTGTGCATTTGCATTTTGTTTATCATCTCTAGGCAGTTAACAGAATGCTTGGTGGTGCATGAAGAATTTTGAAACTTTTTTTTTAATTTGGTATTTAGAGAGAGAGAGAGAGATCGTGTGTGTATGGTCCTGCACATGAGCAAGCACAAGTCGGGGAGGGGTGGAGGGGGAGAGAGAACCTTAAACAAGCTCTACACCCAGCCTGCCTTGGACTCCATGTCACTACCATGAGATCATGACCTGAGCCAAAATCAAGAGTTGGATGTTGAACTGACTGAGCCACTCAGGCGCCCCAGAAACTCAAAAGACCACTGGTATGACTAACAATCTAGTGATTGCTAGACGGTGAAGGCAAATGGGGCCACTTGTTACTGTAATTACCAGACTCTAAAGGGATACTGCAATTAGGAGACTGCTTACATATGTAGTTATTTCTGAGAGTGCTTTGTCATGAGTCACTGAGACGTGTCATGATGCACCATGTGTACTTTCAAATGAGATAATAACTGACAGATAAGATGCTATGATTACAGGATTGGCTACTTTTTTAAAAAATGAGCCTCCATGTATTTCAGTGAGTGAAAAATTTCTAGAGAGCAATGATTTTCAACATCCAAGAGTGGACATATGCTTCAGAGGCAATTTGGGGGGCAAAACCTGGCCCTGAAACCAGGTTCTAGGTATGTATCTAAGCCCAAGACAGGGAAATACAGGTTATTTGTGCTACGGTGTTTGCTGCCTGAGCTGTGTTCCTTTGTCCTTTTTTAGTTGCTTAATCTTTAGAGTTACTTACATTTTGATTTGTTTCTAATGCCCTGTAATGGCCCTTGAGACAGCATTATTCCTACCTAGCATATTAATATAATGTAGTTAGAAATAGAATTCCTAACTAGGAGGAATAGAATTTTTACTATTAAGAATCCACTACTTACTAGTTGTGTCTCTTAGTAACTCTGTGACTCATGTACACATCTGTAAAATGGGGATGGTAATAGTAATGGCCACTTTGTGGATTTATTATGATGATTGAATAAAATAATTTATTAATAACCATACATTAATTACATTTAGAGCAAATTTGGGCACATAGTGTTCATTAAACATGAAAAGCTATTGCCCTTTCTCATTTAAGATGTGGTGCAATTGATATGGTCTCATTAATGTTATTCTAGTATCACTTATTCATCCACTTAAATGTTTTGTTTTCAGTGCCTTAGATTTTATTGTAAATGGCTTAGATACTAGACATACCTTTGAGTGCCTTAGACACCTCTTAAATTTTTTTTAATGTTTATAGTTGAGAGAGAGAGAGAAAGAATGAATGTGCGAGTGGAGGGGAAGGGGCAGAGGGAGACAGAGACAGCATCTGAAGCAGGCTCCAGGCTCTGAGCTGTCAGCACAGAGCCCAAGGTTGGGCTTGAACTCACAAGCCATGAGATCATGACCTGAGCTGGAGTGGGATTCTTACCTGACTGAGCCACCCAGGTGCCCCTGATTTAGGTACCTCTTAACCCTGGAAAATATAGAGATGAATAAGACACAGTCCCTTACCTCAAAGAGTACAGGTTCCTGCATGAATATTAGCTTTTAATACATACATTACTTATTAGCCATAAGCCAAATTTTAGGAAAATAGATCCACTAGTAATTTAGCTTCACTAGAGTGACTATTAAAAGGAACATGAATCATAATAAAGCCTACATTTGATTGTTTATACAATTTTGTTGTGCTTTGACATACATTATATTAATTCTTATAATAATCACACTTAATTATTATAACAGTATCTCAGGCCAAGTAGCTTGTGTAGAGTTGAGAACAGCTTTTACCTATACTATACTATACTGCTTTCCTGTGCAGAAAAATATGATTCCAAAAATGGACTTTATACAAAAAAACAAAAAAAAACAACTGACCTCTATTGCTAAGGTCAGGATAATGGATACATTTGTCAGGGAAAGGGTAAGGATTAGTGATTGGAAAGGAATATGAAGGGACCTTTGAGGATGTATAAACTTCTGTTTCTTTTTTTTTTTTTTTTCAACATTTATTTATTTTTGGGACAGAGAGAGACGAGCCATGAACGGGGGAGGGGCAGAGAGAGAGGGAGACACAGAATCGGAAACGGCTCCAGGCTCTGAGCCTCAGCCCAGAGCCCGACGCGGGCTCGAACTCACGGACCGCGGAATCGTGACCTGGCTGAAGTCGGACGCCCAACCGACTGGGCGCCACCCAGGGGCCCCCTTTTATTTTATTATTTTTTTTTTTTTTATTTTTTTTAAACTTCTGTTTCTTGATGTAGGTCATGGTTCATAGTTTGTGAAAATTCATCAAAACGTACACTTGTAATATTTGTACTTTTTATCTATATGTTAGACCTAAATAAAAATTTCTACCTATATAGTATACCTAAAAAAATACACATACACACTGAGATAGCTGTGCATATATGTCCATATAGAAACATATAAACATCTGTGTGTGTGTGTGTGTGTGTGTGTGTGTGCATGTATGTATGCTATGAGTTCAACCCAATATGAAAACTCACAAGAAAACCCCATTTTTCCCCCAGTGTGGCCATCACTATGTTAAAGATAGCAAACTTATTAAACAGCCCCCAAGTTTTCAAAGTAATTGGTATTAAAGCATAATTGTATTGAAAGACTCAGATTTATGCACTACTTTTCCATGATGGAATGGTAAGTAGATCTTATCCAGTGCTTACCTCAGAACCACTTTATTTCTAAAACGCCACCGAAGCATAAGTTAATTAAATTACATAAATTACAGGCAGTGATGGGAAAAGTAATATTTGTTATAAGTGCATGTTCTTGCAGAAATCCCTTTCTTGCATTGTGTGCTGATACTTCAGCTGCTTAACAGCTCATACTTTTTAGATGTCCAAAGGGAAGATATATTTAAGTAGGTTAGTTGTCCCTTGGCTTGTGAAGTGCTAACATTTTTGTTATTCCTAATAGTCCTGCAGGGTAGAACACATTCAAAGCCAGACAGGAGACACAGTGATGTAAAATCTAGTGTTTACAGTGCAAATGCTCAGATTCATAGTTATGCTGTGTCATAGGTGGTGGGCTCCTGTGGGCATTCCATTTCACCGGATTCATGATGACTGGGGCTTTGAAAGCAAAATCAACTAAAATTAATTCTGCTTGGGAACTGCCCTCTAGAACAAGCTCCATGCTGATGTCGATAAATGCTCTAAGGTAGCAATAGCATTTAAATGCTTGACAAAAATGCAACTATTAACAAGTGAAACATTAATACTGACTTTTTTAATAAATACATTTTGAGGGGGCCATTTGAAGTTTAGTCAGAATTATAGACAGTTTCCCAGACATTCCTAATGATATTGATGTATCCTTTATTATCTATAAATAAGTCAGCATACTTATAATTTAATCATCCTCTTTTTTCCCCTTTTTGACAATTTATGGAATCATATGAATTTCAGGGTGGCTAGTCTACTACTGAACTCTGAAATGACAAAAAAGAATGAAGAATAATAACAATAAAATCCTTCATTTCCCTGTGTGTTCCATGTACATATGTCCATTCCTTTACCTAATTATTCTACATATATTTCTTGAGTATAACATAGATGACACAACTGACTGGTTCTCTGCCCTCATAGGGCTTCTATCTCTTGGGAAGATGACAGAGCCCAAACAAGTAAATGGTTTAGTATAATGTGTCAGACATCAAAGACTTATTATGGGAAGAGTTAGGCAAGGTAATGTGAATAGGAAGTGCGGAGTGAGGGGTGTCTGGGTGGCTCCATCAGTTAAATGTCAGACTCTTGATTTCAGCTCAGGTATAATCTCATGGTTGTGAGATGGAGCCTCACATGGGGCTCCGGGCTGGGAGTGGAGTCTGCTTAAGATTCTATCTCTCCTTTTCCCTTACCCCTCCCCTGCTGGTGCTCACATGTGCATGTTCTCTCTCTCTCTCTCTCTCTCTCTCTCTCTCTCTCTCTCTCTCTCAAAAAATTTTAAAAAAGAAATTGTGGGCTGAGATGGGGTGTTGGTGTTGCTGTTTTATCTGAGAGATAGAGACAGTGTCACCAAATGAGGACATTGGAGCAGATACTTCAAGGAAGTAAGGGAGTCACCCACATGTATATCTGAGACATGGGTGTTCTCAAAAAAACATCCAGAACTTGAAATAACTACTTTCAGAAGACCTCAGAATATTAATTTGCTTTCTCCATATTCCCTACAGTATGGATGTGTAAATATTACATGGTTTATTTTTTTGTTTGTCTAGAAACACAAAATATTGACAATACCTGAAGGGTATGTAGGGTTGGGATGAAAGCCTGATTTACTCATTCACAAACCAGAAACTCTCAGCTGAATGTGAAAACCAGAAAAGAAGATGATATTTAAAATTCAAAAAAAACAAATATCAGCTCCTAAAAGGGGATAATGTAAGGCAAGTTTCTTAGCCAGCCTGCAAATTATTTTGTAAAAATTAATTATGATGCATTTCTCCCTACGTATGATAAGTAAGTTTTCATTTTTCAGCATGCTGACCCTTTTTCCTGGTATGTTTTGTTTTGTTTTTACATTCTTCTGGTGCATTCTTATTTACCCTTAATGACTACTACAACTTTTGGGAGCATTACTTCCTGAAATCGCGAGGCTGAGTTATTGGTGATTTTTTTTTCTGAATTCCTAGAGCAATCTCCAGTTAACCTCTAGACTCTGCCTTTTTCCATTGGATTATTTTCTAGATCTATATTTTTCCCCATGAAAAACATCTTTTTAGCTTCTTTAATGTCCAGTTCATTGCCTTGCTCAGTTTTGTATATTAATTGATGTTTTTCAAATAAATTAATGAGCAAATGTTTAACTTATAGCCCCCAAATGTATGGGACCTCACAAAATGACTGTGCTTCCATCAGTGTCCCTGATGCTTTACAGAGGAACATAGAGTATTTCCACAGGGTTTAAAGTTAGAAGACTAGGGTCTGCCATTTGGTGTCATTTTAAACACTTTAGTAGCCCTCATTTTGCTTAGCCCTCAAATAAACGTGTAAATAATGCCTGTCTCAGTCAGGCTGTTTAGGGTCACAGTGGCTAACATTTGAAAGTGCCTTGTAGGGATGCCTGGGTGGCTCAGTCGGTTCATTGTCCGACTCTGGCTCGGTCCATGATCTCACTGTTCCTGAATTCGAGCCCTGCGTTGGGCTCTGTGCTGACAGCTCAGAGCCTGGAGCCTGCTTCGGATTCTGTGTCTCCCTCTCTTTCTGCCCTTCCCCTGCTCACACTGTCTCTCTCTCAAAAACAAATAAACAGTAACAAAAATTTAAAAAAAAAAGAAGTGCCTTGTAAATAAATTATAAAGTATCCTTCACTTATTCATTTTTATGACTAGTTCTAATGTTACCTATATTTAGTCAAATAGAGACATAAAAAGGAATTAACCAGATTGTAGAAAAAATAAGCAAAAATGGCTTAAAAGTGATTGACCAAAAAGATTTTCAGGTTGAATCCATACTGGTATATATAATAGTCCAGTAAATCATAGCAAATGTAGTGGCCACCCTGCTTTTGGGTGACATAAAAGTTCAATGGAAATCTTTGCTCTTATTAGCCTGAAAGGAGCATTGAAAAACTTACACAGAGAAGGGGGCCTGGATGATTCAGTTGGTTGAGTATCCGACTCTTGATTTTGGCTCAGGTCGTGACCTCATGGTTGGTGAGCTCAAGCCCGATGTTAGGCTCTGTGCTGACAGTGCAGAGCCTGCTTGGGATTCTCTCTCTCTCTCTCTCTCTCTCTGCCCCTCCCCACTCACACATACACCTGTGCTCTCTCTCTTTTTCCTCAAAATAATAATAAATAAACATTAAAAGAAACTTACACAGGGAACAACTGTATAAACTTATCCCCTGGTAAGGCTATAGAAGGAGGTAGCACAAAGCAGGATACCCCTGGAAACCAAGAAAGACTCCGTGGACTCATTCATTCACAGAACTACATTTCTGCTTAGTGACAAATCAGAAATTGTTATCATGTTCTCTTGTCAGGAGAAGTCAACTCAAGTACAGAGTATTTCAGGAGTAAACCTATACTAATAGCTTATTATCAGATCCATATTAATTAAAAATGTTAAATTGCAAATATTTGAGATGTCCTTGATAGATGAAATGCTATTCTAATTTGTTTTGAAAGGTTCTACATAATCACAAGGTATACAGAAAAGAGATGTGATTTTTTTTAGTCTTCAAACTCACAAAAATAATGGCCTGATAAAGAAAAGTGTTATTTTATATAATTAAAAATCAATAATTAAGCACACTTCTAAGCTAATGATTTTTTAAAATCTATAATTAATACATATTTTAATGTCTTACACATATATTTTATCCTAAAGAAGTCTTTGATTAATGCTGTCTTGTACGAAAATAGGAGATTTTCTCAACATACAAGGCAAGCATGTTCTTCATGATCATTCTGGATAAATAGGCTTCCGTGATGACATGAAAATGGAATATGACTTAGTGTTCTTGGCCAACATGTAGGTTATTCAACTCAGCATTTTTCTCCTAACAGGCACCATGACACAGATTGTGAAATAATCTTTTGTTTTCCTGAGTATTATTCTAAAAATTTAAGCAATGCAGTCTTAAACCACCCACCTTTTCAGATTACTCCTCTAACCAACTTCAACTGAAGCTGTTCTCTAAATCTTGTTAATACATTATAATTCAGACTATATCCATTCCAACAAGAAAGGTACACCTCATAAAATGATTATACTATGGTGAATAGTATTCCCTTTTATTTGCCTTCAACTTTTCTTCTCTTTTGGTTCAAAACAGGTTCTTTATAACTGAATTCAGTTAAATATATCTTAATTCCATAATTGCAAACTCCCTCCTTTGTCAACTTCACAGTTTTTATCATTTTAGTCTGCAAGCCACATCATTTAAGTCTGTTCTCAAAAGACAAACTCTTATCACTTTGATGTTTTTTTTGCATGCTGTGATCAGGATTTAACAAGCTTTCATTTTATCCCTCTTGAAGTGCAACAACCCCACATATAAGAACAGGTATAGACTCAGCATTTTGCCCAAGAAAAATTGTGTGTGTGTGTGTGTGTGTGTGTGTCTGTGTGTGTTTAAAATATTTCTATAGCTAACCAATAGTGTCAGCGTTGATTTTTTTGTGTGTTTTTTTAACTTTTAATAGAGTTGCACATTGATTTCCTTAAGAAAGTAATTAACTAAACCTTGAAAGTGTCTGGCTAAATATTTGATCAAAGAAATGATATCATAGACCACAGAGCAAAACATAAGCAAACAACCAAATTTGGTGCTGGAAAAAATTCTTCCCTTCTTTGGAAAAAGTGACTATTCATACCTTTGTTAAATCTTGAACACAATTTTTAGTGTTTCAGAAATAAAGGAAATGTGCCTCTTTTAAACAGTACCTAGTAACCCCCACATTATTGTCCAGCACATTATTTATATCCATAAGTGGTTAGCTCAGTGTTCTCCTTGACTTCCTATTAGGAGGATGGGGAATATTTTTTCCTGTCTGATAGTTGTTGAACAAAGCTGCCTCCCCCTGAGGCTGACTTCAGTATGTCAAACAAATGACTGTTCTCTCACAAATAATGACAATACACCTGTTGGTTGCCTTTTGAATTCACACTTAATGGGCCCCCTTCCAGGGCTTCGAATGTGCAGCTGTCCTTTCTTAACGCCAGACTCAACGAGTTCACAGTATATTTTTTAATAGTTTCTGCAGCAGTTGTGTTCTTAAAATTGTCATCCGTATGAGGCATGATTGAAACACATATACTGAAATGCACACACTAACTTAAAATTAGAAATCTTTGTTAGCAATAAGGATTGGCAGACATTATTTATAGTTCTATTTCTGTACGTCGATCAGAATAGTCATAATTGGAGAAAGAAGAAGATATATTATCACTTGTATGGATATACTTTTAATAGATAAGGAGAAATGGTTAGGCAAACACTCGCCTCTTCATTAAAAATACCATTGATAGAATTAATGAAATAAGGGATTTGCTATTCTGTATTTATGTTAGCATTGACCAGTTATTTGCACATTCACTTGCTCTTATTCAGGTACTAAGGTGTAGTTAACTAAGCCTTTGGGTTCAGAATGATCTCTAATATTGAATACTGGCTCCACCAATTAGAAAAGTTACTTCTACTTTGAATCTTGGTATACTCATTTGCAAACTGGAAATAATAATTCAGACTGTTGTTGTAGAGATCAGATAAAATGACATGAGTCTAAGACACTGTCTTGTATATACTATGAATTCAGGAAATGTTCTTTTTTTTCCCTCTTGTATCTTTAGAGGACACAAAAATATAATGCATACATGTTCAGGTATAAAAATAATGCAGAATATGAATTTGCACACACTGGACTTTATATCCTCGGAATAATTCATTTGACTCACTACTTTCTACTTTTTGAGTTCCTCAACTATTTTTTTTCTCAGTAATAAAGGAAATGATAAATATGCCTTCCTATGGCTCCTAGGATGACTACACAAATTGTACTATTAACTTATGTGCAAACTCTTTTAGGATTCTAATTTTTATTCTGGGATTCAGGTTTAACCTTCTTCTTGCTTCTGTTTGTGTGCTGTTTTTTTTTTTCTCTCTCTTCCCAGAAACCAAACTCTCTGTACTTCCTCTCTCAAGTTTCTTTCCCCAGACCTAAGTTTGGATTGCTCTCTTATTCATTGTTTTATTCTACTGGTTTGAGAACTAGACATTCTATTCTTTGTGTGTGCATCCTTGTGTGTGTATTGCCGGTCTTTAAATTTTACATCCAAACTTATCAAGCTTCTCAAAACAATATCAGAGGTTAGACAATTTCTTTACCTTCTCTTGAATCAAACAATAGGCTTGAAGATTCTAATTATATCAGAAACACTGATTAGTATTGTTATTCTCTGCCTAGAACTTGCTTGAAGTATTGCTGTTAACCCTACAAATTGTTATTCTTGTATTATACAGATGGTATTTCTTTAATTTTAATTAAATACCTAAATCCTGCCTTTACTCTTCCTTCTTGCATCTTTTATTTTCCATCTGGGATAGTTTCCTTCTTTAAAAGTCTCATCCTTCCTGTTTTTTGGTGGTAAAATTTCTTAGTTATTGTGTGAAGGTTTTTTTCTTTTTTCTCATACTTGTTCTGAATTCATAAGCTAGAAAAATGGTTACTTCCTCTAAACACATTAAACTAATATTCTACTATCTGGATCATTATGGACACTAGAAAATCTGCTGTTTAATTTACAATTCCTTGTGTATTATGTGAATTTTATCTCTGGCTTCCTTTAGTTATTCCCTTTGTCTTGATTACCTTGAGTTTCACTAGGCTGGATTAGCATATGCATGCATATCAAGAGGTAAATCTCTTAGAAATTTATTGATTTTTCTTCCTTCTAGTGCCCTTTAATTATAATAGATTTTTAAATTTTTTTCCTGCATTTGGCAACTTTTGATTGTGAATTCATATTTAACAGAATACCACTGGGAAATCTTGAATGACTTGGATTGAGTATTTTTTTCCCCAGAAAAAAAATATCTAATTTCTTCTGAATGGGGTCAGGGTATGCCACAGCCTGAAAACATTTTAATTTGATTTCTCACAGCAGGGAGCCCAGATTTAGGTGGAATATGAATTCAAAACCCAGAATAACCTGAAACAACAGGCCTGGGGCTACAAATTTTAAGGAGACTATTCTGTGCCACAGAGAGAAGGAGCAGAACTGAATTGTCTTCATCAGTTCCTTTATGGTGGACCGTTCTTCTCCCCTGTGTACTCCTTCACTGAAATTAAAACACTTAAAAGTGTCCTGATCTTCACAAAAGTGTGGTTCAGAGTCTAGGTTTTGTTCCCACACAAGTCCTTGTTTCCCATTTCCCTTATGGTGTATTTATTCTGGAATATTCTGGATTCCCTTGTACTACCTTGGCCTTAAAGTGGATTGGCACCAAAGCTTGCCTTTTAAGTTTTATTTTTAAGTTATAAGCTTATCTTAATCTTCTGTGTTCTTTGATACTTCATGTATTCTCCTTGAAGTCTGCAGTGCGTTACCATCTATTTTGTTGTCATTTCTCCTGCATCTGAGCGTCATTTGTCCCTGCAGAATATGTCAGAATTCCCAATTCTCCACATTGCAGGTAGTGGTGCTGAAAGTTATTTTTAAGTTGTACAACTCTTTCATAATTTAAGTTAAATTATTGATTATTCATGTCTGAAACATTAAAATTGATCATGCATACTAACATGAGAATCAAAACTAATAATTTATGATAGCAATGAATTACAGAAGAACAAGTTCAAGTGTTACAAATGTAAAATGGTGAATTCTTCTACAATATTTAAACTCCTTTAGGTAGCATTTTAAGTATTATTGAAAAATACTACTCAGATACAAAGATGGCAAAATAATTGTGAAATCTGACTGCAACACCTACCAATTTCTAAGGCTACAAAGTTTTAGGCAAAGGTTATTTGGTAACAACTTGCTCCGTCTTTCCAAACTGGGAGGGAAAATACAAGGGGAGTATTGGTAAATATACAATTGTATCATTAGGTTTTCTCAAACTCAAAATATAGTCCTCACATAAATAGGAACTAAAAAATAAATACCTCATCCATTTGTCCTGGATACCTAAGTGAAACTTTTTTTCCTAATGCAAAATGAGGGAAAACTTAGCTGTGAAAACAAAAGATAACTGAAAATGCTTTGATAGCAATTCTGTATTCCCAGCAGCAGTACTCTTGGGTTTGGTTTGACAGTCAAGCTGACAGAGCTCAATAGGCTAGTCTGCACTATGTTTACTAAGTTTTAGGGAAGTGATGCAGGACAGGAAGTATACAGCGTGCACACAGAGGAGAGATCTCATGAGTCTCTCTACTCAGTCATGATGTCCAGGTCAATTCTGACTCAGACATGAGCATTCAGAAGTGACGGTGTGAGTATGACCAATATGATATCTTTTCACCTTTTATAACCTAGCTAGTCAGACCTACCATGTGTTGTTCTATCTCATCTATGAAATTTATTCATTACTCCATAACCAATTTCAGCAATGAAGTTAGGGTGTTTGGCTTGGTTCTTGGTCAGATTCGCCTCTCCCCATCTAGTTTAGGCAAATTCCTAACAATTCCTTGAGCTATTATTGAAAAGGGAAGAACAAAGAAGAAAGTGATGATATTCAGGTTTCCTGGAAGCTAACTCTTAACCCTTTGTCTGCATATGGGTATGGCAATGGAAAATTACCTGCCAGATAGCATGCTGAAAATTACTAGGAAGTCTTACTTCTGACTCCATCCTACAAAATGCAGCTTTATGTACGGACATAGAATAAAATAGAGGGTTATTGGAATATCCTTGACATAGAAAGGAAAAGTTCCGGTGTGAGGACAGGATACATGCAGATGAGATGCACACCAACAGATGTCCCTTTCATAAGTGAAGAATAATAGTGCTCGAAAGTAGTTACATTAAGAAGCTCCAAGGTTCAAACAGCAAGAAAACTAAGTTGATAGAGGACAACATAACAGGAATCTTTCTTACAGGATAGAAATTCTCCCAATAACAGTGTTATTGGTGATAGCACATATTTTTAGCAAAACAGTTTGTGCTGATGAATAATGTTAGAAAAAAGAAACATGAAAACTGTGAAAAATCATTTTGTTAGGGGTTTTTGTTTGTTTTTCTTTCTTTTCTTTTCCTGATCAGTAAACAATAATCTTCTAGGGGGATAAATAGGAATCATTTGACAGGAAATATTAGAACTATTTTCATAAATGATATCGAATATCTAGTCAAGGTAGTAGCATGTAAAGAGATTAAGACACATGAAGAGGACAGTGTATTTTTTAAAAAACTCCAGGAAGTGCATTAATCTCTAACTCTTGGAGGTAGGAGTCAGATCATAATTCACTATAAAAGTGTATCAAATCCTGGAACCAATATTAAAGTAAAAAAAAAGGTATATCATTTTCATATAATGTCTTATATGTACATTAATACCCAGTTAACTCACTCAGGAGAAGATATTCTGGTTTGGTTATGTAAATCTTCTTGTTGCATAATGATCCTGGCCAGCCTATTCCTTTGCTGGGAATAGAGCCCCAGGGTTACTTCTACTTTTATCTGTATGCAACCATGAATCAAAAATCATCATCTAGGGTTTCTGGTTTTGGATAAGATGCAATAATCTGTGAAACCTGAACAATACTGATGGAGCAGTTCTTTGAGGACTCTAACAGTAAATGGTGGCAAGTAGATTGGAGAAGAGACCATAATCCAAAGCACCACGAACTGGTAATATTTATCTTTTCTTTTATCCTTCAGTATCCCATGGCCTACATTCACAACAGACTGCAACATGGAAGTAGGCATCAGCACAGACTTAGAGAACACCCAGGGAAGCCCTCTAGTTTAGGTTTGAGGAGGAGGAAAATGGTTTTCTAATAGCAACAGCAGCATCAAAGGCCTGTCTGCAGCCACGTAACTCTGATTGGCTAACTTCCTCTTGGATTGAAGTAGCTGTAGCCATGAGGGTGAGGCCAACTACATTTCTTTTTTCTCTCTCTCTCCTCCCAGCAAATGCCATGACATGGATGAAACTCATAGAGCTCCAGAGTTGGATAAATAAATCCCCACCTCTCTGTCTAGGGGAAAAAAAAAAGGGATCTTGAGGGATTGGACAGTACTGGGAAGATCCCAGAGAGGGAGCAGCTCTGGAAAGCTGACACATACTTTCAATGAACACATGGGGTCTCTACAGATGAATGGATCTACTGCTGAAGTACACACTGAAGTTGTTGAGAATTTAATTTAATTAAAGACAACTGACTAGTTTCCAGACTCATAATGGAGTAGGGCACATGCAAGACAGATTTGAATAGCATTGTCAAGACTGAAAATGGAATTGGCTTTGAAATTCACAAGTCACAGAAGACGGTTAAATCTTGTGACCTGACCCTAATTGAGTTGACTTCCTGCTACAAAATTAAACTATCTCTGTAAGATGTATACGTGATGTAGATTCCTAAAACTTAATATTCAAATGTCCTGGATACAATTAAAATCTAATCTAACAGGTAACAATGAAAGTATCAACTCACATATGAATATTTAGTCAAAAGATGCCAACACTTTGAAGGCACAGTACTTAAGATTACTAGACAAACAACTTAGAAAGTTATTATAAAGTATTCTAACAAAGGTGAACATTCCTGAAGAAATGGAAAGAGAAAATTTCAGCAAATAAGTAGAAATTATAAAGAAGAAACTAATAAAAATTTAGAATTGAAAAAATAATTGTATGGCTCAATGGCAGAATGGAAATGATGGAGGAGAGGGTCTGTAAACTTCAACACAGATTGATGGAAAGTGCAAGATAAACAACAGAACAAAGATCTTAAAAAAAATGTTATAGGATCTTTGAAAATAATTCCTAAAGTCTGCTGTTCATCACCACTGTCCCAGAAAGAAAGGTAAAAAAGTGTGAAGGTGAAAAAAAATTTGAACTTCCCAAATACAGTGAAGGATATAAACATACAGATTCAAGAAGCTCAGCAAACCCAAACAGATAAATTCAAAGAAATTCATTTCTAAACACAGTCAAATCAAATGGCTGAAAACTAAAAATAAAATACCCCCCAATTCTTCAAAGCCTTCAAGAAAAACAATGTTTGAGTGTCTGTATATTTGTCATCAGAAATCATGGAGACTAGGAAAACTAGAAAGATACTTTTAAAGTGCCGAAATAAAGAACCATTTTCCCAGAATTCTATATCAAGCAATAATAATCTCCAAGAATAAACATGAAATAAAGCGTTCTCATATAAAGGGAAACTAAGAACTTTTTGATGTCAGAACTGCTCTAAAAGAACTGCTAACAGGTAAATTGTGAAATAAAAATGAAATAATACCAGAAGGGTACCTGAACATCAGAAATGGAGGGTACAGCAATAGAAATGGAAAATTTTGAGAAAATATAATAGAGCACTGTTCTCTTGGTTCTTTAAAATACATTAGACAGTTCAGAGCAAAAATTATGACATAGATGTTTTTAATGCATGCATCATTTAGGAAAACTATATAATAAAGGCGGGTATGGAAAACTATATACTAATAAGGTTTCTACACTGTATTGTAGAAATGCAAAGAGTAAGGGAAGTATTTGAATTGTTATACCTACAGCAACCCACACAAACTTTATAGTGAGATATTGTCTAAAGTACAATAGATAAATTCAAATAGATTTGACCTAATGTAAGACAGAAAGCCATCAAAATCCTACAGGAGGAAACAGGGAACAATCTCTTTAACCGTGGCTGCAGCAACTTCTTACTTGACCTGTCTCTGGAGACAAGAGAAGCAAAAGCAAAAATGAAATATTGAGACCTCATCAAGATAAAAACTTCTTCACAGTGAAGGAAACAGCAAAACTAAAAGGCAACCGATGGAATGGGAGAAGATATTTGCAAGTGACATATCAGATAAAGGGTTAGAATCCAAAATCTATAAAAAAACTTATCAAACTCACACCCAAAAAACAATCCAGTGAAGAAATGGGCAAAAGATGTGAACAGACACTTTTCCAAAGAAGACATCCAGATGGCCAACAGACATATGAAAGGATGCTCAAAATCACGCATAATCAGGAAAATACACATCAAAACCACAATGAGATACCACCTCACACCAGTCGGAATGCCTAAAATTAACAACTTAGGCAAAGACAGATATCGGCAGGATGAGGAGAAAGAGGAACCCTTTTGCAATGTGGGTGGGAATGCAAAATGGTGTAGCCACTCTGGAAAACAGTATGGCATTCTGCAAAAAAATAAAATAGAGCTACCCCTACAATCCAGCAATTGCACTACTAGGTATTTATCTAAAGGATGCAAAAGTACTGATTCGAAGGGACACATGTACCATAATATTTATAGCAGCACTATCCACAATAGCCCAAATTATGGAAAAGAGCCCAAATGTCCACCAACTGATAAATGGATAAAGAAAGATGTGGGTGTGTACACACACTCACACAAATATAAAAACACAATGGAATATTACTCAGTGATCAAAAAGAATGAAATCTTGCCATTATGTGGATGAACCTAGGGTGTATTATGCTAAGCAAAATAAGTCAGAGAAAGATTAAATATCATATGATTTCACTTATATGTGGAATTTAAGAAAATAAAACAGATGAACATAGGGGATGGGAAGGAAAATAGGATAGACACAGGGAGGGGAGGCAAACCATTAGAGACTCTTAAATACAGAAAACTGAGAGTTACTGGAGGGACATTGGGTGGGGGGATGGACTAGATGGGTGCTGGGAATTAAGGAGGATTTGTTGGGATGAGCACTGGGTGTTGTATGTAAGTGCCAAATCACTAAATTCTACTTCTGAAACCATTATTACACTATATGTTAACTAATTGGAGCTAAAAAAAAATTTAAAAAGAAAAAAATTCAAATAGAATTAAAAAAATGATCAAATAAAACAAAAGGCATGAGAAGAGGGGAAAAAAGATGAAAAATGGAACAATCAGAAAGCAAATAATAAAAATGGTAGACCTAGATCCTAGATCAGTTAGCACACTGAATACAAAAGTTTAATTAAACATGTTGATTAAATACAAAGATTATCAGGATGGATTTAAAAGCATGAAAGAAATATCTACAATACATGTGTTCACTTCAAATATAATTATATATGTAGATTATATGTAAATGATGGAAACATAGATGCACACATAAATCAAAAGAAAACTAGGATAGTGATACCAAGTCTAATGTAGACTTCAGAACAAGAAAAATTACCACAGGTAAAGGGAAACATTACATAAGAAGATAAAACAACCCCAATGTTATGTACCTAACAACAGAGCTTCAAAATATATAAATCAAACACTGACAAAGATGACAAGATAGACAAATCCACAAATACAGACTTCAGGATTCCTTTCTCTATAACTGATGGAGCAAATACAGAAAAGGACAAGAATATAGAAGAACTAAACCTGCACTAATGAATTAATTGATTCTAATCACCCACCTACAGCAGTATATGCCTCTTTCCATAGATGTGGTACATACACCAAACTAGCTCATATCCGGATCATAAAGCAATCATCAACAATAGAAACAAATTGAAATCATAGAGTATGATCTCTGATCATAATGCATTAAATTAATTTTTTTTAACATTTATTCATCTTTGAGAGACAGAGGGAGACAGAGCATGAGTGGGGAAGGGGCAGAGAGAAAGGGAGACACAGAATCGGAAGCAGGCTCCAGGCTCTGAGCTGTCAGCATAGAGCCCGATGTGGGGCTTGAACTCACGAACTGCGAGATCATGGACCTGAGCCAAGTCGGGCGCTCAACTGACTGAGCCACCCAGGTGCCCCAATAATGCATTAAATTAAAATCAGTAACAAAGATAACAGATCAACAAATATTTAGAATTTAATAATATAATTTAGCTTTCAAAGAGTTCTTGGGGGAAATTAGTATATATTTTGAACAGAGTGAAAGTAAAAATATAGCATGTTAAACAGAAATCATAAAATTAAATGCTTAAGACTTGACAAAGTTAAGAATCTTAAGAATTAGGAAAAAGGAGAGCAACATAACCCTAGAGTGAGTAGAAGTTAGAGTATATGAAAGTTAAGAGCAGAAATCATCCAAATGAAAATAGAAATAAAAGAAAGAAAAATAGGAGCATGGGTGGCTCAGTCAGTTAAGTGTCTAACTTCGGCTCAGATCATGATCTCACAGCTCTTGAGTTAGATCCCTGTGTTGGGCTCCGTGTTGACAGCTCAGCCTGGAGGCTGCTTCTGATTCTGTGTGTGTGTGTGTGGTCTCACTCTCTCTCTCTGCCTCTTCCCTACTTGTGCGCTCTCTCTCTCTCTCTCTCTCATCTCTCTCTCTCTCCTCTCTCTCTCAAAAATAAATATTTAAAAAAACTAATAAAAAATTTTTATAAAGAAAATATATAAAAACAAAAGCCGTTTTTTTAAAAGGTAAACAAAACAAAACAAACCTGATACACTTCCAGTAAGATTAGCAAGGACAGAAGACCAATTATCAGTATCAGAATGACAGACAGGGGTAGTACTGAAGATACCAGAGATATTAAAAGAATATGACAGCACCTCAAAAAATTCAACCTGCCAAATTTTGACAAATTGCACGAAATATTAATTCCTCAAGAGAGAGAGGCAGACCATAAGAGACTCTTAAAGACAGAGAACAAATTGAGGGTGATAGAGGTAGGTGAGGGGGAGGGGAATGGCTATATGGGTAATGGGTATTAAGGAGAGCACCGGTTGTAAGGAGCACTGGGTGGTCTATGTAAGTGATGAATCATTAAATTCTACTTCTGAATCCAATATTACACTACATGTTAACTGACCAGAGTTTAAATAAACTCTTGAAACAAAATTTAAAAAATAAAATTAAAAATTAAAAAAAAAAATTTTTAAAGTATTTTAATTCCTCAAAAGCAAAACTTAGCAATACATAACAAAAGATAAATTAAGTGACTAGCATAGTCATATTACTATTGAATTGCAGTTTAATATCTTTCTGAAAATGAAATCCTCCTGGCCCAGACTGGTTTTGGCAAATTTTAGGAATATTTAAAGGAGAGTTATTTTTACTTAAAATGCACTGGACATGCATAATAATTGGAAAGGAAGAAATGAAATTTCCCGTATGCACACAAGACTTGTTCTATATAGAAAACCTTAAGGGGAGCACCTGGGTGGCTCAGTTGGTTAAATGTCCAACTATTGGTTTAGGCTCAGGTCGTGATCTCATAGTTTCACAGGTTCGAGCCCCACGTTAGGCTCTGCTCTGGCACTGCAGAGCCTGCTTGGATTCTCTCTTTCTCCCTCTGTCTCTGCTCCTTCCCAACTTGCACTGTGTCCTGCCTCTCTCAAAATAATAACTTAAAAGAAAAGTTTTTAAAAAATAAAACCCTAAAGGATCTCCAAAAACACCTCCCATAACTACTTAGAGATTTTAGCAAGGTTGTAGGATACAAACTCACACATAATGTATTGCATTTCTATACAGTAGCAATGGACAATTAGAAACCATGCAATAGCTTGGAAAATGAAATATTTAGTTATAAATACAATAGATATAAAAACTGAATGCTGAGAAATATAAAACACAACTCATAAAAGATCTAAATAATAAAGATTCAGGCAGCTGGGTAGCTCAGTTGGTTAAGCATCTGACTTTACTCAGGTTGTGATTTCATGGTTCAAGAGCTCAAGTACACATTGGGCTTTCTGCTATCAGTGTGGAACCGCTTCAGATCCTCTGTCCGCCTGTCTCTCTGCCCTCCTCCACTCATTCTTGCTTGCTCTCCCAAAAAATAAACTTAAAAAAATGAAGACAAAATATGTTCATGTATTTGAATATTCAACATAGTAATGATATCACTTCAACCCAATATGACCTATAGATTTAATTGTAATCAATAGAAATCTCAACAGTTTATTTTCTTGTTTGCTCATACAGACAATTGATTCTAAAATGTATCTAGGAAAGAGAAAGATCCATGAATAACAAAAATAGTTTTGAAAAAGAACAAAGAGATTTTTACTTTCTTACTTCAAAAGCTACTATAAAGCTACAGTAATCAAGACAGTAGAGTATTGGCAAAGGAATTGGTCTGTTAGATAAATAGAACAAACAGTCCACCTGTACAAATATGGCTAATGTTTTGACAAAGGTGCAAAGGCAATTCCATGGAGAAAGGAAAAGCTTTTCAACAAATGATTTTGGAATACTTGGGCATCCATATTCAAAGAAAAGGTATGCTTGTGAACTTTATGCCATATATAAAAATTAGCTCAAGATTGATTATAGATCTACATGCAAAACACAAAACTGTAACACTTTTAGAAAAATCATAAAAGGAAATCTTCATGACCTATGGTTGGACTTAGATTTTACACCTAAGGAAGTCCATAAAAGAAAAAAAAAAAAGATAAACATCAGCAAAGTCAGAAACCTTGCTCTTTTAAAGACATTTTTAAGAGAATGAAAAGACAGGCCAAAGAAGATAAAAAATATTTTCAAAACACATATCTGACAAAGAATTTGTCTCCAGAATATAAACATGTTTCAAATGCAATAGTAAAAATCAAAGTATAAAGGGCAAAAGACTTGCACAGATATTTACCAAAGAAGACTTAGGGAAATCAAACATATGAAAAAATGTGAAAATCAAAACCATTAGGAAAATGTAAATTAAAACCATAAACTATTGTTACACATCTATTAGAATAAATACAATTAAACTAAATAAACCCTAATAATACCTAGTGCTGATGAGGATATAGAGTAACAGAAATTCTTCATATATTGCCCAAGAGGATGCAAAATGGTACATCAATTTACAAGATAATTTTGTAGGTTTTGTTAAGTTTAACATCGGCTTATATATGACTCAGAATCCAACTCGTTGGTATTTACCATAGAAAAATAAAAATTTATGTTCACACAAATATCTATACAAGAATGTTTATGACAGCTCTATTCATGATTGCTAGGCCTGTCAACACCCAATATCCTCAGTGGTTGAATGTGTAAGCAAACTATGGTATATCCATAATATAGAATACCACCAGAGCAATTAAAAGGAACATATTTTGTGTATACACACATCTTGGATGATCTCAGAGGCCTTATGCTGAGTGAATGGAGCCAGTATCAAAAAGTACAAATTCCATGTTCCCTTGTATATTATATTCTCTAAAAAGAGGAAAATTTTAGTTACGGAACAGGGATCACTGGTTGCCCACAGTGTAAGGGTGGAAAATGGTGGGCTAAAATGTGAGAGATTTGGTGGGTGGTGATGTAATTCTTCTGTGTCTTTTCTCTGTTGGTGGCTATGTGAATATATGCATGGAAGAAATTCAGATGGGTGTAGACCACAAGTAAAGGTCACTTTTACCGTATGTTACTTTAAAAATACAATTTAAATACCAGACCTTGTTGTAGTGGCAAAACACATGGAAGAAAAGCTGCACAAAATGCAAAGTGAAGGTTGTTTTCTGATGACTTAAAGAAAAATAGAATCATTGTAGACATACACGCATTTTCCAAAAAAAAAATCATGCAAAGAAATAAAAAGCTCTAAGGAACAATATGAAACTGTTTTTACTTCAGAAATGAAGGTTCCAAAATAAAATTTTGATTAGAAATCAATTAAGGCCAGTTTAGAGTTAAAAACATGACTACATTAAATATATATTTTAAAGTAATTTATGACAAAATGATACACAGAAAATTCTAGATCTTTTTCAAGACATTCTTTCCCCTATATAAATTCTCGAAGGTGAGCAATATACAGTTTCAATATGACTCTGTTAACCTAACCCACCATCTACAACTCCTTTTTGGTGGTTCTAAGTAACTTAGGAATATGTAATTCCAAATAGCCCCCTTTTCTGTGTGTGTGTGTGTGTGTGTGTGTGTGGTGTGTGTGTGTGTCTGTCTGTGTGTGTGTGTGTGAGTGTGTGTCTTCAAATATGTCATGTCCCTGTAGGGAACTTAGAGATCACTTCTTGGGGCAACTGAGTGGCTCAGTCGGTTAAGTGCCCAAATGTTGATTTTTGGCTCAGGTCATGATCTCAGTTGTGAGTTCAAGCCCCATGTCAGGCTTCTGAGCTATCAGTGCAGATTCTCCTTCTCCCTCTCTGTCTGCCTCTCATTCTTTCTCTCTCCTCTCTCTCTCTCAAAATAAATAAACTTTAAAGAAAAGAAGAAAATAAATCACTTCTTTGTTTCCGTGCTCCTGATTGATTCATTCAGACCTTCTACCTTTGGTTCGTACTTATATTCACAGCTTCAAGAAACTGTTTCCTCACTTTATCCCTATATAGCTGTGTCAGGATTGATTAAAATTTCTAGAATGAGGAGAATCTCATTGAGTCCTAGAATTGCTCACGTGTAGATCATTTTGTTAAAAGCTTTCTGACCTTGTCTCTGCCCCTGTCTGCAGTTTGGTTTCTTCTCACTTCCTTGGCCACCTCCAGTATACAATTCTGTAAACCCAATAGGCGTTTTCATGTTTTAACACATGCTGCCTCCTCTGTTTAGAGAACTCTTGCCTCATTATTCACCCTAATAACGCCTGCCCTTACTTCTAAAAGTTGTTCAGGAATTAACTTGCTTTGGTCGTTTTGCACTAATTATTCTCTACTCTTCACATGGTGGATTGACTACCTCGTCAATCGCGTCATTCGTAATTGTCTTCGCGGTTCACTGAGTTTGCCTCTGTATTATTACTTATACAGTATATTTTAATTTGGCCTCTTACCAAACTAAATGGTACCATGAAGAGAT
The DNA here is from genome assembly GCF_007474595.2 of Lynx canadensis. NCBI lineage: Eukaryota > Metazoa > Chordata > Mammalia > Carnivora > Felidae > Lynx > Lynx canadensis. The sequence goes on from NC_044303.2 coordinate 64,653,204, forward strand.
TTCCTCTCATCAAGTTATCTATTTTTTTTTTCTGTTTTGCCAGCAATATTGTTACAGAAATTCAACGAATGTTTGGATAAGTGTATAAATGAATGCATGAATGAATGAATTCAGTGTTTCTTGGCTTCAGTCCTGTCATTCTAAAATAACTACCAAATATTCTCTATAAAACAGTTTGTTCATTCTATAGCATGTAAAGTATTTGAAAATGTGTTATTTACAAAATCTGGCAGAAGAGATGAAATCCTTTCTCACATAAGAGTGTACAATTGTTTTCATTACCAGTTCAGACAACACTGAATAAACTCACACCCACTCTACCAATAGCATCTCCGCTGTGATATTCATGGAATTTCTAAAAGCAAAGTTATTTACAAGTTATACCATTGAGAATTGAAAATGTTGTAATGTACATTATTTGAAAGAAAAAAAATGCTTAGTTACCTTATTTAGCTTTGCAGGTTCATAGAAATAAACACACCATAAGCAAGCAAAAACAATAACCAAGTGAAAGAAAACCTTAAACTTTTGATGGTTTACTTTAAGATTTTATTTTCCTATCTTTAATCTTCATAATAAGTTGGTGAAGTGGGTAATATCCTTTCTCATATGAGGAACACAGGTACACAGAGATTAAGTAACTTGCCCAAAGACACACAGTAAATAGAGAAGATAGAGTCAGAAGTATGAATCTGAAGTTTAAGTTCTTAAAAACTGGGCCAAATAGGTGATGAATTTTGTCTTAAAGTTTTATAACTTTGCAGATAATTAGCATTTTAAGGGGGCTAACTCAAAAGACATTCTGCAGAAAGGCATAAAGTAGCTAAGCCCTAGAAATGAACATTTCAGAAAGAAATGTGAAATGAAAGTGGTGAAGACTTGGCTCTAAGGCAGGTCACGTGAAAACTAGAAAAGTAAGATGGAATTAGAAAAGAGAGCCTTGGAAGGGTAAGTCTCCAGCACACGGTTATTCAGTTTTCCGTTCCTCCATCACAACTGGATGTCCACTGTATGCAAATCTGGTCTGCTGCAAGTGCTATGGATAGAGTAGCGGACAGAGAAAAGCTGTTCTTGCGGAGATAACATTTCAAAGAGGGGGACAGGCTATAAGCAGATAAATACGTAATGTAAATTGGGTAGTGACAAGAGCTCTGAAGAAACAAAAACGGCAAAGGAATATAGTTCTTTGTTTTCTTTCCTTGTAACCTACGAACTGCAAGTTCTCTCTGATGTCATTTTGTTGGCCTGAGATCATTTCTCCTACCCTGAGGCTTAGTTCTTTGACATTGGCCATCAAAGGAGTAAGGGAGACAGTCCAATCCACAACTTGGTTGTAGTGGTTTCCAGGCCCTTCCTAACTGCCTTGTCTCCTGCAGTATCTCAACCATGTTCATTTCACCTCTCCCCAGCTTCTGCTTGTTTGTTACAAGATGAAGAGAGAGATTTGGGCATCAGATGCTCTCAAAGGATGGCCTGATTTCCTGCTGGTTTGCACCCTGGGTCTCTGACCTAGAATCAGACTGTGGGAAGGGATGAAGTAGCTCCTGACCTCCTCAGAACAAGCAGATTTCTTCCACTCTCAGTGGCAAAACATGTATCATGAGTCACTGATACTTTTTTCCAGTTCTCAGATTTTCTCGATTTTTCCCACTTTATATTTAATTGAAACGTCTCCCATATTCTGCCTTGGCAATAGCTTAATCTTTGGGTCCTGGTTTTTTTTTGGGGGGGGGTTGTTTTTGTTTTCCCCCCTGTTTGTTTTGTGAAAATGTGTGTTACCTATTTCCAAGTCACCTCAAGTACTTTTAGTGATAAGCTGGGAGAACCGCAGAAAGACCAGCCAGTTCAAATGCATTTTTAAATGAAAACCCCAAAGCCACCAATAAATAACTTTTCAAAGATGGTTAACTCTGAAATTTTCAATAGATAAAATGTATATTGTAACTGAGACAAAAAGAAATATCTCTGATAAATAATTGTGTTATAAGTGCTACATTAAGCAAGTAGACTTTTGAGGAAATTCTCACGTAACACTCTTCTGGATTTTAGTAATCTAGATGTTGAGCACTTACTCTGTCCCCTATTTCTGCTTCCCCATTTCTGCTATGCAAATATTCAGTGAACCCTTCTCTATTTTCAATAACCATTTAGAAGAGAAGGGGGTGGTTCACATTCTGCATGCTTTGGAGATTTGTAGTGGCAAATTGGGGATTAATGATATAGTCAATCATCTAAAATTCACATGGACCATTACTGCATTCACATTAATTTATCCTCAATTAACACACTTAGAATCAGTTTTCTGTGGAGTTTAGCCAATTGGCTTATAGCTTCTGGCTCTGAAAGATTCATTTGCTTCTGATCACTGTAATACGACGAGCCACGGTCCTCATTCCTGTTATTAAAGTCTTAGGGTTTTGGATTTTCATAAATTTAACAGGGCCAGCAGGCAGTGGGGCGACTAGGACCAAGTTCCTGGCAAAGAGCCATATTGCTCGATCCTGGCAACTGTCTTCCACACGGATGTTGGTATGAACACCTGAGAGGCAGGGTCACAGTGCTAGTGTGTCGTAAGGGTCACTGGGAAGAGACCACGTTAGACGCAGAGGGACAGAGAGAGTACATTGTCTGTGTGCCGGAATATCATCAGCAGGCCTTGCTTTCCCATAGTACAAATCAGCAAGAAATGGCTCTTTTCATTTTCGAACTTTCTAGACAGAACCCTTTAGGAAACATTGTGCTTAGGGCTTGACTGAACAAAGGAGAACATGTCTAAGTTTTTTTGTCTAAGTTTAGGTGAAACAAGTGAATTTATAATAAAAATGGAAAGTGTTTATGGTGAGGTTAATTTGCATGGATTGCTGTCATATTATTGAACAAAATAAATATCTTTTCCTGGGTACTGTTTAGTACTCTAGTTAAAATCTAAAGCATTTCTTTTTTTTTTCTCTTTCTTTCTTTCTTTTTTATTGGTTAAGGGATATAAGATATTTATTTTGGTTAATTCAGGCTAAGAGGGTTTGGAAAAAGATTTCATTAGAGGAAATGTCCTTTGACACTATAGTAACTAGATATTAATAGCAATTACTTAAATTAGATAATCCACTAAATTAAAGGGAGCAAAGCTGGAGGCTTTCACAAGGATCTACCTTTTCTAATTATTCTTCCTGGGGTGGGTTGATTTCTCACCTGTCAATGTATCCTTCTATGTAAAACAGATACTATCTAACATATGCTCCTATAAAATATATTCTCTCTGTTACTATGTTAGGGATATATTCCTAGACCCAAAGACCAGGAAGCAGGGAGAAAGGCTATGGAGATATCACCTGAAAAATTACCTAGTACGCTATTCTAGAGAAGACTGAAATTTATCAAAAGAGCCTAAAGAAACTTAGCCAGGAGACTTTGTCTCAAGTCCCATGTTCAAAGTACACATCAGCGATCTTGAGGGAATTAAATACAAAGACAAAAAAAAAGAAAGAATTACTACTTATTTTGTGCTTACCTTAGTTGTATATCCATTGTTGCATGTATTTGACACCTCATCTCAATCTCAGAAATATATGGGGTGGGTGCTGTATTATTCCCATTCCACAGTATGAGTAGTAGAGCACAGAAAGGCAAGTAACATTCCCTGGGTCACATGCCCTCAGCTACCCTGTCCAGAACCTTCATATTAGCCATGGTACTGCATGGCCTCTGGGAGAAAGGAGTCACACGTTTTTAGGGAACAAAATGTTTAAAGGCATGCAAAGATCATTTAGTTCAAGGCTACTCTGAATAAAATTAGGAAAGAATTACCTATTGGGTTAAAGCAACAAACTGTACAACCCATTCATCTCTCTCTTGCAAAGAACCCAATAAGTATATTATGGTAAAGCATGACTCTTCTCTGTGACAGCAAACTAAAAAAAAATAAGACTATAATAGTTAAATATTCCAACCATCTTCAATGACCTATGATGACTCCCTCACTCACCATGACTGACAGAATAGACAGAAATGAGGCAAGGGAACAAATAAAAAAGAAAAAGAAATGAGGCAGTAAGAGGGCATAGATGGTGAAAAATCAGTACCAGAAATGCTGAAGTTTAGAGGAAACTGAAAAATCTGGGGGATAAAAGTACAAAATAAACTGGACAAAAAAGTTAAAATCAGTGAAGAAAATAAAGATGAGTTAATGTCTCTATACAACATGACAGGACTTTATTTTAACCTACTCAATCCCCAAACACTTTCTTATTTGAAGAAAACAATGTTTTCTTTGTGCTAAACACTACTGGTCTTGTCCTCCTGGCAATGCATGAATGGACATATAACACTTACCCTCAAAGAATTTATAACCTAATTGTTAATAGAAAAAAAATGTAACTAAATTTAGGAGATGGGAGTCAAGATTTCTGAAATCTGAGGAGATATTCCAGATATTAATGACACTTGGAAGATGTGATAGATCTGAATGTAGTTTTTCCCCATCTGGTTTCAAGATTTTTGTTCTCGGTCCAGGACAAAACAGGAAGCTTAGCACACATGAAGTTTCAGACTGAATTAGATGCTTGGGAAGGCAGCATTTTTGTTTTCCATGTACATGTAACCAATGATACAGTATCATTTATTACACTTGTTTCTTTTTTCAAACCCTAGACTCTTTTTTGAATGCTTTCATATATGAACATAAGCTCTAAAGCAGATAAAATTTAGTAATTTATTTAAAATGAAGTCAATAAGATCTAATCAATAACTATTATATCCCATAAACCCAATCAATCAGACAATTTATAACATTTGTTTTCCACAGAAGGTTGAAATCCTGGTTTGTGGACAATAGCATAGGTATTAAGAATTGCACTTTGTGGGGCGCCTGGGTGGCTTGGTTGGTTAAGCGTCCGACTTCGGCTCAGGTCATGATCTCACGGTCTGTGAGTTTGAGCCCCGCTTCCGGCTCTGTGCTGACCGCTCAGAGCCTGGAGCCTGTTTCAGATTCTGCGTCTCCCTCTCTCTCTGCCCCTCCCCTGTTCATGCTCTGTCTCTCTCTGTCTCAAAAATAATAAACGTTAAAAAAATTTTTTTAAAAATAATTGCACTTTGTGTGTACAATATTCACAAAATCAGACAATGCCATCTTGCAACCCCAATAGACTATAATTCAATGGTTCTAAAAACCTGAAAGTCAGTAGGAACTTTTCAATTATATTTTTAACTTAAAATACTAATAGTAACTAACTCTTCACATTCTTTTTTGTGAATATAAAAGAAGCATTTAAAGTCTAAAAGCATTGGATTCTTGGTACTATAAGATTATTGGAAAATCATTTATCATGTGTTTTTATACAACTATAAACTTCATGTCAGGACATAGCTGTGAGCTGAAGGATCCTTGTGAGCCTTGCCTGGTATGTAATTGTGCCACACTTGGGCTACTAAAGCTCATCTCTTAGTACCAAAAAAACAAAACAAAACAAAACAACTAAGAACTAAGATTTTCTTTAGAATGGTACATTAATTGCAGTTTTTCTTTTTTTTAAATATGCACTGTTAGGGGAAAGATTATACTGAGGTCTACACAGAACTAGTAATCTACTAGCAATAGTTACGTTAGCATTCTAGAAATTAATTATGAATAAAATACCCTTGAGTCTGTATTGTTGGTTTTTATTAGACTTTTAAAAGTATTTTTAACGTTTATTTATTCATTTTGAGAGAGCACAAGAGTGTGCGTGCATGAGTGGGGGAGGGGCAGAGGGACAGGGAGAGAGAGGAAGAGAGAGAGAGAGAAAATCCCAAGCAGACAGCGCAGAGCCTGACGGGGAGCTCAATGCCATAAACCCCGAGGTCCTGACCTGAGCTGAAACCAAGAGTCAGACGCTTAACTGAATGAGCCACCCACACACCCCCCAAAAGTATTTTTTTAACTGTCAAGTTTTTAAATGAAAGTAAAGAAATGCAAGTTTGTAGACCCACTGAGGCACTTGGATCTGAAGAGTAAACACTTCCTCTCTAGAATAAAAATGGATGAAATGAATTTCTTTGTCAGGGAATATTGTTGAAAGATAAACAATATACTGCTGAATTTTTTTTTCACTTTAAAGCTATTAAATAGTTTAATTGTATCACATACAGAATTTTTATATCTACCTTATGTAGTTTTTATGGACTATATGCTTTTTGTCATTAGGATTTCTCTCTAGTGGATGGAAAATAATTTTAAATTTTAGCTCTGGCTTTTATTTTTTTTTATTTTCAACAAATTTCATTATCCAGGTGCAAAATCAGTAAGAATATTTTTTATTTGAAGCATACCTCAGAATACATGGTTTCAAAAGATATATATATGTGTGTGTGTGTGTGTGTATGTGTGTATATATATGTGTGTGTGTGTATGTGTGTGTGTGTGTATATATGTGTGTGTGTGTGTATATATATGTGTGTGTGTATATGTGTGTATATATATATCTACAAAGGTAGAAAATCTACAATGTAAATATTAAATATTTAATATGTAAATATTAAACAACATTCTACTGCACAAGCAATAGGCCAAATAAGAAATTAAATAGCAAATCAAAATAGGTCTCAGGGGCACCTTGGTGGCTCAGTCGGTTAAGCATCTGACATCGGCTCAGCTCATGATCTTCATGGGTGCAAGGCCTGCATTGGGCTCTGTGCTGACAGCTCAGACCCTGGAGCCTGCTTCGGATCCTGTGTCTCCCTCTCTCTCTGTCCCTCCCCCACTTGCACTCTGTCTCTCTCTGTCTCTCAAAAATGAATAAACATTAAAAAATATATATGTCTCAAAAGATAAAGAAAATAAAATATTCCAAAACCCTATGGGATGCAGCAAAAGCAGATGTCAGAGTGAAATTTCTGCTATAAGTGTTTGCAAAAGATAAGAAGTTAAACAACTTAACATCGCACTATAAGGAACTAGTAAAAGAAGAAATTTAGCTGAAATTTAGTAGAGGAAGGAAATAACAAAGAGAAATCAGAAACAGAGACCAGAATAAACAACAACAACATTGACAATAATGACCAGGTTTTCCAAAAGATTATATTGCCAATGCTTTAACTACATTAACTAAGGAAAAAAAGCCTCAAAAACCAGAATAAGAAATGGAAAACAATACAACAGACACCACAGAAATATATACTGTGATAACAGATTACTGTAAATAATTATATACTAACAAATCAGTTAACTTAGAGGAAAAAAAAACTAGATAATTCCAAAAAACACACAAGTTACTAAGATTGAATCACGGATCTTGAATCTAAGAAATAGGAAATCTTCTTAGCCCAATACCAAGAAGGAAAGTTGAATTAAGAATCAAAACTCTCCCAGCACAGAAGAGCCCAAGACTATGTGGTTTTATTGGTGAATTCTATCAAACATTTTTTTTTAAAATGGCAATCTTTATCAAAATCTTATAAATAATGGAATAGAGGGAACATATTCAAAGTCATTGTAAGGCCACTATCACCCTGATAGCAAAGCAGGTTAGAAACAATAACGAACAAGTTTGTTCTAATCTACAAGTCTAGTTTGTCCAATATAAACATTTGTACTCCTGCTTTCTTTGGACATCCATTTCATGATAAATGGTTTTCCATCCCCTCACTTTCAATGTGCATGTTTCTCTTGTAGGCAGCATATAGATGGGTCTTGTTTTTTTCTTTGTTGTGTTGTTTGTTTTTAAATCTATTTTGACACACTACATCTTTTGATTGGAGCATTTAGTCCATCTACATTAAAAATAGTTATTTATTTCCATTTTATTATTTGTCATTGTTTCTGGAGATTTTCTCTGGTCCTTTCTTGTCTGTCACTTTTGGTCTGTCCTTTCCACTCAAAGAGTCCTCTTTAATGTTTCTTGCAGGGCTGGTTTAGTGGTCACAAACTCCTTTAGTTATTGTTTGTCCGAAACTTTTATCTTTCCTTCTATTCTGAATGATAGCCTTGCTGGGTGGAGTATTTTTGGTTGCAGATTTTTCAAACTCAACACTTTGAATATGTCATGCCACTCCCTTCTGGCTTGCCAGGTTTCTGTTAGGGAATATCCAGCTAGTCTTAGCTTCCCTTATAAGTTAAGGACTACTTTTGTCTTGCTACTTTTAAGATTTTTCCTTTTTCACTATATTTTGCAAATTTAATTACAATGTATCTTGGTGTTGGCCTGCTTTTGTTGATTTTGGTGACATTTCTCTTTGCCTCCTTGATCGGGATATCTGTTCCCTTCTCCAGATTAGGGAAGTTTTCTATTATTATTTCTTAAAATAAACTCTCTGCCCCTTTTCTTTCTCTTCTTCTGGGACTCCTGTAATACAAATGTTATTACATTTGACAGAGTCACTGAGTTCCCTAAGTCTATTCTGTGTTGCTTAATTCTCCTTTTCTTTCCATTTTTTCGGCTTCATTCTTTTCCATTACTTTTCTTCTAGGTCACTCATCCATTCTTCTACTTCTTCTAGCCTGCTGCTCATTGATTCAAGTCTGTTTCCAATCTAGTTTATTGCATTCTTCATCTAATTCTTTTATCTCTGTGGTAAAGATCTCCCTGATCTCTTCTATTTTTTTCTCAAGCCCAGTGAGTATCCTCATGAATGTTGCTTTAAATTTTTCATCCGGCGTGTAACTTGTATCTGTTTTGCTTAGATCTTTGGCTGTGGCCTTATCTTTTTCTTTCATTTGGGATAAATTCCAGCAATTTTTAGAAGTCTCTGCCTTTGTATATTAGAAAAGCCAGTTATGGGGTGACTGGGTGGCTCCGTTGGTTAAGTGTCTGACTTGATTTCAGCTCAGGTCATGATCTCAAGGTTGTGAGATCAAGCCCTGTGTCAGGTTTCATGCGGAGTGTAGAGACTGCTTGGGATTCTTTCTGTCCCTCTCCCTCTGCCCTTCCCTTGCTTGCACATGTGCTCACTCACTCTCTCAAAAAAAAAAAAAAAAAGGAAAAAAAATAAGAGAAAAGAAAAGTCAGTTATGTCTCTGGCTCCTGAAGTAGTGACCTTTTGAAGAGGTCATGTAGTGACCAGGGCCTGGTGCTTGAGAGAGAGTCTCTACTGTGTGTTACATGCACTCTACTATTATGTTTTGACTGCTCTGTCCCTTGCGATGGTAGTCTGTAAAGGTTGTCATTGACTGTTGTGAACAGTGTTTGTTCCCTGGCCTGAATGTGGCAAATTTTAATTAGTTGTGCTGTGGTCTGCTTGTGAAATGTGACCTGACACCAACTCCACCACAACTAAGGCCTTGCAGAACTCTGTGTCCCATAATAGTGTGGGCAGGGGTTTGCGTTGTTCTGAGGGGAGGAGTCTGCTGCACTGGGGCTGAAGCAAGCTCTACTGAGAGCAGCTCTGTCCTGTAAGAGCACAGAGGGTTGGGGCTTGGTGTAAACAAATTAGGCAGGCAGTGTCTGTGCTGAGCTGCTTCCTGAAAGTGGCATGTGTTTGTGCTGAGGGGCAGGGAGAGAAATGGCACCAGCCAGTTGCTTTGTTCCCAGAGAGGTGTCTCTGTGAACACTGCCTCTCAGGGATGTGCTCCAAGACTGTGTACTCCAGGCATTCTTTAGACCCCTGTTTCTGTGCTGTCAGTGCCTGGGTTGTTTGCCTGTTTATCCTTAGGAGCAGTATGGTGCCCTCCAGGCTCTATCCCAGCTAAGCCTCCTGACCTTTAAAACAAATCTTGCAGGTTGCAGGAACTTGTGAAATTCAGGACCTCTTGTTTTCCAAGCCAATGGCCTTGGGGAAACATTCTTCATGTGCATCCCCCTGTGTGCTCCTCTGCCACCCTTCTCCAACCACAGACCACTCCACTCCAACCCCATAGCACCCGTGATTCATTTTCTCCCCTAAACCACTTCTCTGTACTTCCTACCTTCTTTGTACCTTCTTCAATGTGGCTTCTTCTCTCCCCTTAATTGTGGAGTTTGTTCTGTCAATCTTCAGTCTTGGGGTATTTAGGAGGATTTGATAGTTACCTAGTGTTTGTGGCATGAGACGAACCTAATGTCCTCCTACTATGCCACCATCTTTTTTTTTATGCTCTTGAAATTTTGAAGAAAGACTATTAGGACAAAGTTATTTAATGTAGGAAGAATTCTGTAAAGCTGTAAAAGAACAGATGTTTCTAACACATCTCAACCTACAATATTTGCTAAATTCTATTTCCCAGTATGGTAATATATGCACTTTTTTTCCTGAGGCATGAAAAAAGCATAACAGTAAGATATGTTCCTCAAAAAAAAATGGTTTCTTTCATAAGAACAGTGTTTTATGGGAAAACAATGCAAATGTAATCACTGATGAAAATTAGAGAGGCAGCGCAAGAGTGAATCTCATCTATTACACTATTCATTGGCACATGATTGTGACGAGGACTTGAAACCAGAAGTGCAGAAAGTATTACAGGATGTCATTGATGCAGTTAATTTTATTAAAACGAGGATATCTTCAAAATGTACAAGAAATTTAGTGGTAGTTTGTAATAAAACTCAGTTTTCAATAAAATCTTTCATACCTAAATATTTTTTGGTTGCCTTCTGGCAATGAACTCTATAGAGTTGTTACCTTAAAAATAAGTAACACCTTTAAAAAAAATGACACGTGAAAAAAAATGTAAACATGACCAGTGTTCCAAATGAGCTGTGATGTCTGTGATGTCAGTGATAACAGTGACGGTGATATGCTACCTTGCTTAATATTTCAGAATGTAAACTTTATCTATTTCTTTATAGCAGAAGTGCCATTTGATGTTTGACAAAAATCTTTAGTCTGTAACTCTTGCAAAGTAGAAAGTCTTTGGAAATTGATATTTTTAAAAGTTTTCATCAATAAAGCATTTGATTTTGTAATTACAATCAATGTGTTTTCATCAAAACAAAAATTATTAGATCTCCACAGTTCAAATACATGGAAGCAAACTTTTCTCAATTGTTTGAGAATCACAAATTTCTTGACCTTCCAAATAAATACCATGATAAATATTAAATGATTACTTTATAAGAAAATCTAATATTAGGAAAGATGGAAATCAACCAGCCATAGCTCAACAAAATCCTTTGTATCATAGTATCAATATTTATCAGTATAGTCTATAATTTAGTCCTTTGATTTGAATTAAGATTTTTGTAAGGCACTTCTTTCAGTTATGATGGCTGGTAAAACTAGAGAGCAGAGTAAACCAACGTTAGAACCAGGCTTCTAAATCACTATGTGTGATTAAAAATAAACCAAAACTTAAAAGTATTTAAGAATATTTTTCTCTCAATAGAACAAAAATAAATTTACCAAAGGAGATTAAATTTACTTTTATTTTATTTTATTTTTTAAAGTTTTTATTTATTTTTACCAGAGACAGACGGTGTGAGTGGGGGAGGGTCAGAGAGAGAGAGAGAGAGAGAGAGAGAGAGAGAATCCCAAGCAGGCTCTGCAAAGCCAGCACAGAGTCTAATGTGGGGCTCAAACCCACTGAACTGTGAGATAATGACCTAAGCTGAAAGCAAGAGTCAGATGCTCGACCAACTGAGACACCCAAGTGCCCCAATAAAATGTATTTTTAAAGTAATATAGTTTATATCATCTTGTTTAATTTTGTTTGTGTAAGTTTTGAAATGCATATAATATGTTACTACAGTAACATATTTCACATAATTTACAAATATGTAACTGTATATTTGTTAGAAGTACAGGGTCTATTTTTAACAAAATTTGGAGATCTAAGCAGAATGATAGAATTATATCATTTGGGGGTATAAACCTTATACATGCCAGTTGTATCATTTAAAACTGCTAAATTGTCCACAACCTTGTGAAGAATTTAAATATAAATGACAATAGAGAATAGTTAATAATAGCAGCATTATCAATATAGTGTTATGATTAAAATAATAATATTAGCATCACTCAGAATGGATTTAAGACTAACTTGAGGCGCACCTGGGTGGCTTAGTCAGTTAAATGTCCTACTTCAGCTCAGGTCATGATCTCACAGTTTGTGGGTTCAGCCCCGCATTGTGCTTGATGCTGTTAGTGTGGAGTCTGCTTCAGATCCTCTGTCTCCCTCTCTCCTTGTCCCTTCTCTATTTGTGCTGTCCCTCTCTCCCTGTCAAAAATAAACATTAAAAAAAAGACTCACTCGATATGGAAACTTAGGCTATTCATCTCATCTTTATGACCCTTAGTTTCTACATCTATAAAATGTTGACAATGGTATCTAACTTTCTAAGGTGTTCTGGGAAATTGAGTGTGATGACCTATGTGAGACTTGTTACGTGATAAATGGTAGGTTTTTAAATTACTTGATAAGTAGCAGTTATAATAATCTATCAAAACTTATAGACAGTGCAGTTTCTGTAGGGAAAAAACTGTACCCTTAGATCTGGAACCTCTTGTTCAGAATTTTACAAGGTGAAGCAGTATCCTAGTAATTTTCTTTGAACAGAACTAATATTAAGACATTGACTATTTTAGCAATGAAATTTAATAGCATATATGCATTTATATACCTCTCATATTTCCATGTATAATCAAAAGAGTAAGAAGTTTGTTAGCTGTTTTTGTAAAGTCAGATTAAACTTTCCTCTACCTCTTCTAATTTGTAGTGACACCAGTTTCTTCCACTGAGAGCCTATCAGAAGAGCAAAGAGAAGTCAAATGGTAGATTGGTTATTGTGGCTTGATCATTGATTTGGAGCTAAAAGCAGCTATTGAGGCAAATTTGTATTTGCTTTGGATTTCGTGACCACAGCCCCAGGTAGACATCAGTGATGACCACTTCATTTTTAAATATAAGAGTTTGTGAGGTAAATACATGGTCCAGAAGCAGATATTGGGCAAAAACTATCTCAACACAAGAAATATAAGGATGAGTAATATTGAAAACCTTTTAAGTCCCTTACTGCAAATAATGATCCATGCTGGGTTTCTAAGTGTACTGAAAAATAAAGGAAGGTTTAGTAGGACTTGCCAAGCAAGAGAAACAAGCTTATGCATTCAATTTTGTGCTATCTTTAAATGCAAATTGTTATTAAGGCAGTTGTGACTGAAAGACCATTCCATTTGAAGATGCATTATTGTGATTAATTCTGCACAGTCTCAACAACCTCCCATCTATTTTCTTCAAACATTTCATGGTGATGACTTCTGTTTGACCTATTGCTTGCTAATTGCTGGTGAGTTCTTTTTCTTCTTTAATCGCTAGTATCTTTTCAATGGAAATTACACAGTGAAGGGATTTTGGCCGATCATAGTACTCTGAACTACAAACCGTGGATTAAAAAAAGGTCAGATTTTTAGTGAGTCAAGTGAGCATATGGATTACCTCTTGAAGATTGCATTTAATACAGGGAAGAAACTGGGAGTATCAAAATGAATCAGAAGTAGATAGATTCAAAAGTGTGTATGCATTTGATAATAGTCAGAATTGAAGATAAAAGCTAAAGATACTTTGGGTGACAGTAATAATTGTATGAAAAGGAAACTATAGTATAGATACAAGGGCAGAAATTGAAATGTCTCTCAATGTCTACCTGGTTGGAAATAAAACAGAGACTCCAACTGACATATTTAATTAAATCTCCAAACAGACTACTGTAAAACATAAGGTTGATATCTCACCAGAGAAGACATGGCTTTGATGTTTTCTCTTCTTGTTCCCTCTTTGAGTCTGGCCTCTTAGTTCCCAAATAGGGAGCATGGCAAGACAGCAGGGAGAACACTTCTGGCACTAGTTTCTCCTGCTGGGAATTTGCTCTGATCACAGTGTTGACAAACGTATACTCCTCTCTACTGAAACTCTTCCTTATCTACCTCTTTCTGAGTCCCACGAAGAAATGTACAGTTGTTTCCAGTGCTAATTGTTGAATGCCTCCTTACTACATGCATGCTCTGTCACTTACCATTGTCCTTTCCCAAATCTTTAACTTCTTGCTTCCCACTTTCCCCTCCATTATATAAACATCTCAAGTATCTCTTACTTTAAATGTTACTGTAAAAAACACAGGAATGGTCACTTGATTTCATGTTTTCCAGTTGGTATACAATAAACATATGTTTCTTCATTCAACGTTTTTTTTTGTGTGTATGTATATGGTCCAGGCAGTGTTCCAAGTCTGGGATTACAGAATTGTGGCACAACAAACATGCAAATATGTAAGAAAATGATAGATAATTAAGGGTCAAAATGAAGATAAAAGAAAGATAAAAAACGTATGTCAGTGTTGACCTCAGGCCAATTTTAGACTTGGTAATCAGTGAAGACTCCCTCAAAAGGTATGGTACTCTGAGAGTTGAGTGCTAAGAAAATTGTTCTCTGTCATAATCTGGGGTCCGAGTGTTCTAGGCACTCAATAGCTCTAGAGCTGGTGTGAAGACCACAAAACAGGAATGTTATTTGATGTATCTGAAGAACAGAAAGAAATCCAGTGTGAGCGAAAGATGTGTGCATGGGGAAGATAAGAAAAGTCAGGTGAGCAGAGGCAAGATCACATGGGACCTTTTGTCCAGGGTAAGAAGTGTTGCTTTTATTTAAAGTATAAATAGTAAGACATAAGAGCGTGTTAGAGAGGGGCATCAAGGGATCTAATTAGGCCTGTTAGTCTTTTTGGATATTTGGGATATTTAGCTTTTGCATTTTGGATATTTGAAGATGGATCCTAGGAAGCAACTGAAATAATAAGAACAGTTAGGAGACCACAGTTATTAGGATTCTAGAGATAGTATTAAAGTAAGGAGGTAATATATAATTGTGGACATATTGGAGAGATTTAGAATGCATTTTGGATTTAGAATTGCTAAGACATCTCAATAAGTTGAGTATGAAACATGATAGCAATCTAGGAATTAAGTAACTTCTTAAAAATTGAGGTGTGATTAATACACAATGTTATAGTAGTTTTAGGTGTACAACATGTTGATTCTGTATATTACTCAGTGATCACCATTAATAAATGCAGTCACCCTCTTTCACACATCCCCCATATATCTCCTCTCTGAAGACTATTAGTTTGTTCTCTGTATTTAAGAGTCTGTCTTTTATGTTGGTTTCTTTGTCCATTTGTTGTTTTTAGATTCCACATATAACTTAAAACATATGGTGTCTTTGACTCATTTCACTTAGCATATTACCCTCTAGGTCTATCCCTATTGTCAAAAAAGGCAAGATATCATCCTTTTTTATGGCCAAGTAATATTTCATCTCCTTTATCCATTCATCTATTGATGGACATTGAGATTGCATCCATATCTCAGCTATTAGAGGCAATGCTACAGTAAATATAGGAGTATGTATATCTTTTTGAATTACTGTTTTTGTTTTCTTTGGGTAAGTACCCAGTAATGGAATTACCATATAGTACAGTGTTTCTGTTTTTAATAATTATAATTCTTATGCTTTTGGTGTAAGTATGACTGGATGTATGACTATACCTGTGAATGAGATGCAAAAGTGTGGATAAGGGACAAACCAGATAAGAGGAATAAGGATAAGAGGAACTTAACCAGAGATCTGTTTGGCTTTGTTACATTTAAGGTAATTAGATATAATTCTGGAGTTAAGTAAAAGGTCAGGGCTAGACTTATAAATTTAGAGTAAACATTTAAACATAAAGATCCCTAGAAAAGATGAAATTGTGTGAAAAGAAAATACTAGCAAAGAAAATAAGGAGACTTCAAAGCATGGCATGCTATGTACTTAATTTTGTATATACCACTTTCCCCAAATTCACATGTTGAAGACCTAACATGATACCATTTGAAAGTGGGGACTTTGGGAGTTAATAATTACGTCATGAGAGCAGAGCCCTCGTGATAAAGTGAATGCCTTTACAAAGCCCTCTCTCTTTCTGCTTTCCCTCTCTCTGCCATATGAGGGACCTAGGAGGAGGGTTGTCACCAGAACTACACCATATTGGTACCCTGATCTGGGACTTTTCAGATCCAGAATTATGAAAAATTAATACTTGCTGTTTAAGCCGGTCAGCCTATAGTTTTGTTACAGAGCTTGAGGACACTAAGGGCATTACCACATTTACAGGTCCATTTGGAAGAGGAAAAACTAGCAAAGTGAGACAGGAGAATATGATATAGAAGTCAGTAGCAAAGTGTGATTCAAAGAGGGGGAAAGATTCATGTGGGATGCTACAGAGAGGACTGTTAAAAATGGAGACAGGACACCTGGGTGGTTAAGTGTCCAACTCTCGATTTCAGCTCAGGTCACAATCTCACAGTTTTTTGAGATTGAGCCCCTCATTGGGCTCTCAGCTGACAGTGCAGAGCCTGCTTTGGATTCTCTTTCTGCCTCTCTCTCTCTCTCTCAAGATAAATGAATAAAAATTAAATAAACATTTAAAAAATACGTAAATAATATGAGGACCAAGGAATGACCACTGCATCTGGGAAAATGGAGGTCATTGGCAAGCCTGGAAAGAGCAGAATTATTTGAGTGGTAGGCAGGAGATCCCAGGTAGAGTGACACAAAGAAAATGGGTGGTGGGGAAAGAGGTGGAGATAGAATATGATTCACAGCTGTTTTATCATTTTGCCTGAAGGAGAGGAAACAGCTCAGTTTATAAACTTGCTATCTCAATACCGTTAAATTCAACGGAACTTGTTACAGTCACTTCCACCATAACACTAAAATGGCTCCTGCTAAGACCTTCAGGTCTTCAAATACATTACTTCTATGAGACTAAGTTACTTGATTTTTCTCATTTGATTAATAAGTCCTAGTTTAGCTTCTTGAATGTGAAGAAAATTACTCATTTTGAGCCACAAATTGGGGGAAACATGGGTACAGAATATACTTCAATATGACCTAGCTATGATATAACTCATTTCCCTTTAAATTTAATGGAAATGGTTAATTTATAGAAGGTGATATCTACTGGTATTTCACTATCAAATCATTCAATGATAATTTTGAGTATAAAAATTAAATTATTATTTATTGCCACTCTAATTTGAAACTTAGAAAAAGGATTTTGTTAGCGGCACCTGGATGGCTCATTCAATTAAGCATCCTACTTGAGCTCAGGTCGTGATCTCACTGTGGGTTAGAGCGCCACATAGGGCTCTGTGCTGACAGCTCAGAGCCTGAAGCCTGCTTCAGATTCTGTGTCTCCCTGTCTGTCTGGCCCCTTCCCTGTTCATGCTGTCTTTCTCTCTCAACAAACAAAAAACATTAAAAAAAGAAGAAGACGAAGAAAAAGGATTGAGTTAACTGAAATGTCTATGTATTCCCAGACTATTAACCAATAGAGAGTTAAACACTAACGTGGCAACCAATAAAGGAAGGCTCTATGATCTATAGTGCAATTTTGAGATTCAAAAACTGTAAAACATCACACATTTTAGTTTGGAGGGCTATACTAAATCTGCCACCATTCTTACTCATTCTTATTTCTTAATTTTTCTGGGAATTATTAGCATTTGGCCACATTTTTATAAACTTTGGAAGAGAGAATTTTGGCCAACCAGATCCTATTGACTGATGTAAGTCATTGCCATTTGGAATAAAAATTGGCTTAGCTTACATAGCTACTTTATAAAGGAAACTTTGAGAACCCTATACTGAGTCCATTTTTATAATAGTCAATCCAGAATTTCAATTACAGGTTTCTTTTTTCACTGTGATAAAATCCATTAATTACTAGCATCTCTGTCTCTAAATGATAACTATTGGCATTAAGTAAGCATTTTTGCACCTTTCAAAATTTAAAGGATTTATTAAACACTATATTTTGATGAAGTGATTTAACAAAATACAATTGACTTGCCACCTTCAGTAAATGCTTAATGTGTATGGTTAGGAAAAGAACTTTTAAAACTGTGGGGCACCTGGGTGGCTCAGTTGGTTAAGCGTCCGACTTCGGTTCAGGGCATGATATCACAGTTCTTGGGTTTGAGCCCCACGTCGGGCTCTGTGCTGACAGCTCAGAGCCTGGAGCCTGCTGCAGATTCTGTGTCTCCCTCTTTCTCTCCCCCCCATCACTCATGCTCTGTCTCTCTCTCTCTCTCTCTCTCCTTCAAAAAGAAATAAAAACATTAAAAAAATTTTTTTACATAAATATTAAATTTAATTTAATAAGCTAATATATGTGGTAGGTGTTCTTTAGTCAGACAGAGTTGAAAGTCTGAGCTCTTTTTAATGGTATTTCAAATATGTCATTAAAATAATTCTTAATAGGGTACACATATTTAATAAAAATTTTATGAAATAGAGTTAGACTATTTTCTTGAAATATGTACTTGTTAGTAATTATGAAACTTATAACTTGTGCCTTTTGCATGATAGAAACTGAAAACCTGAAGAAGTAATTTTTGATTTAAGTGGTAGGTACTGAATTACTACTGTACTACTGTTAATTCTGCAAATTATTCTCTGCCAATTATATTTGCATGTTCTTGAAAATAAGAAATTTGAGATGAAATGACACTTGATTTTTAGAATACTTAATAAAATAACAAGGGTTAAAAACATTGGATTGTTAGTGGAAAATATGTGTGATGCAGATTGGGCTATTCAGCAGTTGAAATTTTACCTTTGAGTAATAGTTTAAAATTCTCTGCAAGGGGTCTTACTTGCATCAATAGTTTGCATGGAATCAGTATGGCAATTAGAATGGATCTTAGGGGCTAAATCAGTTAAGCGACTGACTTTGACTCAGGTCTGATCTCACCATTTGAGTTTGAGCCCCACATCAGGCTCTGTGCTGACAGCTCAGAGCCTGGAGCCCGCTTTGGATTCTGTGTCTTCCTCTCTGTGACCCTCCCTACTCACAATCTGTGTTTCTCTCTCTCTCTCTCTCAAATAAACATAAACAAAAGAATGGATCTTAAATTAGATCTACTAAAGAGGCTTCACGTTAAGAGTAATCAAAGACTAAATTGCAGCAAATAATTACCTCAAACGTGAACATACACAGAAAACGAGATACTATGGCATAGTACTTAAGGTCTAATAATAAAATATTTTATAAACATCAAACTAACAAATAATGTAAGAATTTTAACAAAACCAACAACAAATCAAATAAGTTACAAAAATGCATCAAAAAGAATAGTAACTGTCTCCAGGTGACTTACTAGAGTACAGGAATACAACCAGCAGGCAAGTAACCTGCTGTTTCGCTGCTCTGCCCACTTCTGCTTCCAGAATTCTGATTGCAGTTTTTAGCTAGATTCACCTTATTCATATATTCCCCCTAAATGGTATACACAAGAATTTTTTAACTCAGAATTTTATAGAGACAACAACAAACAAGATAATTTACAAAAATATGTCCATACTGTGGGTAAGAACTGGATGCTCATAAAAAGCATTGAAAATTGATAGTATGTTACAAATAATGTGTAACAGCCTTCTAAAATTCATCTCTAGTCTCTAATCATTAGGGAACTAGAAGAACACTTAGAGAGGTAGGTGAATTATAATACAACACAGAATAAAATTTTAGAGGCTTTAACACAAGAAAGTGTTGTTGTTGTTGTTGTTGTTGTTGTTTCACACTTGAGTGAGTCCAATTGAGGTCATGTGGAGTGAGGGCAGGATAGAAGGGAGGGCTCAGGTCTCTGCATTTTTTCAAGAACTCAACTAGTGACTCTTATACCCATTCTTTAACCTCAGCTCCCTGCATTTTCTGGGTGCAGCCAGGTGGCAGTACAAAAAAGCAGTACCAAAAAAAAAAGAAAGGAGTACATATTTCCGTCCAATATTTTTGGGTAGAATTCATTCCTGGGGCCTTAGACAAAACATGGAAACCTGGAAAATGTAGGCCATCTGTGTACCCAGGAGGGAAAGGGTTTGATAGGCCCAAGGCATTAACTCTGCTGTTGAAGATTAATAGCTTGGACCAAATATGTGAGTCGTGTTTTTTCTCTTGCTTGTTCATGCACTAATGTCACGTCTCTTATGTATGAATAAAGGCTCTCCATCATTCTTTTTTAAAATCTCACACATTCACACACTCGTGTGTATTTCCTGTTAGTGTTTTATTTTAGACCCTTACTCTTTCCAATCAATCTTGACAAACCATCCACCTAAGTGATGATCTTCCTCTGTATGTCTTCTAGGATCTCCACATAGAGTCCTGAGTGATCTTTTGAAAGGCACAGGTGATCCTGTCACTTCCAGCTGAAATCGTTGAATTGTTATCTTTTCCTATCCCAAAAGTCCAAACTACTTTGCGGAGATTATAAATACCTAAATAATCAGCGCATTCTGACAGAGTGCTGCCATTATGACCTCAGAAAATTCTTTACTCTGGTTGTACCATGTCCTAGATGTTGAAACTTGGGAGAATTTTCTGAGCCAAAGCTTATATTCTTTACCTACTCTCACAAATGATAAATTCTTATGAAAGGTCCACAGTATTACTTGGTTTCAACTTCAAAGAATCATACCTATTTGATAAAAAATTAACTTTAGGAATGATATTGTTAAAAGAGGTTTTAGGTATTTGAAGCTAATAGGTGCTCAGATATTGAATTAATCACTAGTTTTAAAATACTCTATATTGGGTTACAGAAAATAAGGTGTATTTATATATTTTAATATTTTTTATATCTGTGCATACATATATCAGAGACTATGATCTCTCTTATCAGATATTTCCAGAAACTAATACCTGCTGTGTGTGCTCTACCTTTCTGGAATTAAAGAACCATCTCCCAGTCTCCTCTGTTCCTTTTCCATTGCAGGATTCAATTGTCTCTGTCATCAACAAAGGCTGCCCTTCTTCTAGTACTAACGTTCACTCCTAGTGACCACCACTCTGGTTTCATGGCAGGGAGGATACACTGATATTTTTTTATGTATTATGTTGCCCTAAGGACAGGTAGAGACATGTTTATCATTCCCACAGCCCAAATGGGATCAGATTGACATTTTTCATTTGAATGTAATGAAATTTGGGACATCGGATAGTACAGTGACACTATATTACCTGTCAACTCTTCCAACTTTCCCAGATCCACTTTAGACATTTTTATGTGGCTGCTTCTTTCTCTCACTCTGGGACTGCCTTTAATTAAAGGCAGATGGCTCATCCTCTATACCCATTGACTCCAGTCTCAATATAAAAACACATCCTTGACTTCCCAGGAGAAGAGAATGTTTCTATTGCCCAGTGTTCTCAGTCCTCACCTGATGTCTCAGAATTGACACAGTTCCCAAAATGATACTGCAAATGGCAATTTCTTTTGGAGGAAACTCCTATCTACAAGGCTGTGATTTAGCCTTTTGGCCTCAATAAGACATTCACACACATAACCCATGCATTCAAGTATGCATTCATTCATTTATTCAATCAGTATGTATTACACACCAGCTATGAACCAGGCAATGGTAATAATCTAAATGAAAAAAAAAACTACAAATCTCTACTTTTATTGAACTTATTTTCTATGGATAGGCAATGACATTAAATAAAAATATTTGATGTGACACATCTAGGTATTGACAAGAGGGAATATGATGCAAGGTAAGTGGTCCATGATTAATGGAACAGAGTCACTAGTGTCAAAGAGTATAACGATACCTAAATTTAGGTTACTAAGTCCCAAAGGAAACAACAACAACAACAACAACAACAACAAAAAACCTCTGCATGTGGGGACTCCAAATAGAATTTTCTCAGGCTTGCTCCAATTCCTTTCATCATCTCTCAGAGGATCCAAAAAACAAACAAACAAAACAAAAGAAAACAAACTAGTGGTCTAATCTCTCCCTTCTTCATTTTCTGTTCTCTGAATCTGGATTCCCCAGGGATTTGTTTTATAATTATGGAAATGACACACCTGTATGAAGACTCAAGGTTTCTTTCACTTGGGGGTTCAGACCTAGTCACTGGTCCTTAATCACTGATTATTACATTTTTAAGACTCCTTATTTAATATTCTTGTTTCACTTTCCTTTGCATCCCTGTAAACCATTTTAAATCTAAAATACCACATCCTTTATATGTGAAAGAACATATAGCAAAGTTATAAATTATCATAACATTATGGGGCTTAGGTAGATACCAAGATTCAAGTTAGCTAAGCTGATACTTTCCTCTTTAGAACTAAGTTATTCTGGGAAGTATTAGCATAACCCTTTCTACATGACATTCAAATTTTATGACAAATTTGGAAGTAATTATTACTACTTTATCAAAAAAGATACCTTCTTCACTATAAATGAAATTTTGTGTTTGTCCACTCTTTGTTAATATTTATTGTATCCTAAGAATTTATCTTAAATTTCACTGCAAAATCCATAGGGAAGGAAAAAAGGATTTTAATATACATAATTTTGCTTTAAAGATAACTTTTTATAAAATACGGATTATATATGAAATTTAAATTTGACTGTCACCTCTTACCATATGCTCTAAGAACATAGGCATTTGTTTAATAACATTGTGTTAATACCGTAAATTCATTTGTTTGACATAAAATAGGTAGTGATGTTATCTTGATATGTTATCAAATGTCCTTTCAATACTTTGCTTTTTCCCATATCTTCTCATTCTGTCTTCATTATAATTTCCATCAAAACATATTTCTTTACACTAATTGAGTTACTTATTACGAAAAAATTTACTTACACTGTTATGTTTCAACATGGAAAGAAGGAAGCTAGCATGTTATGATGAAACCAGTCATTATCAATGGCTTTGAGTATTACTATAAACATTTGTTAGATAAGAAAAGTATCTCAGTAGTAATTTTAAACAGCTGTGCTCTCATTTCTTAGTCTTGTTTTAATGTATGCTTCGTAGAAACACCAATTCCAGAGGCTTAACTATGGGAGATATTTATTTCAAAAGATATCATTGGTAGACTTTCATCAGAAAGAGAAATACATTCTGATGTTGAAGTCCTTGCCTAATAAGAGTTAAAAGACCAGATAGGGCAAAGTAGAAATAATGGACAATTAGGATAGGGAAGAATCTGTTCTTTTTTCTCCTTCCTTCTTCCTCCATCATCTTCTTTTTTTCCTTCTTATTCCTCTTCCTTCTCCCTCTTCTTTTTCCTTCCTTCTTCCCTCCTCCTTTACCTCCTTCTCCATTCCTCCTCCTCTACCACCCCACATCTTTTTCATGGTGTATGGAGAATATCTAAGATTGAAGTTGCTTTTCTTGCCAATAAAACCTTTATATGCAAATTAGATTTGCAATGGCAAAACCATGATTGTTAGTTTTCTCTGTAATCTTACTTCCCTGGTACTACTTGGGTGTTGACACTAAGTGATGAGTGTGGCTTTCCTTGGAATGTAGTTTTGTCCTATGTCATTTTCCTTTCTCATGGCTGGAATAACAGAGACCAGAGAACAGCAACAAAAAAGTTGGGCAAGGTAGAGTGGTTGGTGACATGTGAGCACTTGTTTGATGTGCATTCTGCCTCGTAACGACATCTACTAAGGTTGTTTTTCACATATAACATCTATGTATGTTTCATAACATTCTTCATTGAGAGATGGAATCATTACAAAATTGTATTAGATAGAAAATGGATAGTAAGGTGAGAGAATTCTGGACCCTCTCTACCACAAAACTGTGAATTCAATTAACTTTTAGAGAGCACTTAATATATGGAAAATATAAGAATAAAATGTATTCCCTATACTCAGAAGTTACAAGTAGTAGAGGAAACCAAATATGAATTAGATGTAAAACAGTGTATAATTACATTTCAAAATGAGTTGTGCATTTTGGATGTGAAATAATAAACAGTACAAAACAGAACTAATCAAAGGTACAAATATACGGTATAATAAATAACTGTTAAAGGATGATAGGACAGGGAAATATATCCATGTCCAGAGATTTAAGGACATACTCCATGTTAGTTTTTCAACTGACTATCCAAAGCTACCTATGCCTCCAGTCGTGTTCTCAATCTGTGATTAAATCCCTCTGTTCTGTGCTAGAATCTAAGGCTACAAAGTCAGATAAGATATTGGTAGAGTTCTAGTCGAAATTGCAAAGATTAGAAATCTGTTTACATTAAAGTAGTTTCAAAGGGTTGCTATCGAATACTTCTGGGAAACAGCATGAACTCCTATGGCCAGGAATATAGATGGGCCTCATAGAGTGCCAAGGGGGGAAATGGGAAGATAATGAAAACTAGTGGCTACTCTCCTCATCATTCCTACTTGGATCGTTTGTTTTTCATGTCTGCATTTCTTTTTCCTAACCAATCAATCTTGTCAATTCATCCATGCCCTCTTTGCCAACAGCTTATCTCCTCACACTGCTTTGGTTTGCCATGATACGGTTTCAGGACTGCCTTTTCATACGTCTTTTCAAGTGCCTACTCATAACTGACTCTGGTTTCTAAGTTTTCTAGATGATATTTTAAAGAGAAGAAATTGAATTTTTATTCACTGGAAAATGGATTGCCTGGATTGGAGTGAGGAGTTCACTTCTTCTCCAGCCAGGCAAACTTGGGTGGGGAGGGTCACATGGCATGTATTGCTGTAGAGAGAGCAGGTTCTGCAGAAAAGCGTGCAGGAAAAGAAAGAAAGTAATCCTGTGTCTGTCTTCAAGTTGCTTA
Source organism: Lynx canadensis (assembly GCF_007474595.2). Classification (NCBI taxonomy): domain Eukaryota; kingdom Metazoa; phylum Chordata; class Mammalia; order Carnivora; family Felidae; genus Lynx; species Lynx canadensis. The sequence continues at coordinate 64,677,738 of NC_044303.2, forward strand.
CAGGTGTGGAAGGAGAAATTCAGAGAGATGAAATCAGTTTGTCAGGTACACTGTGTGCTGGGTGATTTTAGGAAGTATGAGCACTCAGAGCAGAAGAAAATTGTAGTCAAACCATCGTTTCTCCCTGTATATCCTGTATTAATCATACATATGTACACACATACACACACACACATCTATTCTCCTACATACAGAACAGCAACAAAAGGGCTTGAGGCAAAGTGGGAGTGAACACATGAAGACAAACGGCAGTTTCTTCTGATAATATGATCATAAAAAACAAAGAGCTTTGTCCTTTACAGCTTTCATACTTAAATGCCACATTTCCTGCCACTTGTGTATTAGAGGTAGAACCGATGACCAAAAGTATGAGTGTATATAGCAAGTGTGAGTACAGTAGAAAGACTCATCTCACTAGGGTGGAGGAATGATAATCATGGTGATTTTAAACAAAATATGTATTAAGGGGAAAGAGGCAAGAAAATTTGCAAAAATATGGTAAGGAGCTGATATATTTCCTGGGAAATCCCCAGAATGTTTTTTTATGGATATTAGCTCACCAGGATATTTTTTTTGTCTTCTTTAAAAATTTTAATTCCAGTGTAGTTGACATGCAGTGTTACATTGGTTTCAGATGTACAGTACAGTGATTCAGTACTTCCATACATCACCCTGTGCTCATCCGACAAGTGTTCCCCTTAATCCCCATGACCCGATTTCACCGGTCCCCCCAGCCCCTCCTTTCTGGTAACCAACAGTTTGTTCTCTATAGTTGAAAGGCTGTTTTTTGTTCTTGCTCTCTTTTTCATTTGCTCTTTTGTTTCTTAAATGCTACATATGAAAGAATATGGTATTTGTCTTTTTCTGACTGACTTATTTCTCTTAACATTATCACTAGGATATTTTTTATTTTTATTTTTGCTTTGTAATCAGTATATTCAGGAGACATTCATACATTTCAAGAAATGCTTAATTCTGATATCCAGATTTAAGCTTGTGAACATGACTTTTAAATATACAATTAAAGCTATTCATCATAATTGCTATATACCAACATTAATTACAGTTACTTCGGAGCATAAGTTAAATGGTTTAAAGTAAGCCTCACTAGGATTTATAATTATTATATAGAAAAGAGACTAACATTAAGTGCATTTGAGTATCTTTGTGCCAAATGAAGTTCAGTAAGTTGACTTACTACGCATGATCTCTGAGTCTTTTATACACTAGTGTTTATTATTATTCTTTAAGCAAAAATACAATATAGTGTTTTTAGTTTAGTTTTTTTTGTGAGATGGTTTTATTTTTTTTTAAGTTTATTTATTTACTTTGAGAGAGAGAGATCCATGCTAGGCATGGAGCCTGATGTATGGCTTGATCCCTTTAACTGTGAGATCACGACTGAGCTGAAATCAAGAGTTCAGATGTGAACTGACTGAGACACCCAGGTGCCCCCAATATAACGTTTTTATTTCCTTTGATCATAGTACCAAACTTTTTATGTCAGATACATTTCTAATGACAAGTTTCCAACGAGAAGTTTCCAATGAGAAGATTTTCATGTTAGCATGATTTATAATGAGAAAAATTTGAAATGTGTTCTCAGGCAGGGAAATTTTTAAATTACAGCATATCTACAAATATAATATGGTGTAATCACTAATATCCTGGTTTGGAAGAATATTTAATGATGTGGAGAAAGTCTCTTGGTATAAAATTACTTTAAAAAAAGTTTGTGTCTGCATATGTGTGAATATGTGTGTGTGTGTAATTTCAGAACTTGGTGTATATTTATCATAGAAAAATGATTAATGTTGATCTGTAATCAAACATATAAAATTGTAGTATTTTTACCTTGGTTATGCAAGCTAATTTGTGTGAGGGTGTGTGTGTGTGTGTGCATAATTCTTTTTAAGTTTTTATCTCTTGGCATTTTCCAGATCTACTTTGTGCCTATTTATCAGAGAAAACATGTAACAAGGTATGTTACGGTTGTTAGCTCTGAAAAGATTTAGGTCTCTCTGTTTTGACTTACAATTAAGGGTGTTCCAAGAGCTATCACATTTAAAATTCTATCTCCAAAGCAGTATGAAGAAAGGTATTCATTTACATTATGTTTCAGCAACTTGTGCACAATCTTTTAAATGCAAATAGCTGAATGCCTATTTCAAAGTTAAAAAATTAAGGCATTTCTCAAGTACTGATTTACAGTAGTGTGTCAGCACAGTATCTGTGAAAGAATATTTATCATGCTAGGGAATAATTGAAATTGTTGTTGAAAGGAGTCTGAAAACAACCTTTTTATCTGTGGCTTAAATAAATACTTTTCATTTTGAAGACAGCTCTAAGTGCCCCATATAGTTCAGGTGATCAGTAAAAGTAGACAACTGACTTCTTCAAGGAGTCTTGATTTTTATGTGGTTTGATCAACTCACAGAGTGTAAATTCTACTGCCAAAGCTAAACATATGCACGGGCTTAGCTGAATTCTTATATTCCAGGTATCTGGTAAAATATGTTCATGTCACTAGCTTCTTTCAAGTAGTGTTTATCATCATCTCTCTGATTGCCTAAATAAGTTTACAACCAGTCTCTTAGATGTACTAGTGCATTACGGCTCTCCACAGATATCAGAAACAGCGACATCTTTGGTAATGAATGTCAGAATCATGGCAGCCTATGAGTATATCGTCTGTCTCCACACCTCATTGCGGACACACCAAGCGAGGAACTCATTCCAAACTCTGTAGTCAAACAAACCCTAACATACAAAGTTTGCATGAGTTGCACAAGGAAGGTATTTTAGAAATCCAAACAATTATGAAGACAAAATGTCTCTTATTTAAGAGAATACTGTCTCAGTCGTTTGTTATTTTCCTTAAAGTAATGTGTCCTCTACTGTGAAAATATTTGAAAGCCTAGGATTTTGAGGATGGAAGGGACCAGAAAGATGCTAGTCTCAAGGTTTTTCAAATTAAAAAACATGATATTTGTCTAAAATTACACTGGCAGCTTGTGATGTATTTAGAAGTAGAATTAAAATATTTCGACTCCCAATCTGGTGCTAATTCCATTATACTAGGCTAGCTAACCAATAACTTATTTCCCAAATGAGTCTGTTTAGAGCAACCACAGTTTATTGTATTTTAAATTGGATTATCTAGTCTTCTCTCCAGCCTTTCCCATTCCTGCCCTCCTTCGCCTTCCTTCTTTCTTTTTCATTTCCCTCCCCACTCCCCCGTCTCCCTTCCCCCCCTTCCTCCCTTCCTTCCTTCCTGCCATCTATCCATCCATCTCTCCATCCATCTCTGCCTGCCTCTCTTCTTCTCTTTCTTCCTACTTACCTATCTTCCTTCCTTCCTTCATTTTCCTCTTTTATACCCTTTTTTGCCCCAATATCTAAGCAACAATGTTACTCAACATTGTTATTTACCATAGTAAGTATGCCACTTCCTTTTCATATGACATTTGTATGACATCTTCTGTATTGTTTTCTCTTGCCCAACTATTGATTTTTGGAAGAATGTCTGTCAGAGCTGGTTATTAGTTACTATTCTTTATTTCCTTAGTTCATCTGTGTAAATTTAGTCTTTAGTCAAAGAGGCAAAAGATCAGAAAGAATTAAATGGTTTGAAAGAGATTGACAGTGATATTCTTTGGTGATTTTTCTAGATTATAATAGAAATAAATCTTTTCTCCCAGAGTGCACTTTTAAGGATGTTATATCATCTATTTTAGATTAATTACCATTGATGTTCATATTCATTATGTAATAGTGTATGGATTATTGGGGCCTTGTCACACTCTAGTAGCTGTAGAATAATGTTTTGTTGGAATATATTAAACAAAATAAACTCTCCATGATGCTGATATCTATTAATCAATACAAATACAAAAAGCATCATCACTAATAATAAGACGGCCTATTTGAAGAAAGCCATTTTAGGCAAAGTGTTAGGTAGAAGTTTTCTCTTCTTAATTTTTTAAAAGTTTATTTGAGAGAGAGAGAGAGAGATGAGAGTGAGAGAGGAGGTAGAGAGAAGAGAACAAGTGCGAGACAAACAGAGGCAGAGAATCTCAAGCAGGATCCTCACTGCCAGTGCAGAGCCCCACATGGGGCTTGAATTCAGGAACCATGAGATCATGACCTGAGCTGAAATCAAGAGTCAGACCCTGAACCGACTGAGCCACCCAGGTGTCCCTCTCTTTGTCTTGTAACACAAACATAAAAATAGTTATTAAGTATTTCTCTAACTGAATGAAGTATGTGTTAGGATGTTAAATGAATACAAAAATGAATAAGATAATAGTAGTCGTATAAGTATAATCAAGAATTGGAATTAAAGATAGCATATAACTTGTTTTACAAAGAAATATTAGTGTTTGGTGATGGGGTTGTGAAAATTTAAGTTACTTTTTTATCACTGATACTTAGTAATGCTGTTTATAATTGCATTTAAAGTTGATGTAGTATATATTTATGAAATTTGACCCATTTGCAAATACATGGAGTATGTTATTGGTTGATTTGACTAGCCTGTTTTGGAAGGGCCAGAGCATTTGCAATGGGGCCAGTCCAAAAGTAGTGGATTTGATTGATTAGGAAAATGGAGGGATGTTTGGTGGAAGAACTTTTTATTTAACAGAAGGTAAAGGAGTGATTACTTGTGTCCAGTTAGGTGAAGTTTAGAGGTTGGGAGGCTTACGGGAATGACTTAGAGGGTGGGTAGCTTAGAGGGTGGGTGGCTTACAGGGAATTCCAACTCATGAAGCTCCCTTCAGACATCATTGAACCAGAATAAGCTGGTTTTAAAACATAGAAGTGGAGACTTACAGAAACACTCGTGGAAACTTTTTGACCCTCATATTAGAAATAATAGATAAAGATTCAAGTAAATAAGGACATATGCATATGGTGCATTGTGGTGTTATTAAAATAATATTTATAGAGTGTATAGGAGAGTATAGAGAAATTCTGAGGTCACAACATTGAATACAAAATAAAATATGATAAAAATAGGTTAGTAACCACAGTATATATTTTTAAAATATTCCTTAAATACCTGTAAGATAGTACAGGAAAATGTAGATGTTGAATCCTTAGTGAGTTACCATGGTGTTTGACAAGGTAGGACATGATGGATGGTTTTGTATCTATTACTTTCTAGTGTTTTTGAAATAATATGTAGCAAATATGTTATTTTTATGGAGAGAATAATAATTTAAAAACCTAAACTTAGATGGAAGAAAATATGCAATTTAAGAAACAAAATCTTCAATGTATTACATTAATATAAAGTTAATGAATTAGTTGTTTGAATATTCTTTTTTGATGGTCTGCCCGTTAAATTCGTTTTGCTCAGCTTTATTGGATGTTCTACATTTTTCTTATTTTAGATATGAATTATATTGTTAATATTTCCTAATGGTGCCTTTTCATGAACAATAGTTCTTATTTTAATGAAGTCTAATTCATTTTCCTTTATGGATAGTGTTGTGAAGAATGTCCTTGCTCATCCCAAGATCATGAATATATTCTCCCATGCTTTTTTCTCTAAGTTTCTTTATATTTCACACATCTGTCTACAAACCCAGATAAAATTCATTTTTTGGGTCCTGTAAATAAGAGATCAAGGTTCATTTTACATTTTTAAACATATCCAGTTGGTCATATCTGCTTCCAGTCAAATGACTAAATATTTGTAGGTCTGTCTCTGCACTCTATTCTGTTCCACTGACTTGTTTCCCTAAATTTGCACCAAAAACATGTTGTTTTCACTCCTGTCAAATAAATAATAAATCTTTATATCAGATATATAAATTCTGCAACTTTATTACATTTAAAGATTGTCTTCACAATTCTTAGTTAACTTTGTATTTCATAAATGAGAAATTTAATTCAATTTTCCTAACAAAATTAACAAACAAGTAAAAACATCTTCTCTGATTTGATTGGGATTGCATTAAATCTGTAGATCAGTGTAGCCAGAATTGACCTGACAGTGTTGAATATTCCAGTTCATGAACAAAGCATCCCTTCAGTTCTTCATGTTCTTCTTAATACTCGGGCGGGGGGACAGGAGGGTTATATTCTACACTTGGCATGTTATATTTCAATCAAAAGGAGAAAAAGAAAGAAATGGCATCATATATACTAATATACATAATAGTAGCCAGTAAGAGTAAATATTTATTGAGCATTTACAGTGTGTCTGACCTTGTGTTTCGGTTCACTCTCACTCTACCATTTCATTTTCACTACAATGTTATAAGTAAATGCTTTGATAATTCCTGTTAAACTGATGTAAATCTGAGATTGGATAAGGTATATGACCTATGGGTATAGATCACACAGCTGGCTTGTGATAGTAACAAGATGAAATCCACCTTTGCCTTATGGGAAAGTCCATGGTCTTAAAACCTACACCGTAGTTTCCAGTGAACTCAACCTCCGTACTTTTATAATGCGCACTATAACAATGGGTGGATTTTTGCTAATGGCGTTTATTGCTAATTGCATTTATAAAAATAAATAGTTTCTGATAAAAATGTTTGGGAGAGAGAGTATGATGTGTTAGGGGATGCTAATAAGTATAAAGTGTTCTAGCCCTGCCTTGCTCAGGTACCAAGAGTCAAGGATGAGCATTTGAACTGCTTTTTTTTTTTCCTTATTGGGTGTTTTGTGTGTAGCATGGGAACCATAATTCCTAATCTACTTTCATCAGCAACTATTGAGACTATTAAATTATGTGTTTAGGTGAAAATACTTTAATAGCTCTTTAGAGCTATTTTCTTTAGAAAATACATCATTGCTTTGAAAGCCCATTTCTTTAATACATGTTACAAATATATTTGGAATATGTAAAATGTATTTTTTGCCCCAGATTCAGTACCTCTTACCATCAATTTATTCTTACTAATTATATAGGAGGTGGGGGGGGAAAGTAAGGTTTTTGCTGTCTTTGTGTTTCCTATTGAAAAGAGTGACCGTATATCCTGGTTTGCCTTGGACAGTCCAGGTTAATTCTTATTTCCCCAGTATAATGATTAAAAGAACCTACTGTAACTCTAGTCAGGAAAAGGTAAAAAATATATATGGATGTCTTAGCATTAGGTAACGGTTTGCCTTTTCTTTTCTTTTTTTTTGAACAAAGACTAAAATGTATTTAAATTTGCCTTTTTTCAATGTATTTTACTTGAACAACTTCCAAAAAGATGTTAACACTGCTTCCATATATTTTTTAATTGACTTAATCCTCAGTGTTATTTGCAACCAGGCTGCAATTTATTTTTGTTGCATAAAAATGCAGCTCATAAGTGTATTTAAAGTATTAGATTTATCAATTTCCATATACATATCAAATATGTACTATTCCTAGTTTGCTGGGGTGTTTTGTTTTGCTTTTTTTTTCTTTTTTTTAAACCTAGACTGCCAAACTTAAATTTCAAAATGGTAGATAGAAGTACTTTTGATGTAGTGAGCACGTATAGAAGTAGACAGGAGAGACTGCTTGGCCATACTGACTAATGCCACCATCAATTTACCCAAGTTGGATTGGAAGAAAGGTTGCTGTTTTTCAGCAGAAAGAAAGGTTCAGTTTTTCATAATGTCAAGCTCCCTTGGTAGCCTTGCTTAGTATTCCCATAACGACCTGTCTGGTTGTGGTATTAAGGGTAAACAAGTGTTTGAAAGGAACTAAAACCTGGAACAAACTCAGTTTCTTTGCCTCATCACAGAGCCACAGGGACTCTTGGAAAATACATTAACATTTCATAAAATAGTGGGTTTTTTTTTAACATTTTTATAACTATAAAGACCCATTTTGGGGGTTGTCTCATATTTTTATTATTTTTTAAGTTTTTTTTGGGGGGGAGGAGAGAACACGTGCACGTGCACATGAGTTGGGGAGAGGAGGAAGGGGAGAGAGAATCCCAAGCAGGCTCTGTGCTGTCACCACAGAATCCAATGTAGGGCTTAATCCCAGGAACTGTGAGATCATGACTTGAGTAGAGATCAAGAGTTGTACGCTTAACCAAATAAGCCACCCAGGCACCCCCCCTTTTTTAAAGTTTATTTATCAGAGAGACAGAGAGAGCACACACAGGGGAGGGGCAGGAGAGAGGGGGAGAGCTAGGGTTGTCTCATAGAGAGTTTATCATTATTCAAGGAATATTAAACTTTACCCTCTTGTCAGAATGGAACAGCATAATCTATGTGACAATTTCTTAAGTGATAGGATTTGGGCTTTATTGTTGTTGATTTTGTTATCTTTTTTCCCCCCCTCAGTTTATATCCATCTCACATCCTAAAGGTGTTAGGGTTTTGGTTTTTCTTTTCCAGGCCATGTGTTGAATAATGCATGGGCTATTTGGTCCTTCCCTCTGTTTGGTTCTCTTGAAGCAGCGCCTCACAAATTGTATGTTTTCCTAGTAACGAAGCAGAATTTGCTTTTTAATCCTTGTTTTTGTCATTTAATGAACATTTAGGAGGAAGGTTACACTCATTGTTTGAACTGAAATCACTAATGTGAAACAGATTTCATTTCCTTATCGTTCAAGCATTAAAAAAAATTGTTTAGGGTGATATGAACATGAAGTTTTTTTATTTATGTGAATGGAGAGGGGAAAGAATATATTTTTTCTTTGAGAGTCTAGAAATTTCTCATTTCAAAGATAGTCTAGCCTGATGATCCTAGGTGTATTTACATCTGGGAGACATAAATTGATGTTAGTGGGTTTTTGTTGTAGTTGTTTTTGGTTTGTTTGTTTTCATTTATGTTTTTTGTTTTTTGTTTTTTTTTTTTTAATGAGAAAAGAGCATTTAGATTGAAAGGGAAATGTTAGTGTGAGTAAACTGAGTTGCAATTTCTTATGGAGAAGAGAAGAGAGGAAGATGGCCAAAAAAAAGAATAAACATAATAGAATCAGTCAAGGAAAGTATTAGTTCTAAGTACTTGAGAAGACAATTTAACTCTAAGGAAAGATTTTACATTTGAATGACATTACTCAGAATCTTCTGCTATTTGGAAAGTGACCCGATGATAAGCCCTGATGTCAGTGCTGACACTTGGGGAATTTTTACCTGCTTATTCCCAGCTGTCTTAGTCACTGGAGGCAGATGTGGAAGGAAGACAGTCCCCTTCAGTGACTAGCTGACATCACCAGAGAAACTCAAGATGAGCTGTCAGGAATCAAATAGCAGAGTTTAAAGGAATTCTGTTTTTACACATTATGAACTTGCCAACCTTCAGACTGGATAAATTAATCATGCTCTGATAGTGTCGCCCCAGACAGCCAACCTTTGAGCATCTCTTCTTTTCTATAATCGATACAGCAATTTAGCATTTAAACCTGCCTCCAGGCTATAGGGCATAAAAGTCATTGTGAAAATCTTTGTATTATATTTATAATTCTTTGTTGATAATGTGAAACGATTTTTTGTAAAAAGAAATCCCAAAATAAAAATGCAAATTATTGTTACTGCTATTATTTGTTATAATCAACTTAAATGACAATATCATTTTTATAATTCACAATTATCAATTAAAATGACAATTATTTTTTTTTCAATATATGAAGTTTATTGTCAAATTGGTTTCCATACAACACCCAATTCTCATCCCAAAAGGTGCCCTCCTCAATACCCATCACCCACCCTCCCCACCCTCCCACCCCCCATCAACCCTCAGTTTATTCTCAGTATTTAAGAGTCTCTTATGCTTTGGCTCTCTTCCACTCTAACCGCTTTTTTTTTTTCCTTCCCCTCCCCCATGGGTTTCTGTTAAGTTTCTCAGGATCCACATAAGAGTGAAACCATATGGTATCTGTCTTTCTCTGTATGGCTTATTTCACTTAGCATAACACTTTCCAGTTCCATCCACGTTGCTACGAAGGGCCATATTTCATTCTTTCTCATTGTCACGTAGTACTCCATTGTGTATATAAACCACAATTTCTTTATCCATTCATCAGCTGATGGGCATTTAGGCTCTTTCCATAATTTGGCTATTGTTGAGAGTGCTGCTATAAACATTGGGGTACAAGTGCCCCTATGCATCAGTACTCCTGTATCCCTTGGGTAAATTCCTAGCAGTGCTACTTCTGGGTCATAGGGTAGGTCTATTTTTAACTTTTTGAGGAACCTCCACACTGTTTTCCAGAGTGGCTGCACCAGTTTGCATTCCTACCAACAGTGCGAGAGGGTTCCCATTTCTCCACATCCTGTCCAGCATCTATAGTCTCCTGATTTGCTCATTTTGGCCACTCTGACTGGCATGAGGTGATATCTGAGTGTGGTTTTGGTTTGTATTTCCCTGATGAGGAGCGACGTTGAGCATCTTTTCATGTGCCTGTTGGCCATCTGGATGTCTTTAGAGAAGTGTCTATTCATGTTTTCTGCCCATTTCTTCACTGGGTTATTTGTTTTTCGGGTGTGGAGTTTGGTGAGCTCTTTATAGATTTTGGATACTAGCCCTTTGTCCGATGTCATTTGCAAATATCTTTTCCCATTCCGTTGGTTGCCTTTTAGTTTTGTTGGTTGTTTCCTTTGCTGTGCAGAAGCTTTTTATCTTCATAAGGTCCCAGTAGTTCATTTTTGCTTTTAATTCCCTTGTCTTTGGGGATGTGTCAAGTAAGAAATTGCTACAGCTGAGGTCAGAGAGGTCTTTTCCTGCTTTCTCCTCTAGGGTTTTGATAGTTTCCTGTCTCACATTCAGGTCCTTTATCCATTTTGAGTTTATTTTTGTGAATGGTGTGAGAAAGTGGTCTAGTTTCAACCTTCTGCATGTTGCTGTCCAGTTCTCCCAGCACCATTTGTTAAAGAGGCTGTCTTTTTTCCATTGGATGTTCTTTCCTGCTTTGTCAAAGATGAGTTGGCCATACGTTTGTGGGTCTAGTTCTGGGGTTTCTATTCTATTCCATTGGTCTATGTGTCTGTTTTTGTGCCGATACCATGCTGTCTTGATGATTATAGCTTTGCAGTAGAGGCTAAAGTCTGGGATTGTGATGCCTCCTGCTTTGGTCTTCTTCTTCAAAATTACTTTGGCTATTTGGGGCCTTTTGTGGTTCCATATGAATTTTAGGATTGCTTGTTCTAGTTTCGAGAAGAATGCTGGTGCAATTTTGATTGGGATTGCATTGAATGTGTAGATAGCTTTGGGTAGTATTGACATTTTGACAATATTTATTTTTGCAATCCATGAGCATGGAATGTTTTTCCATTTCTTTATGTCTTCTTCAATTTCCTTCATAAGCTTTCTATAGTTTTCAGCATACAGATCTTTTACATCTTTGGTTAGATTTATTCCTAGGTATTTTATGCTTCTTGCTGCAATTGTGAATGGGATCAGTTTCTTTATTTGTTTTTCTGTTGCTTCATATTAGTGTATAAGAATGCAACTGATTTCTGTACATTGATTTGTATCCTGCAACTTTGCTAAATTCATGTATCAGTTCTAGCAGACTTTTGGTGAGTCTATCGGATTTTCCATGTATAATATCATGTCATCTGCAAAAAGCGAAAGCTTGACTTCATCTTTGCCAATTTTGATGCCTTTGATTTCCTTTTGTTGTCTGATTGCTGATGCTAGTACTTCCAACACTATGTTAAACAACAGTGGGTGAGAGTGGACACAACTGTCGTGTTCCTGATCTCAGGGAAAAGCTCTCAGTTTTTCCCCGTTGAGGATGATGTAGCTGTGGGCTTTTCATAACTGGCTTTTATGATCTTTAACTATGTTCCTTCTATCCCGACTTTCTCAAGAGTTTTTATTAAGAAAGTTGCTGAATTTTGTCAAAGGCCTTTTCTGCATCGATTGACAGGATCATATGGTTCTTATCTTTTCTTTATTAATGTGATGTATCACATTGATTGGTTTGTGAATGTTGAACCAGCCCTGCATCCCAGGAATGAATCCCACTTGATCATGGTGAATAATTCTTTTTATATGCTGTTGAATTCGATTTGCTAGTATCTTACTGAGAATTTTTGCATCCATATTCATCAGGGATATTGGCCTGTAGTTCTCTTTTTTTACTGGGTCTCTGTCTGGTTTAGGAATCAAAGTAATACTGGCTTCATAGAATGATGTCTGGAAGTTTCCTTCCCTTTCTATTTTTTGGAATATCTTGAGAAGGATAGGTGTTATCTTGCTTGAACGTCTGGTAGAACTCCCCTGGGAAGCCATCTGGTCCTGGACTCTTATTTGTCGGGAGATTTTTGATGACTGATCAATTTCTTCGCTGGTTATGGGTCTGTTCAATCTTTCTATTTCCTCCTGATTGAGTTTTGGAAGGGTGTGGGTTGTTTAGGAATTTGTCCATTTGTTCCAGGTTGTCCAGTTTGTTGGCATATAATTTTTCATAGTATTCCCTGATATTGCTTGTATCTCTGAAGGATTGGTTGTAATAATTCCATTTTCATTCATGATTTTATCTATTTGGGTATCTCCCCTTTTTCTTTTTGAGTAGCCTGGCTAGAGGTTTATCAATTTTGTTTATTTTTTCAAAAAACCAACTCTTGGTTTCGTTGATCTGCTCTACAGTTTTTTTTAGATTCTATACTGTTTATTTCTGCTCTGATCTTATTATTTCTCTTCTTCTGCTGGGTTTAGGCTGCCTTTGCTGTTCTGCATTCTAGTTCCTTTAGGTGTGCTGTTAGATTTTGTATTTGAGATTTTTCTTGTTTCTTGAGATAGGCCTGGATTACAATGTATTTTCCTCTCAGGACTGCCTTTGCTGCATCCCAAAGCGTTTGGATGTTGTATTTTCATTTTCATTTGTTTCCATATATTTTTTATTTCTTCTCTAATTGCCTGGTTGACCCACTCATTCGTTAGTAGGGTGTTCTTTAACCTCCATGCTTTTGGAGGTTTTCCCGACTTTTTCCTGTGGTTTGATTTCAAGCTTCATAGCATTGTGGTCTGAAAGTATGCATGGTATGATTTCAATTCTTGTATACTTATGAAGGGCTGTTTTGTGACCCAGTATGTGATCTATCTTGGAGAATGTTCCATGTGCACTCGAGAAAAAGTATATTCTGTTGCGTTGGGATGCAGATTCTAAATATGTCTGTCAAGTCCATTGATCCAATGTATCATCCAGGCCCTTGTTTCCTTATTGGACCGTGTGTCTAGATGATCTATCCATTTCTGTAAGTGGAGTGTTAAAGTCCCCAGCAATTAACACATTCTTATCAATACGGTTACTTATGTTTGTGAGTAATTGTTTTATATATTTGGGGGCTCCCATATTCAGTGCATAGACATTTATAATTGTTAGCTCTTCCTGATGGATAGACCCTGTGATTATTATATAATGCCCTTCTTCATCTCTTGTTACAGCCTTTAATTTGAAGTCTAGTTTGTCTGATACAGTATGGCTACTCCAGCTTTCTTTTGACTTCCAGTAGCATGATAAATAGTTCTCCATCCCCTCACTTTCCATCTGAAGGTGTCCTCAGGTCTAAAATGAGTCTCTTGTAGACAGAAAATAGATGGGTCTGTTTTTTTATCCATTCTGATACCCTATGTCTTTTGGTTGGTGCATTTAGTCCATTTACATTCAGTGTTATTATAGAAACATATGGGTTTAGAGTCATTGTGATGTCTGTAGGTTTCATGCTTGTAGTGATGTCTCTGGTACTTTGTCTCACAGGGTCCCCCTTAGGATCTCTTGTAGGGCTGGTTTAGTGGTGACAAATTCCTTCAGTTTTTGTTTGTTTGGAAGACCTTTATCTCTCCTTCTATTCTAAATGACAGACTTGCTGGATAAAGGATTCTCGGCTGCATATTTTTTCTGTTCATCACATTGAAGATCTCTTGCCCTTCCTTCTGGCCTGCCAAGTTTTAGTAGAGAGATCGGTCACGAGTCTATAGGTCTCATTTATAGTTAGAGCACGTTTTATCTCTAGCTGCTTTCCGAATTTTCTCTTTATCCTGTATTTTGCCAGTTTCACTATGATATGTCGTGCAGAAGATCGATTCAAGTTACAATCTGAAGGGAGTTCTCTGTGCCTCTTAGATTTCAATTCTTTTTCCTTCCCAGATCGGGAGTTCTCAGCTATTATTTCTCTCAAGTACACCTCAGCACCTTTCCCTCTCTCTTCCTCCTGTGGAATACCAATTATGCATATATATTTCTCTTTAGTGCATCACTTAGTTCTCTAATTTTCCCCTCATACTCCTGGATTTTTTTTATCTCTCTTTTTGTCAGCTTCTTCTTTTTCCATAATTTTATCTTCTAGTTCACCTAGTCTCTCCTCTGCCCTCTTCCATCCGAGCCGTAGTTGTCTCCATTTTATTTTTGCAGTTCATTGATAGCATTTTTAGCTCCTCCTGGCTGTTCCTTAGGTCCCTTGATCTCTGTAGCAAGAGATTCTCTGCTGTCCTTTATACTGTTTTCAAGCCCAGTGATTAATTTTATGACTATTATCCTAAATTCATTTTCTGTTATATTGTTTAAATCATTTTTGATCAGTTTGTTAGCTGTTGTTATTTCCTGGATGTTTTTTCTGAGGGGAATTCTTCCGTTTCGTCATTTTGGATAGTCCCTGGAATGGTGCAGGACTAAGGGGCTCTTCCTTTGTGCTGTCTGGAGTAACTTGCGTCGGTGGGCGGGGCCGCAGTCAGACCTGATGTCTGCCCCCAGCCCACTGCTG